>NC_056737.1:1763678322-1763973322 GCF_019279795.1 Protopterus annectens
TGAACCTTTTTGCATGTACGTCCCAATACATCTTCCAGGGATGATTTACTCAAGTTATTATTTTTGCCACATGAGCTCTCACACATCTTATTGGCCATACCTAAATATTCATTTTGAAACATAATCCTTAGGAACTGACAGTGAAGAACTCTCTTCAAGGCATTATACAAGATGCAAGTGTGATACATGTTCATGTGATGCACAGAGTAAATACACAGCTGATTCATAACATTTATGGCATGGGTTGCATTAATGCAGGTGTAGATTATGATGTATATATATATATATATATATATATATATATATATATATATATATATATGTGTGTGTGTGTGTGTGTGTGTGTGTGTGTGTATGTGTGTGTGTGATACAAACCTGTCAACTAGCCAGGATCACTGCTAATTTAAACTACAGGTGTATCAGTGTCTCTCTTAACACCTCCAAAAGATGTCAATTTTTGAGGAAGGTGCACTTGATTCCCCTTATAGATTATTGACGAATCATCACAGTTGTACAAGTGTGTTCTTACACATATGTTATGTCAATGACACAGAGTAATGGTGGTATTATTCTGATATTGTCCATAATCATCTGTGCTTCTGTCTATTGTTGTCCATGAGCCTGTTGCTATGTGTCCCACTTGGTTGAGACATATGCTGACATTACATTCATATTCAAACAACTCATTTTGCATATCTTCACAATCTGCACCTACCCCTATTGTATATACTGTCCTTGATAAATGTCCTCTCCAGTGATCAATTCAGGATGATTATATCACAAAAACTATTTTCCACTGATATGTCACCTTGTGTGGCAGTCAGATAATATACAATAACCGCATGATGATATGACTATACCCACACAGGAGGTGTAACCAGCAGTACATACTGTATTATATAAATATGAGATTACTGTTCGTGCTACAGCCTCTGACATGCCACCATCTGCTGTACATTAGTACATTTCACTTGTCCTTTTCCCCTTTATTCATTCCTACAATTTGTGTGTGTGTCCCTTTTCAATACACACATTTCCACAGAATAATTATTTATAATGCAGTCTATGTGCTTTTGACGATCACCTCCAAACTTTATTTCAGTATGCCTAAACAGGTTTGCACAGTACTCTGCACTGACTAAACTTTCTTATAATGTGTTAGAGCTTAATGCATTGCCTTATATTAAGCCATGGTAGTCATTGTGACTGTTTGTGCAATCACAGAAAACAAGTTTGCCCGCTGGTAAACATGTCAGCATGTCTGCAGGTGTTTGTGCTGTTTTGCATAGTTTCCTGTTGTTGGCAATGAAACTGAGCTTGTATTCATTTAAGTGTGATGCATGGCATGCATATGCAGTTAACACACATGCCGCGATGGTATGGCGGTAGCAATAGGTTTTCTCGTTCGATTCTCGGCTGGGCTTGGGAGTGCCTTCTGTGTGGAGTCTGCATGTCCTCCCCATGGTTGGGTAGCATTCAAAAGACATGTGTGCATAAATGGGCGTGCCTTTGTTGAAGGTTGGGCATCGAGCTGGCACCTCGGCATTTTTTAAAAATCTACTGCCAATCATTAGCGGACTGGAGTTCCGCTGTGGCGACCCCTTACTGGGAAAAGCCAAAAGACAAACAACAACTGCTGCTCATTGCACAAAGATATCAACTCCATACAGATTTTGTGCTAAGCCTTCACAGAGTTTATTGAATCCCCAGGCATGAGTATTGCCATATCATTAAGAAGAAGTAAGGCAAGAATGTATTATACAGATATACCAAAGAATAAATTAGCTTAAAATTGTTTATTTTTTATGTTAAGTTTTGTTGAATCTATTGTCAAGAGTAGTGATGTTAAGAACCTGCTGGCCCATAAAGAATAAGAGTAGCTACTAAGAGTGAATGATCCAAAGATGTCTGGCTTAAATGACCATATTAATTTTAAGTGTGTACTGAATAACCAAAAAAAAAAAAGTGTAAGCATTTAGGTGCAAATCACCTTAAGCTGAATTCTGAATCCTGTTCTTTTAACACATTGACCTTTGATGATGTCATATTACTTTTTCTACTTGAATCAAGGGTTCTTTTTACCTCAGAAAAAGACATTTCTTTTGTTTTTTTTTTAAATCTTTTTATTAACAATTTTTAATAATGCAATACAAAATGTTAACAGACAATGCACAACCCAAACAATGAAGGTAATATAAACTTATATACAACAAATAACTATTTACAGATATGCCTTATGTCCAACAAAATAAATAAGGTAACAGATATTAAGTCCCAGGAACACCAAGACGAGAATCACCACGATGTAGCCAAATAAAAATTCTTTATTAATAAAATAACAAGCGCTTTTGCATACTATCCAGTATGCTTCATCAGGTTACAATCCATTGGTAAATACTAAACACTTATATAGCAACAATTAATTGCCTAATTTCCCGCTCTTTTTAATTAATTATAAACCAAATAAATTAGTTCATTAAATCTCTTCATTTAAGGAAACATTCAATACATTTTAAATAACCCAAAATGTTAATAGCAACATTTGAAACTTGTATTTATAACTTGTTTGTTAATGTCTCAAGTTCAAATAACAAACAAAACATATATAATATATTATATATAAAAATTAAATAAAAATCAAATAAATAATATTGTTCAAGTATTTAAATATTCAATATCAAGTAAAAAAGTAATAAAATAAAATAAAACACATGTAGAAAAATATATATAGAGCTTCTATAAAAATATATATGTGATATATGGGCATATGTATATCAACTATGTCTATTTTATAATTGTAATGTGTATAACATTCATAAGTTTATTTAATAATTTATATGATATATTATATTGAAAATAATAAAAATATATCCAAAATGTAGAGATTAAATGATATGAAGTAAGAATAAAAATAAAAAATAATAATAAAAATGCATGATCATGTAATAAAGAGTAGAGGTGTATAGTTAACATAGTAAATATATAAAAAGGATAATCAGGAATATAATATTAATGAAATATAATTATCACTAAGAACTCTTAATATACAGTTCATCTGGATGCTAAAACAGGTTTTAAACTAACAGTACTGTTAAGTCCAGGGGGTATATGGGCTCTTAACCGCAATATCCATTCCAATTCAATATTCTCTAGATGGTTCATCTTATTCCCCACTATCTTAACACGTTTAGCTATATCTATAACTCGGAAATAAAAGCTGTGATCGTGATAAACACTTATATGTTTAGCCAATGCATTTGTTAGTATAGACTTCCTAATTTCATAAATATGATTATATATTCGATTCTTTAATCTCCTTGTAGTTAAACCTACATAATATGCCTCACATTTAGTACATGTCGCCAAATATATAACATTAACAGTGTCACAAGTAGCTTGTATTTTAAAATAGTAATCTTGGTTAATTGCTGGTACATAAAAATGATCATCTGTTAAAATGTATTTGCACATGTTGTACTTCTTGCATGGTACTGTCCCTATATAGGATATTCTGTCATCATTCATTCTTGTATTTAATTTTTCTTTACATAGAATTCTTTTTAGATTCTGACTGTTTCAATAACAAAAATGAGGGATGTCACCTACCAGCTTCTTAATATCTTGATTGGCTATAAGTATATTCCAGTTCTTCTTTGTGATACTTGTGATGTTATAATTGTCATTGGTATATCTAGTTACAAACAGAGTACTAAACCTGGCCCCATGGTGGCCAGGTGTAAACCTTTGTTTGTTGGAAACAATATCTTCTTTATGTTTCTCATTAAGTAATTTCCCACAAACATGTTGCTTATCTTGATTATGACCTATCTAGTTTGTTGGTCTTAAGCTATTGTCAATTTCTTCTATCAGGTCAAGGGGATACCCTCTCTCTAGAAATAAATCCCTCATATTTATTAATTCTAGATCTCTTGTTGCCTGATTACTGCAAAGTCTGTAAATTCTCATAAACTGATTCTTGATAATGTTATAGAAAATGTGTCTGGGATGCATACTGTTAAAATGTAAAATAGCATTCTTCCAGTATTTCTTTCTATAAATGGTAGTATCTAGAGTGGTATCATTATTAATTGATATAGTGATATCAAGAAAATTAATCCTAGTTTTTGAGTATTCCAAAGTGAACTTTAAAAAGTCCGTAGTTGATTCTAAAAAACTTTGTAGTTCATGCAGGGAATCTATGCCACCTCTCCATAAAATAAGGATATCATCAGCAAAATGTTTGTAAAATATGATATTGTTGAAAAAAGTACTATTAAAGACGTGTTGATGTTCCCGGTTATACATAACCAGATTGGCATAAGAGTTTGCACAGGGGGTGCCCATCGCAACCCCCCAGACCTGCTTAAATAACTGATTATTAAAGGAGAAGACATTATTATTAAGCACAAGGTCCAATAAAGTGCTGATTAACAACTGTGTATCTTTATCAAAGGTGGCTTCCCTATACATCACCTCTCGTATTGCCTCTATACCATAGTCATTCGGTATGACAGTGAATAGATTATTCACGTCCATTGTAACTAAAATCAAGGACGATGATCTATCTGTTTCTTGTTGTATAGAGATTAAATCTTTCAATAGCTGTTGTGTATCTCTAAGTATACTTGGTATGCTTTTTACTATAGGTCCTAGCTTAGACTCTAAATAGATGGAAATATTTTCAGTTAGCCATTTGTTGCCCACTACTATGGGTTGAAGAGGTGGTGGAAACTGATTCTTGTGCATTTTAGGTAGTCCCTTTATGAGTGGAATTAGGGGACATTCTATTAGACAGTATTCATAAAATTGTTTACTTAACTGTCTGCACATTAATAAGTCATATAGGGTATCATTTACAACATATATAAGTCTATCCAACTCTGAGTCATTGATGGTAACATATTTCTGTGTATCACTCAACATATCCAACATCAAATGGTTATAGAAGGAAACATCCATCAAAACAAGCCCCCCACCCTTATCTGCTGGTTTCATGATTAGATCATTATCCTTGGATAGGTTACTGAGTGCTGTTTGTTCATAAGAATTCACATTATGGTATATATGACATTTACCTTTAGCTTTTTTAGGCTTAGAGAAATAATCATAGAACTCATTTTCACAGACTTGGACGAAACAACATGCATTAGTTGGCATATCAGGTATAAAAATACTTCTTTTCTTGAAATTAAACTCATTATTGACATAAATAGTTGGAATTTTGTCCTTAAACAGCAATTTAAGGGAAACATTTCTAGCAAACATTTGCAAATCAATCAGAAGTTCAG
Source organism: Protopterus annectens (assembly GCF_019279795.1). Classification (NCBI taxonomy): domain Eukaryota; kingdom Metazoa; phylum Chordata; order Ceratodontiformes; family Protopteridae; genus Protopterus; species Protopterus annectens. The sequence continues at coordinate 1,763,683,611 of NC_056737.1, forward strand.
TCAGGCTGCTAGTCTGAGATGGAATAAAAGACAAACCTTTGTTTAAGAGGCTAACCTCATGTTCATCCAATGAGCGATTAGATAGATTAAATATAAGGTAGTTTAATTCCTCGGTCTTCTCCTTACCTCCGGAGTCTCTTCCAAGTATTTTCTTTTTCTTCTTCCCCTGCTGTTGGATCTGTCCCGGTTCTGTACTCGATATTTCACGGGGAATGGTAAAAAACCATGGGGTATAGCTGACGAATTGTCTTTAGGTCTCGCACCATTCTGTCGATCTGATGACCTCAATCCTTCTTGGTTGGGTGGTGGGGTTTCGGTTAAGGAGGTTCCTTTGCCCAAACACTGACGTTCCGTAGATGTCGTTCCAATAGGAGCTACTATGCTTGCCATATGAGCAGAATTCAACGGAGAACTTCTACTCATGATAGGCGGAGCCTGTTGTGTGGTATTAACCTGAGGCTGAGATGAAACTAATGGATTCGAATTGTCATGGTGAATCTGTGAGGAATTGAACCTCGGCCAAACAAAAATCTGCCCTGTAAGAAAGTCATGATAGTCTCTGATCAACTTCTTATGCTTGGTTTGCTGTAATCTTTCACTGAACGCCATCACTTGTAAATACATGGCGTCAACTTTTCTGATGTAAACTTCCCCTTTGAAATTCTCACTTATATTATGATGTAAATCTTCCACTAGATTTAACAGATCTAACAGATATTAAGCTAGAATGATATCAAATAAAGCATCCCAATATTCAGTGAAGTGTGTACTAAGTCTTTGGGTATATGTCAGATATTTGTGACTAAGTAAGTGTTTGGTAGCAAGTTAAATCCATCCCAAGGGTGAGTAGAGATCTATCCTTCCAGTGAAGGGTGATATAAAGTTTGACAAGGGAAAAGTGTGTTATTAAGATGCGAGTCTGAAGTTTGGATAATCCTCTGGAAGGGATATGTAATATTGCAAATTTCCAGGGATAAAGTCATTTTCTCATATCTCTTTTTTTTCCAATTGTACTCTAAGGGAACACCAGAGTCTATAAAAGCATTTGCAACTCCAAAAAATATGGAGCAGGTCAGCGTTGTGATTGGTACAATGGGGACAGAGGGGAGAGAAGGAGCAGGGATAGATTTTAGAAAGTATAGCAAGGGTGAGGTATGTGTTGTTCAAGATCATAAGTTGGGTATAGTTAAGTTTTTTTTAAGGGGATTAAGTTTCAAGGAAAATTGAATAGCTTGGGAAATTTGGTTAGGGGAAATAGAGGGATCTTGGTCTTTCCAGTAGTTTGAAAACATTAGTTAATTTGGGTTTGGATAGAAAGAATAAGTTTGTATGAATTAGAAATAATTTCTACTTAAGTAAGAGGAGGTTCCATATGGAGTTGCAGGCTTTAATATCATTTAGATTTAAAAAGGTATCTTCCAAGGTATTGCAACAAAATTCAAGGATTTGTCTCAAGATGATTGCATAACTTTTGAGTAGAGACATGTATAGTCTTATTTTGGATACTGAATTATTTCTGGGAGGAAAGAAATCTGCTATAGTTAACTCTCTGATGAGGGGGTATTTATCAAGGTTGATCATTTTGTTTTTCAGTTTAAGGTTGGGGTTGAGATGGAATGGTTGCAAGGTATTGAAAACAATGGACAGTTTTAGAGATATGAAAATCTTCAGAAGAATAGTTATTTTTATGCTTAATGGTTGAATGAAGTTTGAAGCTGTTTTAGGTTTTCTTTATTCAGAAAGAGGAGAGCTCTGGAGTTGAAGTTGAATGCTTTAGTATAGTTATAGTATAATTTTACCCATGTAAGAGACCAGGTAGACAAATTGGGAACATATTCAGATATTGTTACTATCTTGTTACCATTGATAATATTGTAATAAAGTTTGAAATTAGGTAGACTTAAACCACCCTTGTCTTTTGGGACAGTTAGTCTATTATATCTAATTCTAATTGATTTGGGGACCATATAAATTTGGAGAAAGATGAGTGGAGAGTTTTAAAAAATGTTTGTGAATTATTATGTTAGAAGCATTGAAAACATAAAGTGGATGAGGTAGAATGTTTATTTTGATTATAGCAGCTTTGGTGAGAAATGGGAGGTGTAATTTGGCCCATCTGTTCAAATCTAGTTAGATATTAAATCGTAGTTTGAAGATATTATTTGAATAGATTATGTTGGGGTCTTGCTGAAAAGAAATACCAAGACAGTGTGGAGAATGATTAATTTTGATTTGGGGGGGGGGGCAGCTAGGTAGTTAGGAAAAAGGGTTCAGGGAAAAGATGGTTGATTTCTCTAAGTTTAATTTATAGTTATATAATTTTGAGTATTTATCTACTGAGTCTAGTATTTTTGGAAGGTCAGAACTGGGGAGGAAGTAATAGAGGTTAAGTTCATCAGCAAAGGCTGAGCATGGAATTTTAGTATTGGAGAGGGTAGGAATACATTAAAGTTTTTTTGGGTGATTAACAGAAAAAGATGTTCAGTATAGAGGTTAACTAGCTAGGGACACATTGGACACCCTTGTCTAGCTCCATTTTTAATATCAATCCCAGAAGAATGGTTGTTGTTGATTTGTAAGATAGTGTGGGCGTTGGAGTATAGAATTTTAACAGATTGTATGAAAGATGGAGGAAAGTTAAACCTAGGGAGAGTAGACAGGAAGAATTCTACATTCAATCTGTCAAAGGCTTTAGAGGCATTGATATCCAGAGTATATATATGGTTGTGATTAGTGGTAGAAAGGATTAAGAGGGCATCAAGGAGAAGAGTGTGATCAAAGGTTTGTCAATTCTGAGTGAACCCTGATTATTCAGTTGAGATAATGGTAGGGACAATAGGTTTAATTCTGTTAGCTAGGATAGACGCGTAGATCTTCATGTCAAGGTTAATAAGAACGGTGGGCCAATAATTCAAAGGGTTTTTAAGATCCAAGTTGGGTTTAGGGATGAAAATCATTCTGGAGGCATTTAAGTGTAAATCTTTTATTCCATTATGAGCAATGTAGGTAAATATGTGGAGAAGGAAAATACATATTTTTTCGACTAAAAGCTTTGTAGAATTCTGTGTTAAAGCCATCTGGACCTGGGGCTTTATTAGGCTTAAGCTTATTGACAGCCGTGACTATTTCTTGTTGGATCATGGGAGATGATAGGGTGATTTGTTGTTCAGGGCTAAGTTTAGGGAAAGTTAGTTGGTTTGAGAAAGTTTCTATATCTGATATATTTGAATGTAGGTCAGGGAAGCTATATGAACCTCTATGGATTTGTTCAAAAATATCAATTATATATTGTTTTTTATGGTAGCTCTTACCTTGGTAGGTTGTTTATGTCATACATGAAGAGAGTTTATTTTGGTTCATTAATCTAGTAAGGAATTTTGAGGGCAGGTGGGACCACTCTAAGTAGTTTGTTAGATTCCTTATTTCATGGAGAGAAAACTTTTTATTATTGAGGTACAAAAGTTTTTTCTGTAGATGGATTAATTGTTTTTCAGATATAGGATTATGATTGGAAGTGGGTCTCAAGTTTATCAATTTTAGTTTTGATAGATGATTCTTGGGAGAAGTACTCTTTTATAATAAGACACTTTATTGATGCAAGTGCCTCTGATCATGGATTTAATGGAGGTGCAATGGATGTCATCTCTTTGTTGTTTAATAAATTAGGGTTAAATGCCCAGCTGTGGCCTCTATTTTTAATAGTTGTGTCTTTGGACCAATCAATAGTTAGAGTAATCTTAGAGTGGCCCGGGAAGAACCTGGGTTCAGTATGAAATTGAATGTTATAATTAAGGAGGATATTAGAGACAAGGAAAAAATCCAAACTGTACCACATCTTATGGCAGTGTGAGTAAAAAGTGAATTTATTATTGGGGTGTTATTGGACTGAGAATTACAGGGATCAAATAAAAAAAAGTCATTCCTGGGTTCCATTAAGGGTAAAGAAGCTTGGTTGTTATGTTTGGTTTTAGTGTTTGTTCTGTCAGTTAGTGGATCTTGAATAGCATTCTAGTCTCCACCTAGAATATAGTAGTGATTAGGGAAGCAGGAGAGGATTTTGTAAATAGTCATGATAAGTTCATGTTGTTTGGTGCAAGGGGTATATAAGTTTAATAAAATAATAGGTTTTGTCTAGGTGTGGGCAGCAGAATGTTATGTAAGACCATCTGCCTTCTGTATCTGTGCCATAGCTTTTGATTTCCTGGGAAAAGTTCTCTTTCACTATGATAGCTACCCATAAGCTATTCATATTCTTGCCAGAGGCTATGATAGAATTAATCCATTTTTATCTTGAGCACATAATTCAATTGTTCTGGTAATGTGTGTTTCCTGCATTAGAGTTAGGTTGGCTTTAGATTTAAAGACCAAGTGAAAAAATAATTTTATTTTCTATCTGAATCCCCTTAATATTCCATGAATCAATTGTCCACATGGAGCTGGACTATTTTTGGTTACACTGATAAGGAGAAAGAGGGGAAATATGACAGTAGATATCTTAATTTGTAGGGACATAGGCGTAAGTCTCTTCCTGCAGCTACTTTGAACCTAATCATAAACCTACATAGCCTGGAAGAGATAGGGAATGTAAGTGATTGAGATCTAACTTTGTAAACATTGAGATGGTTAGTGAGCATGCAATCTCTAAGCATTTTATTTGTAATAGTATGTAATCCCAAAGTTTAAAAATAATACTTACAGAGTATAGATAGCATAACGTCCTAACATTTCAACTGCAAATCTCTAGCTCTTAGTGTGTTCGGTGGGGTAAGGTAGAGAATAGGGACTGGACATAATTATGGTGGATCTCACTTAAATTCTAGTTGAATAATTAAGTATGGTACAAAAGATGTCATGACCCATGTTAAACTGCATGAAAGTAATTTGAATAAATTCTTCTATTCTATTTTTTGGAGACACTTCTCCGTGTATAAGCAAGATAAACAGTATAATTTAACCATACATTTTCAACATGAGATTAAACTAAGAAATATGTGTAGGTGTTAACATTTTACAAGTGACAATACCTGGCAGATCATGCAATGAAAGACTGTAAACATTTCACATATATAACAAAGAAATTATACAGAGTGTTGCAGTCTGGGCAGATAGGTCAGAGTTGAAATTAAATGTTTTTGGGCCTACACAGGGCTGCAGAATCATGCAGATCATGGTATGGAGCAGATCAGTGGTTCCCACATGGAATGAAGTGCTTCAGGCATCCATAAAGTTGTTGTTTGGCCATGGTAAGTGCTAAAATGAATATTTAACCATTAAAATCAGTAATTATGAAGTCAGAATGCAGTAATTCCTGGTAACAAAAGTTATTAAATTCAGCATTTTAGTGTATTAGCTTCAGGAACACTTTTAAATATGTTGAAAAAGATTGATTTAGCTTCTTTTACACATGAGATTGTATATTTGGAGCCTTGGTGTTAAAAGAAGGAGTATGAGGATATTTCATCTGAAACTTGACTTGATTCTGTATCAGGTTGGCACAGAAGGCAGATAGTTTCTGCCTTTCTTGTTTAATTTGTAGTGGCATCTCTTGATTAAAAAATATTTTAGCTACATTCCAGGTAAGTAGGGTTGCCACCTTTTCAAATGCCCAAAGTGGGACAATTTCTGTAAATAGATGAGATTTTGCAGGACAAAACATACTCACAGTTAGTGCAAAGGACAGAACTTTACTTTTTTTTTTGCCAAAATAAAAGCTTATTCTTGTAGTATTTGAGTTGCTTATGCTATTTCATATAACATTTAGGTGTTTCAGATACAAAATAACTATTTCATGCAACTAATAAAGTAAAGTTATGAAATATTTTTTTTCCTAAAATCACAAAACAGTTGCCATTTCTTTAGTTTTTCTTGCAGACCACAACTGTCCAAGGTGGGACTGTCCCTTGCAAATAGGGACAGGTGGTAACCCTACAGGTAAATTATTTCTTTTTTTTTTTGCCAAAGTAAGTATTTTACTAACATCATGGTAATTAAGAGGTTTGACATAGACTAATTGTGGTGTGGTAAAATCCAAAGAGGGGCGCTCTGTGGGCTCTCTCAATGACCATCTGTCTAGATTCAACTGTGTTGTCTAGTAGGATGGCAAAAATGCTGAAAATTGTATTTAACAACCTAGACTGATCCACGCTTTCTGGCAATCCCCTTAAAATAATATTGATGCATGTGGATCTTGCTCCCAGGTCTAGTATTTTTTGCTGTAGTTCTTGAATGTATTTTGCATTTGAAGAAGATTATTTTTGTAGTGTTTCTATTTTGATTTAATTGTCCAGTACTTTAGCTTCTGTTTTTTCAACCCTGGTTATGATCTGGTTGATGGATTTGCCAAAAGTATTTAACTGGTCCAAAAAGTTTTGGACAGCTAGTTGTAAAGGCTGCAGTGCTGTTTTAAGTTCCTCTAGGTTTGAAAGTTTAAGTTTTGTTCTTACTGGATATTTTACTAGATTCTTGCTGCTTACCCATTCTGGGTCTTTTGGGTAAAGTGTCTTTTTCTGAAGAATCAATCATTGAAAAATTAGTTTTAGAGGCTTGTGTGTCCATAGAGTCAACACCAATCAGCATTTTGTCTTCTTTGTGTTATTTTAGGCTGAAGAAAGTAGCAGTAGCAATCACATGGCAGAGAGCAAGCAGAGCACATATAATGAAGAGCCTGCAATTACTCAGTGCTGTAGCATATCAGAAGAAGAGAAAATAGATGGAAGAAGAATGACAGGGCCTTAAACCAGCAATGTGTGAGGACTAATAGATATGTAGCCCAGCCAGGTATGGAAGTAAGGTACATAAGAAAAGCTGGTGGTGAAAATTAGAAGACTAGTAAATCCTCAAAAGTAAGAAGGACTACAGGAAAATGTGGGAGATATAAAATATGGACAAGGCTAAGAAGGAATAGGGGATGGCTAATAAAGAGGCTAAGGGAGGAGTTGTAATATCAAAGCACAAGGCATCAGTGGAATTTTATGAGCTATTGGAAAGTGACTCACTAAATAACACAGAGAAACACTATCAGGTTCCAAGACAATGAATTCATAAGGGATGCCAACAACAACCTGCTCACCAGTCCACAGGATATCAAAGGCAGATGGAAGGAGTACTTCCAGTAGCTTCTGAATGAGGAAAATCCCGCAGAATATATACTGCCCTAGACACAGCCTATGATGATAGAAGAGGAAAAACTCACCATAGAAAAGGTAAGGACAGCACTAAAGGAAATTAAGTCAGGGGAACCAGTAGGCTCGGATGGGGTCAGAGCAGATATGATAATGCTAATGATAATGATGTTGGGTGAGATAGGGGAAAAATGACCCCCAAGGGTACTCAAATCAGTATGGAGAGAAAGGTGTATCCAAGATGACTAGAAAATAAGCATACTGGTATCAGTGCTCAAGAACAAAGGGGACATTAACAACTGTGGACAGTGTAGAGCTATCAATTTCCTGTCATACTGCATGGAAGTTATGGAAAGGGTGTTTGATAAATGAATACACAGAAGTCAGATTCAGAACAGGGTGTAGCATGACTGACCTTGTGTTTTAGTGAGACAGATAGTTGAAAAGAAGTTAGAGATGATGAAAGAGAACAACTGGTCATTCTGAGACTTGGAGAAAACATATGACAAGTTCCCAAGAAAACTGACTTGGGCAGTCCTGCTGTGTTTCAAAGTACCAGAAACATTTGTAGAATTAGTGCAGGCTATATACAAGGGTCCAATGACTCAAGTATGAACAGTGTTAGGTCTCAGAGTGGGGTTCCCAGTGGGAGTGGGTGTGCCTCAGGGTTCATCTATGAGCCCACTGCTGTTCATACTGACTTTGGACTATATCAGCAAACAGGACAGGATGGAGAGATCAACAAAGGTGTCATAAGCCGTTAATGTAATATTACGGGCAGTCTCTGAGCAAGAATGTCAGCAAAGGATAGAGGAGTAGAATGCAAAACTGAAGCTGCATGGGATGAAACTGAGTACAGGTAAGACAGTAATAATGGCAGCAAGTGAGGAAAATCAGAAGAAGCTAAGAATTTAGATAGAAGGCAAAATAGTGGAATAGGTTAACAGCGTCAAGCATCTAGGAGGGCTAGTTGAGGGAAAGAGAAATATGAATAAGGAGAGGAAAGCCAGAATCAGAGGGGCTGTGGCCAAATGGCCCAGAGTGTCTCAGGTAGTGCATAATGAAAGAATGCTGAAGAAGCTGAAAAGTAAGGTGTACAAAACAGTGGTGTGACCAATACTACTAGATGGTATAGAATTGTGAACAGTAAAGGCAAAGCAGTTGAGGAAGCCAGAAGTGATGGAGATAAAGTGCCTGAAATGGGTGGTAGGATGCACAGCGTAGGACAGACAAATAAGAAATGACATGAGAGCAGAAGCAAGTAGCTCCAGTTGCAGAGAAGGGCAAAGAGATCAGATTATGCTAGTTTGAGCATGTGTAGAAAAACAAAAGACAATCTGATGAAGATGATCTGGAACAGACAGGAAGAAGGTGAGAGGTGACTGGATTGTGTACAAGAAGGCCTGGGACAGGCAGGCATTAATGTCAAGGAAGGTAGCAGATTGGCACTGAACTGAGAGAGATGGTGACAATTGTCATGACACCCTGACCCCATGTAGAAAATGGGAAAAATAGGTTGTCGGTGATGATGATGATGATTCTGAGGAAGTCCAATCACCAGGTTGTACTCACAGGCTGTCCGTAATAGGTTTACCCAACTAGCATATTAATTAAAGAAAGAAAATTATGGTTCCAGCCATGATAAGAGTGTCCATCATATTGTCACTAAGTAGCTAATCATTTGCCCTAAACACTGATTTACTGGTTGACATATAGGAGTGTTTATAAATGCATTAATATAGGCATTAAATATTTTTATCAGCCCAGATTTTTGGTTGTTTTGCATTTTAATACTGATATGAAATCAAGTACTGTAAATCAAACTGTACTCATAAAACATGATATAAATCATAACACTCCTCACTAATTTTATATCATTGGTATACCACGCTATTATTACTATTATTTATTCTAAACAGATAGTGGTAAACATAATATCAAACTTCCCAACAAATACAAAAAAAAAAAAAAAAAAAACAAATTTTAACTCAAACAGAGTATAATATATAATACTAAAGCACAAAGCCAGGTTGAGATTGGGCAGGGAGGTCTGACCTCTCTTCTCACATACCCATTGAAACTTTGCCACACTATTATTCAAATAAAGAGGGTCCTGAGACTTGGCATTATACCAGAGAATGAAATCATCAAGAACCAAAGTCCATTCCTAATTTCTTGGTGACCACTGCTGCATGACTTGTGTAGTACATGACATGGCACTCAGCAAAGGACATCTGAAAAGTGATGTCATTTGACAAGCCAGTACCAAGGGGTTATCTCTACTCATGCAGTCTTATCACATGTGGGATGGGGCATGGTATCTTTAGATAACCACAAGCCCCAGTACAACGTGATATGGCGCACCTCCTTTGCTAACCCTGAAAATAAAGTGTGCTGTTGTGTCATATCACTGTGGTGGTTCTCCAAGAGATATATCTAGTGCCCATTGCCATCTGAGGACCCAAGCATGGATGAAATCTTCCTGCATAGAATTTGGGTTCAATGTCTACCATATGCAGCAACATGTATGATGAAGGTGGCACACAAAATTTCTACTAATTCATCATGGCAGGATCTGTGTAATCATTTTGTGCTTTGTACATGTTTATCTAGTGTGCACTGATATCAAGAACAACAAACATTTTTTATCACATAAATTACATTAATGACTGACATGTCAACTTCTGTTAACATTCCTAGGCTGGTGTACATATTTCTGCATCTCTATGTTCGTCTAGTCTTCAGACTGTGTACTGCAGCTCTTTTCCTCAGGTGTGCCACTCTCCAGAAAAAGACATAGAGGATTATGAGCAGGTCTCTGATTGTAACTGGCTTATTATGAATTCAAGACATTGATGCCAATAAACTCACCTCGAGACAGAAGGTTGAGAGGTGAATCTTACCATCCATGTCGAGAATGCATAAAAAAGGGGTTATGATCAGATACACAGTCATAATTCATTATACTGCATGGAGCTTTATGTGATCTATGTACTACTAGTTAGAAAAAAAAGTAGTAAGTGTTTTTCTGGCTTTCAAAGCCATCAAGCACTTAATGAGCTTTATCAGAAAGACAGTGTAAGCAATTTTGTTATGTTAGGAAAAAGTCAGGGACACACTGCCAGCACAGACAACAGGCAGAAAGAAATCCATTTTTATTCTGTTGCTGCCATTTGCTGGTCAACAACATCAGATTTAACTGCCTAGTGTAATACCTGATCTTAATAAGTTAAACAAGATGTGCTTAACTATTATTCAGGTTGGGTCTCATGGTATAGAAGTGTTTAACGGATTTGTTATTTTTCTGATATCAGAGTGTCATCACTGTGCTCCATGCACTACAAATCAGTTGTGGTTCTTTAGCATGAGACACAATCTTAACAGATGTTAAGCGCTCCATTGTTAAGATCAGGTATCATGCTAGGCAGTTAAACCTACCAGCACTGGCCAGCTAATGACAGCAGCAGAATAAAAAAAACAAATTGGTCTTTGCTTACTATCTGTGCAGGTAATGTGTCACTAACTTTATGTGACACAAGAAAGAGTGTCACTGCTTTTTTAACAGTGCTCGCTAAGTTTATGTCTTTGAAAGCTGGCAAAATGCTTAGAGATTTATTTTCTGTAACTAGTAGTACATGGAGCAAATAAAGCTACATGCACTACAAAGAATTATGAACAGGTCTATAATCATAACCAACCCTTTATTATGTGTTCTTATCATGGGTGCAAAAATTTACCTCAAGGGTAAATTTCTTGGCATCCATGTCTTGAACAGAAAAATAAGCAGGTAATGAATGACCTGTTCATAATCCTCTATGTTAAGACAAAATATTACATGTAAGAAATACATTGAAATTAATATAAATGTAAAGATTGAGAATTAAAGTCTAAAGGCCAGATTCACGATGGCTTGCACGGAGTCTAAGAGTAGAGTAAGACTCCATGCAGCCATCATGTCCGATGAGCGATCCAGGAACAGCCTGTAGGGGCGTGTAAGAGAGCTCCTAAAATGGCTCTTACACGGACAGGGCTGGGACATGCAAATCACCTCAATTGCAATAGAAAGGCATGCAAATGAGGTAGATTTGCGATTCAGGAAACCTGAACCTGTCCGAGTAAGAGCAGTGTTATTTGCAGAAATGTACTCAGTTGACAAATGAGTACTGTTCTGCAAATAGCAAAATGGAGCCATGACAGCTCCAAATAAAGGTTGCATCCAGTGCAGGAAGCATGCCAATGGCCAAATATATGGCAATTGGAAATGTTCCCTGATGCAAAATTAAAATAAAAATATTTTTTTTTTCACTGATTTCCGATGTTTAAGCGTAGTGCAGCGCCGCGCAAATGGGCTGTGCTCTAAAACACAGAATACTACAAATTAAAACCCACAAATGTAGATTTTATTGAAAGTGGTAATGTACAATGCAAGGGAATGGCAGGCTGAAGACAAGATGGCCACCGAGTAGAGGTTGCTAAGGGGGGAAACTCAGTCTAAGACATGTAACCAAGCATTAGTAGGCAATCCTATGTAAATGAGTGTTAGGATAGTGAATCGCTAGTTTACATAGCAAATGAGCACAGTCAGGGGAGTGTAGGAGTAGGATATGGGGAGTAACAGAGTAGAAGATAGATGACATCATGAGGGGGGTCTGTATGAAAGAAGTGAAGCTCATTGGAGCAGAGTGGCATGTGTCCGCTGTCATTTAGACATCATGGAAAGAGGTGTGTCAACAGGTAGGCTAGGGAAAGCCAAGAAATGGAAGGTGTATACCATGGATAACACGAAAGTTTCTTGCTGAGCCTGCATGCATGCATGTACGTGCCTGTAAACCCGAGTAAGACAGAGTGCACATGTGTAAGAGTGAGTGCATGCATTTAAGCCGGAGTAAGCATGTATAAGGCTGTTTAAAGAGTTGTAAGTGCATTTGCGCTGGTGTGTGCGTGTTTTAACCCGAATAAGCAAGTTTTAGTCTGTGTAAGCATGTGTGCACGTATGTTAGCTGCTGTGCGCGTGTTTGCGCTTGTGTGCGCGGTGTACCCCCCTGAGGAAACAGAAAGGAAAAAGGAAGCACAACAAATAGTAGGAAGCTACCAGGGAGTACTAGCAGAGCTAGCAGGTGAAAACAATCAGAATCAGGCAATTACACAGGCAGTAAACTAGCCCAGCCCAGCCTAGCACTTGAAACTCTGCCAACAACAGTCCATTATGTTTCTCACAACAGACACTGCAGTAAGCTAATAGAAGTGAAAACAGAAAAAGCTTTACTGAGACAAAGAAATGTTAGGAGCTGCCATTGCTGTTATAAGGCGACATATGCAACATGCTGAGGGTGGTGACAATGGAAATGCTGCTGGACAACCCACAGTGAGGAGACGGAGAAGAATGTACAAGCCCAGGGTAACCTACCAGGGGCTACATGAGCTGGAGATAGTGGAGCGCTATAGAGTGGACAGAGACCTCCTGCAGCAAATTGTTGAGCTGTGCAGGCCACGCCTCACACACAGAACCAACAGAGGGGAACCCATCCTAGTAGAAACCAAGGTATGTGTTGGCCTAAGACTATTAGCAACAGGTACCTTCCAGAGACCAACTGGTGATATGATGGGGATATCACAGGCATCAGCATCCAGGGTACTACACCAATTCCTGGATGCCATGTCAGCACATGTCGGTGATCATGTATATTTCCCCAATTCCCGTGAGGTATTGGCCAGCAATATGCATCTCTTCCAGCAAATAGCAGAATAACCTGAGGTAGTGGGTGCAATAGACTGCACGCACATATGCATCAAAGCACCAGCCGGTGAGTGGAGTAGGGTCTACTTCAACCGCTAGGGCTTCCCCTCCATCAACTGCCAGGTCATGTGTGATGCCCAGGGCATAAAACTGAATGTGTGTGCAGGCTGCCCTGGAAGCTACCATGATTCCCATATCTGGCATCTGACGCAGCTGTACCAGACATTTGCCAATGGGGACATCCCACATGGTCACCTAGTGGGGGATGCTGGCTATGCACTGGAGCCGTGGCTGATGACACCCATCAGAAATGCACACACACCTGAACAGGAATGCCATAATGAGGCACACACACAAACATGTAATGTAATTGAGCATGTGTTTGGGCTGCTCAAGTCACGGTTCCGGTGCCTGGACACATCTGGTGGAGCCTTGCAGTACTCACCAACTACATGTACCCAAATTGTCATGGTATGTGCTATGCTACATAATATGATCCTGCAAAAACAGCTGCAGCAGGACCAGCATAGGCCTGGCCCAAACAGCCCCCCACCATTGCCAAGGCCCCCACAGGCAGAGTATGACTCGGAGGAGGAACAACCTGAGCCTGCCCCAGTAGGCAGAAGGAGGCGTATCCAGTATGCTTTGGCCTTGGCAAAGAGGCAATGCATAGAATATACACTGGCTCAGTAGGAACTCTGGAAATGATACCCCTCTCCAACTCGCACATAAAGTAAAAGGGATGCCTAAGTTGACACTACCTGCTTCCAAACATGTGCAGGGAGTGTAGTATGTGCATCCAACATAGGCAGCCCTGCAGCACCACCTAAGGCATGAATGCCATGTGTTAAGCAATATAAAGCAGTGCTAAACAGCAATTACCACCATGTAGTATATGCAAACAAAATCCCACACACCAACTAGCACAACTGTGGTCAATGTTCAGTAATATTGGCAACATCCAGCAATGTTGGTGAATATTGAGCAATGTCGGACAAGCCTGGTCTAAGTAGGGCATAGCTGAACAAAAGCCAACATGCTCATATTTGCTTAACAGGCCCTTAAGCAGTCTGGTCTGCTCAGTATGAAAATATAAAGTAGTAATGGGCCTCGAACCCAGGATACTGTGCACTATAGCCAAAGTACTGAACCACTAAACCATGGCAGTATTGCAGGGGTCCACCTGTATGACAGAATGTTGATAAGTCTATGCAAAGTATTCCATGGAAACCCTGCAGGCACAGCATAATCCTTGTTGAGTTATGACACAAAGGTGAGTCCTGCAGTGAGAACAGAACCTGACGTCCAACACACACAGTATAAATGTTAATATTGGTCATGTTCGCACACATCAGCAAATATAGTGGACCTCAGATAGCAACATACTGAAGGGTCACACTGGGCATGCTCACACATTTGAATAAATAAGACAAATGTCAGGCAACAAAACATGGAATGTCAGAACTGGGCATGCTCGCACACTTAGGCCATGTCTGAGTACAGCAGTGGGCCACGCATATCTGGCAGTTGCATGTGTTAACACAGGAACCTGTCACTATACAGCAATCTGCCCTGTGCACACAGTTATATGACAACAGACACATCTATAATATAGTGGAACCCTGTCATAATCAAATATGTTCTGCAGATACTGAAGTTCTTCATGGGAACTGGTAAAGCAAAGATGATAAAGACCTGCAAACAGTATCAGCAATAAACATTGTGCATCTTGAACATTAGCATAGGTTCAGAGGTCGATACTAGGCTATCTGCCCTAGGGCATGTACAAGCCTAGCTAGAGTGTGTTTGGCATTCGCAACCCTGTCAGATTACTATGCTGTGTGTGTGAATAGTAGGTCACACAAGACAACCCATGTACGTTTATGCTAGTGTACCTCTGTCTAGCAGGGACACAGAAGATATCCCAGGGGTAAATATACAATCACCCATACAGTCATCAAGATGTCTCCAGTAGGTGGTCAGTGGGTGGCTCTGCCTATGTGAAACTGGGATTACATTCTGTAGTGAGTGGAGCCTCTGGGATAAGAATCTGTCTCACCACAATGTCCTATTAACATCTGTGCTGAGGTATATGTCCCTGCAGTGTGTAGCTCCAAGGGAGTTGGATATCCTGAGGTGGAGCATGTCCAGTAATTCTGGTTTGGGTATAGCTGTAAACAACAGGCACACATCATATCTGAGTAGGTGGTAAGTGACTGAGTACAGCTGGAGTTACTGCATCTGAACTATGCAGGGCATCTGTGTGAGTCCCTAGATCTGCTTGCTGAGGACTGTCCATGGCCAGTACAGTTGCTGCAGGTGTCAGGTAAGGTACACCCCAAATGTGGCATTGTAACCAAGCATGGATATGATGAGTATAGGGGCACAATGACCTCACTCGATCTAGATGTGAAACCATATGGGATAAGGTGGCACACATAGAAGGTGTATCCAACCACTTTGGCAACGTGAATGTTAAAGGCGACAGTACGAACAAGTGATGACCCCAAACCCCTAACAACTCCTACTGTATGTAATGGAGTACTACCTATGTGGTAATGTGTGGGCATGTTGTTACTCCCAAAGGGGATGACTATGCAACTAATGGCATTTAGCTGTAGGCCATGGCTCAGGCACCAGTCATCCATCTCTGTGAGACCCTAAGTATGCATGTGGCAGCTGGAGAGTTGATCATGGCACCCAGTTTGCAGTCAAGTGCAAGCATGTTCAGCCATATTCCCCCTGTGATAGCCTGGATGTAAAACAAATATATACTGAACAAGAGAGATCCCAGTACCAAGCTGTGTGGGTTGCCATGTGTAACTGGTGTATAGTCAGACATGGCACCTGCAATTCTGACCATGTGGCTGCTATCCCTAATCTAGGTATCAATCCATTGTGTGAGATATGTGTCCAAATTGATGCTGGTGAGCCTATGCATAATGGCCCAGTGGGTTATTGTGTTGAATGGTTTTGCAAGGTTCAGGTAGGCTGTGTGGATAGCTGTCCATATGTCGATGGACCTGGTAGCCATTTAAAGAATACCTACAGGTTCAAGAGGCAAGATCTGCCCACAACAATGCTGAAATGAGTAGGACACAGTGTCTGTAGGTTCCCGATGTCTATGTGTAGGAGTCCTATGACAATATGCTCCATAGATTTGCAGAACAGGCTACATAAGCTTATAGGGCAATATTGTCTGTGGTCCATTGTGGCACCAACTCTGTGGAGTGGGACCACTGTCGCAGTACGCCATTCCTTGGGTACATATCCTGTGGTAACTCCGATATTGAACAGTGATGTAATGTGAGGGTTGCGTTTGTCATGATGCTCGTGTATGATGCAGGCTGGGACACCATCTGGTCACATTGATACTGTGATGTACGCTGTGGGGAGGGCAGCACTCACCTGTTACTGTGTGATGTCAGGGAGGTTATACTTTGTTGGGATGGATAATTGCTCCTTAGGGGGATGGGTGGGAGACATCTGCACTGAACCTGTTTGCCAGGATGTAGGCAATGCCAGTGGGTTCAGGGTAGGTTTAGTCAGTATGCAGTAACTCACAGCATATCAGTGAGTGTCCACCCAGGTTCCTGACATAACTGAAGAAGGCTGTGTGATAGTCATATGTGTCAGGTGCAATTGTCTGGTAGAAGCGGCCCTTAGAAAAATCCATGAGTGATTGTGGCTGTCTGCTAGTACAGATCACAGATGCCTTCCCAGTCTGGGATTGTGCTCTATCATGAAGTAGCATCCTTCTGACGTTGTACAGCTTATTAATAGCTGGGGTCTACCAGACAGGTCCCCTGCCATTGTAGTAGTGGGTCTTGTTGTTATTTGGGATAGCACAATCCATGCAGTCCACTAGGTGTCCATAGAATGTGTATGTAAAGGATGCAAAAGTATGAGCCGTATATGCCACTGTCTCAGGATCTCTGAAGGATACCACCTTGCTTTGGTGAAGTGAGATGTCGGCTCATGAGAAGTTCACCAAGATTACCCAGGATGGGTGTGTGGATGGTATATGTATGTCCTGTGAGATACACGTATTTTCTGACCTTACCAATGAGGGGTATATCGCTGGTGTGGAACATCAAGTCCCCATGTTGGTGATGAGCAGGTCCAATATGTATTCCCCCTTGTGGCTGTGCTGACTGGTTGTGGCAAAGCATATGAGTCCACAAATTGTAGTGACTGTTGGGTGAGGTTGTCGGGGCTTGAGTAGTATGCCCAGTCAATATGTGTGTATATGAAGTCACACAATATAATGGTGTCTGTGGAGACCTTCATATTCTCCATAGTTCCCACAAAAGCCAAGTGTTGTTCCTGAGTTTGGGAGTGTGTTCTGTAGCAGGCAACAAACTGAAAGGCAGTATTGCACAATGGTAGTTGTATACGTATGGTCTGTGATGCTTTGTGCAGTGCTACTAACCTGGAGGTGTGTGTATCTGTGATGTATATGGATACTCCCCCTAGTTGTGTTGTCTGTTCCAAGTCTTGTTGTCAGACAGCATGGTATGAAACATAACCTGGTAGTGCTGGTGGGCATAAGCGAGCCTGAACCAGGTGTCTGTCAGTGCACAGATATTGCTCTCCTCCATACTGAGGAGAGTCCTGAATGGCCACAATATGAGGTTATCACAACTGTTGTTGAGCAGCATTACCATTAGTTTCATTTAACCTGTAATGTCTATGGAGGTGGGTTTGTCTTCTGAGCCCTGCTTAAAAAAGGCACTCTGGTGGTAGAAAGAGCCTTAGCCAGCATACCAAAGTCCAAGGGTGACAGGTGCAAGCTGTCCATAGTGAAGGTACATGGCATGTTGAGCATGTCACCATATGCTGACAGACACTGTATCCCCTATGAATGAAACAAATTTGTTAGCCAACTGTTAAATGTGATATGTGTGTCCGTATACTGTGACATCATAATTGGTGGGTGTCAGATGCTAGACAAGGTCAGGGTCATACTGGCCTGGGCTACATGATCAGAGTGTACCTCCATGTATCATGTCATGTGGTCCAGGGAGTAACGTCTGAGGTTACACACACCAGCATGGGCAATGATGGTGCCAGTCTTGTACTTTCTTTGGAGTGACCTGACTGCCTGTGTTATGCGGCAGATCCTGGCACCCAACAGACAGCCCAAAGTGACTATTCCCTTGTCAGGGCTGGTGAGTGGTACATCAGTGTGTCTGAACATAAGTGTCACCTATTACAAGTGTATTAGGTGTGTTGTTTAGCCCGAATGGCAGTGAATGTGTGGCACACTGACATTGTGAACTTTGTGATATGTGGATATTGTAGTGGGGTAGCAGGTGTGTGTGTGTGTCTGCTTTGTAGGTCTCTGCTGCTTATGTAGAGTACATTTACAGAATCTGAGTATGTCAATGTGTGCTAATGTGGTTTTAGTGCTGTTGCTAGAGGATATGTGAGACTGATATGTGGTGTGTGCGGTTACCTTCACCACCTGATAGACTGTGCCAGTCATGGGTCGAGAGAGTTCAGCTCCCTGTATGTCTATATAGGTGCATCTCACACATATATCTGAGTTTGTCAGGAGGAGGAGAGGGTTGTCTTTGTACATGAGGCAGATGTGACATTGTGTCAATATCACAATATCCACCAGATGGACTGAAGAGTACACACAAAACCGACCCCTGTAGAATGGATGAGCAGCTACCCCCACTGTCAAAAGCATGGCATCAGGTGGAATACATTGATTCCCAATATGTGTCATGCACAAACTACAGAACAAACAGATCATGTACCTGAACAGTCAGCTGAGCCGCACCCCCTGCACAGGATGTGGAACCGTTGAATGTGTCACAGCTACATATGGCACTCCCCACAAGTGTTGGTGCACAACTCACCATGGGAAGTCAAGTCCAGTACGCCTATGAGGTCTGATCTGCAAGGTCATGGAGTCCATCACGGTTGCAGTCATAAACAGAGCTATTGGAAGCTGACACACACACAACCCTACCAACTGTGGTATGTTCATGTGCTGATCATGGTTCCCAAACATGCTAGACTGTTTGCAAGGCAGCCACCCAGGCCATACATCAATGAACATATCTACACATGTGTCACATAGACTTTGAATAGCCCTTTATCAACATCCCATACACATGTAGTATCCACAAAACCAAGAAGCTGTGCATAAATATGTGTTGACATATGAAGGAATGTCAATGTGCCCACAGATAGATCACACAAGGTAAGGATACTGAGGTCATGTTCAAGCTGTTGACACCTGCTGACCCACATGGACCATTCCTGGAATGGCATAAAACAAAGTATACACACATCACCATGTCCAGTCTGATGATGTCACCATGCTATAAATACATCATGAGAACAGAAACCAGCCAGTAAAGCAAATAGCAAGCAGTGTTAATGCGTCTCTTTCCAGTATCATAACATAGTTAGGTAGGGGTTTGAATCCTGCAAAGTGTGTGTGTTTGTGTACGTGTGCAATTGTCTTTGAAAGGAGTGCCCATTTTGGAGACTGTGAAAACACACCAAAAGAGGTACATTCCTCTTTGGAAAGTCTGATGATGTCACCATCCTACAAATACAGCAGGAGAAGGGAAACCAGCCAGTAAAGCAAATAGCGCGCCATGTTAATGTGTCTCTCCCTAGTATCATAACATAGTTAGGTAGGGATTTGAATCCTGCAAATGCTGACTGTGTGTGTGTCACTGTTGGACAACACGGTGTGGGTTTTGCTTTTTCTGTGGTATGACATAGTAGGATGACAACAGTAAGTGCATTGCAGACATCAAGTATCTGTGTGGCAAATATATATGTGTACAAGTCCCCTCAATCAGTACATAGGTGTAAAGCCTGCATACTACATGAATACATTTGTTTCCATTGACAGGTTGTGCCGCTGCTACTCAGATTGTAGGTCACATATGTATGTATGTGACACGGCCGTCCACTGTCATGTTCTGTGGCCAAGGTCATCTGTAGCACACACACCCATGACAGTTACTTAAGAGTAGTGTGAGTGAGGGTATATGCCTGGGGTATATGTCAGACATGGTCATACACAACAAAGTCTGCCAAGAATGGACAGTCTTTATAGGTGTACGACTGCCTTGTGGATATGCATTCAGGCCTCTAATGTCTGTGATACACCTTGGGACTCCACAATACCTATGGATATGTGGATACCAAGGGACACATGACATAACATGGGTCTGTATGTACACAATGGTACCTGACATACATGTTGAGGGCTACCACCGGTGTGGTACTGATGGGATAGTATGTGTAGTACATGACGATGACTATGCCATAGTCGGCTTACTGCTATACAGCATGTATCACACAACAGGTATCTGTCTGTATAATACCCTTGTGTAGGATATGCGTCCCATCCAGAGAATGTATTGTAGGCCATTCCATGCATTCCCAGATTTGGATGGACACATCCCTAGTGTGTCTCATGTACCTAAGGGGGCTATATGACACACAGGTGTGGTCACAGTAATGGGTGGCGGTCATCACCACTGGTTAGTGTTATAGTGTAGAACCGGAAGGATCCAATTGATACTGGGTTCCCTACTACTGTGTGTCATTTGTCAGGACATCATCCAATGATTGCTTATAGTCATGCTGTTGAGGTTGTGTATACTACCAGACTGCAAATCATTGACTGATATTAATGGTATCACCCACAGCATAGTGTCAACCCATGTCATACACGCGTCTACCCATGTTAGTACATAACTGTAGTAGAATGCATACTGGCCATTGAAAGATGCAATGGCATGTTAATAATGTGTACAACAGGGTATGCCACACGTCCCATGTGTCCACTATGCATGTACATCCAGACAGTGCTCACCCAACATGTTCACAGATGTACACTTGCTAATCTACACTGCACACATCACACATGTACTGTCCACTCGCTAACACATGCTGGCAACACATCACACATCAGCCAAGTAGCACATGGGTGGATAATACCTACTCAGACATAACAGTGGTGTAAACAATGCTACATTGACAATCAGAGCTTTAATGCATAATGTCTGCTCAGATATACCTACAGGGATGTAGTTAGAATTCCTTGTTGACAACTCGCTATTATTGCTACACTGCTATAGTGTCACCCTGTGCATCAGCACCATGTTCGCCTGTCCCTCCATCGATAATGCAGATGACAGGAGGCGGCATAGGTATTATCATATGCACAGGGCATTTTGTTGTTTGCCAGAGGCTGACATTGACCCATCCAATCGACATGTCTGTGTGTGTGTGTGTGTGTGTGTGTGTGTGTGTGTGTGTGTGTGTGTGTGTGTGTGTGTGTGTGAGGGACAACAGTACAGCATGGGCCAATGTTGATGTAATGTGTGTGTGTATGTGTGAGCCCTAGTTGTTTGCTTAATGTGTGTGTGTCTGAATGCACACAGCTCCACCATGTGGCTGCCATATATGGTGGTTTGTGGGACAGCCACAGACTGTATCTGCTTGGCTGTACAGATCACTGTCTCTGGCCATGGACACAGTACCTGTGCCTGGCAGGGGTGCTACAGACGGTATCGGGTACCAACCCTGACTGGGTACTGTCATCAGAGGCAGAGGTATGACGACTGGACCCATGTCCCTGCTGGGACTGGCCAGAGCCACGTGCACGTGGTCTACTGGGACGGACAATGGACAGGCCAGTCCCAGCATTGCTGGGGCTGGTACTGCCACTACAGGAGCGGCTGTGAGCTGTGGGCTGTCCACGACCACTGCAAGCTGTTGCTGGCATGCGTCCGCGTCGACATCGCAACCGTCCCACATGGTCCTGGCTCGAGGAAGACATGTTGTAGAGGGGATCTATTTTCTCCCCCCAACGTCTATCAATGACCTCGGTGTATGTCCGGATGGCACCGGCAAGGTCACGGATGCTGTCATTGATAGCAGTGTTATGTGCCCTCTGTGCCCTAAGTCCCTGCCTGGTGTACCATTCCATACGTGCCTGAGTCTGCATTACAGCCCTGAACATAGTAGTCATCGTAAGACCTGTGAGGGCACGCCTGCCAGAGGCAATACATCCAGTGGCGCTCCCCCGAGAACCCCTGGACCTCCGCCTATGTGGTACCATTCCGGGTCTATGGCTATGGCTGCTGTGAGGGGGTGCACGTGCCATGGTTACCACACTCTCCTGGTCAATGCCAACTGTATGCTGTCCCTACCCTATGGCCATTGGTGGTGAGGGATGTAATGGTAGTATGAGTGTGCACATAGATGGGGTTGAACGCTGTGTACTGTCGATTGGTGGACCAACGACAGACCCTGTCAAATCTCCCTGTGCCAAAATACATGTGTCATCATCACCACTATCCGTGGCAGTGGCTTCAGGTCACCTGCTGCTTTCACCAAGCCCTACCTCAGCACCTGTGAGAGGAAGACAGGAAACACACCTTACAGTCTGCACATACATACATGCACACAGGCACACAGGCACACATGAACACAGGCACACAGGCACACAGGCACACATGCACACAGGCACACAGGAACACAGGAACACAGGAACACAGGAACACATGCACACAGGAACACAGGAACACATGCACACTCCTCACTACTGCAGATACACACACACAACAGAAATCCAAATCATACTCAATACTGGTTGAAGGTGGGTGACAGTATCACAAGGCAAACAGTCACGCACACGTGTCAGCATGCAGAATATGTGTTGGTCAAGTCCATGCAGTGTGAGTGTAGACAGCCATAGTTAATGACAATGTACATGGCTGTGATGCATGTGTGTACATGTTCAGTGATTGCCTACACCCTGGAACACAATGTGTACAAGGACACGACATTTCTGTGCAAGTATTAGAAGCTCTGCAATGTCCTGTGCACCATAACACACAGGTAT
The DNA here is from genome assembly GCF_019279795.1 of Protopterus annectens. Classification (NCBI taxonomy): domain Eukaryota; kingdom Metazoa; phylum Chordata; order Ceratodontiformes; family Protopteridae; genus Protopterus; species Protopterus annectens. The sequence goes on from NC_056737.1 coordinate 1,763,706,361, forward strand.
ACATACCATGGTTGCGTGTGTTATCTGTGTGTCACATGGATTTCCATGTCTGATTGCTGTGTCTGTGTCTGTAGCAGATAATTGTGGACACAGGTGTAGCACATGCATGCTATGTACACACACGGGATGAGTGGTGCATGTATACGTGATGGGATACCAATCCTGGACATGGCCATTGTAACAGTATGGGGTGTAGTACCTTTAGCCATCATCATCATGCATCATGTGGTCACTCAAGGCCACTAAAGTGTGCTAGACCACCACCTAGCATGCTGTGCATGAACCGCAGTGCCGTGGCTAAGTTCACAATTACACAGCCACGTTGCACAAGGGTGTGTGAGGTGTCCAATAGGGAGCATTGCCTTACATGACTGTGTTATGTGCGGAGGAGTGTTGCACAGCCCCATGCTAGGCCCCTACCCCTCAGTTAGTGTATGTGTGGTGTGTGGATGACATGTGGGATACTGAAGTGTGACCTGGCAGCGGGTGTCTGGTTACACTATGTGTAGCATGTTGAGGTGTACTGCCTATGACAAACGTGTTTTGTTGTGTACATGTGTGTCAACTATGCCTATCCAATGTGCAGTACAGTGTTGCCACATTTGTGTCTGATGCTCTCTGCTTTGCATGTGATTGAGGCAGCTACTGACATTACTGAGATGTTTCACGTCTCACAGCAAACATGCACAGCATGCATTATGCGTAGGTGTGTTATGTGTACATGGCCTACACCTCACCTATGACATACACAGTTCAATACCAAGTTTAAAGTGTTAACACACTCACCACCATGTAACGTCTGCCCTGCTGTCACACCAGAGGGTTCTGCAAGAATATGACACAGTTTGTCAGTGGCCACAACTGTGGCATTGCTACTGTGAGTGTGCTAAACTACAGTAGAACAACAGGCATAGGTGTACAGATACTATTCAAATTATCAGTATTGCACACAATAGGCAGCATGACTGCTAAACACAGTACACATCTCACACATTCATAATCTAACAATACAGGTAACAGTAGTCTACAGCTAGGGCATGTTACCTGCACGCTCCATGTCACCATGCTGGGTGGCTCCGGCCTCCATGACGACACATGTGTGATGTTGTTGTTGCTGTAGGCCAGGAGCCACCACACTTAGCAGCAGTTCCTCCACTCTGGTGAGGGGGGATGTATGGCCACCCCACCACCTGTGGCAAGCTGTTGTCTGTGGATATCAGACGCACACCACCGGACATGTCTAATTAAATCACTGCAGTGATGGCGTACCTGCTCATATGTCCGGTTATGCATGCCTATGTCATTTACCCGAAGAACAAGTTCTTGCCAGAGTGCAGTACGCTCCTGCTGTTGCTGGCTGGCCCTTGAAAACAGCAGGGTATAGTGCTGAACCAGGCTGTGGTGGATTTCCTGTTCCTCTGCAGCTGTGTAGCAGGGGTTCCTGTGATGAGCCATAAGCCTGGAAGACAAGTAAATGATATGTGTGAGCAAGTCATGTGGCACACTTAACATTATACAGTACAGATATCAGTTAACTGCCATATATAGCATCTGTTTGTCTGTCAGAGGATACACATATTCAATACCACATATCAGTGCTCAGCCCACAACTGGCTGACAGTGCCTGCCACACTCCATATGACACACCAGTATACACCAGTACTCGGCTCACTGTTTGGGATCCAATGCACAGCCTTGCCAGGGGGGTACATATCAAGCTAATGCATGCAGAAATATGTCATCCATTGCAATGAATGTGAAGTACAGTTACAGTATAACCAGTAACCCACCCTAGTCATTGATGCTATACCCCTACCTAACATATGTGCACAGTTGTTAATATAGCTGGCATACTGCTGTAACAGAGTATACATGTTGCTAGGTACACACGCAAACCTTGCATCACACATGTGATTGCGGACATGGTACAGGCATCATTACACACACATGAGACATTCATACAACACACAAATGTATGCTAACACAGATGAGCATTTGCTATGTACCTTACAGTACTGTGTGCCCCTACTTACAGATACCTATGCCTGAGGTATGTAATCTGTGCAGACTGCAGGAAACACACAAGACAGTGTTACCAGGGAATGTGAACATACGCCATACTGTGCTGTTTAGGCCTACAGCTTCAGGTGGTACAACAGTTCAAATGTCGGCTGGATTCACCAGCAGTACCACTTACTGAGCATACATGTATTGCTTCAGCCTATGATGGGACACCACAGTCATACACAAGGAACTACATCACAACATATACCATCCTACTACGTCTAATAACTGACACATCTTTCTCTGGCCTCACACTTAGGACACAAACGACCATGACAGAAACAACCTCACACTTAGCTATCACACCGTCACAGACCTTGCACACATTCACTGTCACACTCATTCCACCTCACATAGCAGGTATTGCACTGCGTACATATCTGTGTGCATTGTGTCATAAGTAGGTAATACGCTATTGTCCCTGGGACCTACAGCAGCCTAGCCATATGCTACCCTGGCCTGTGACACACATGTAATTAGATTTCACTTCCTCCTGTCAACTGGATACACAGAGGTGATTACCAGGGTGTGTTACCTATCCCCCAGACAATCATCAGGGGTATATCTGACATCTGCTACTGAGAATCCTTGTTTGTTCATGCTGGGTGGTTTACTCCAGAGTATGGCATATTTGCCAGTAGGAGCCTATCCCTCCAGCATGTGCTGTTTAGTGAGGTTGCGGGGACTAGGGACCTAGGCTGTGTAGCCCGGTGGGATTGTGAGGTGTTGACATGGTGGTTGTCTGACTGCTATGGGTGTGGCATACCTCTGTATGTTTGGCAGAGGTAACCTCTGGGTGGCAGGTATACAACGCATTGTAACTGTGAGTCAGTCTGCATAGGGTACATGTTTCAGGGCAGTATTACCCTTTGTGAGGTATGTCTGTGGCCTTTCCATTTGCTGTAGTTGTCATGTGAGGTACATACCACATGGGGCATTGTGATGAGTGCAGGGGAACACTGACCTATATTTCCGTACATGACACATCGTTTGTGATGACACGTACCACATAGACAGATTACAAGACTAGTATGGCACTGTGAATATCAAATGGGAGGCTACTGTCCACCTGTGTCCCATGTTCCCTTCTGACACCTTCAGTGTTAGTCAGGCAACCACCTATCTGGTAGTTAGTGGGTAAAGTGTTTTGGAATGGGGTATGGCACTGCAGTATCAACACTGGTGTTCAGGCCATGCCTTGGTCACCAGGCACCTGTTGCAATACGTCTGACCCTGTGTCTCCCTCTCTCACTATATATATATATATATATATATATATATATATATATATATATATATATATATATATATATATATATATATATATATATATATATATATATATATATATATATATATTTATATACATATATATTTATATATCAAGTGTAGTTAAGCAGCATAGATTGGTGGTATGTAGAATGACGTTGGTGATCAAGAAGAGGAGGAGGAATGTGAAAGCTGTGCCAAGGATTAAATGGTGGAAGTTAAAAAAGGGTGATTGTGAAGTGGAGTTTAGGGAAGAGTTAAGACAGGCACTGGGAGGCAGTGGAGAGTTACCGAATAGCTGGGTAACTACTGCAGAACTAGTAAGGGTGACTGCTAGAAAGGTGCTTGGTGTGACATCTGGACAGAGGAAGGAGGACATGGAGACCTGGTGGTGGAATGAGGAAGTACAGGAGAGTATACAGAGGAAGAGGCTGGCGAAGAAGAAGTGGGATTGTCAAAGAGATGAAGAAAGTAGACATGAGTATAAGGAGATGAGGCATGGCAAAGAGAGGTGGCGAAAGCTAAGGATAGGGCATATGGAGAGTTGTACGAGAGATTGGACACTAAAGAGGGAGAAAAGGACCTGTACCGATTAGCTAGACAGAGGGACAGAACTGGGAAAGATGTGCAGCATGTAAGGGTGATAAAGGATAGTGAGGGAAAGGTACTCACAAGAGAGGAGAGTGTGTTGAGTAGATGGAAAGAGTATTTTGAGAGGCTGATGAATGAAGAGAATGAGAGAGAGAGAAGGTTGGATGATGGCGGATAGTGAATCAGGAAGTGAAACAGATTAGCAAGGAGGAAGTAAGGGCAGCTATGAAGAGGATGAAGAATGGAAAGGCTGTTGGCCCAGATGACATACCAATGGAAGCATGGAGGTGCTTAGGAGAAATGGCAGTGGAATTTCTAACTGGAATGTTTAATGAAATTTTGGAAAGTCAGAGGATGCCTGAGGAGTGGAGAAAAAGTGTTTTGGTACCTATCTTTAAGAATAAGGGTGATGTGCAGAGCTGCAGTAACTACAGAGGGATAAAACTGATTAGTCACAGCTTGAAGTTATGGGAAAGAGTAGTGGAAGCAATGTTAAGAAGGGAAGTGATGATTAGTGATCAGCAGTATGGTTTCATGCCAGGAAAGAGCACTACAGATGCAATGTTTGCTCTGAGAGTGTTGATGAAGAAATACAGAAAAGGTCAGAAGGAGTTGCATTGTGTCTTTGTAGACTTGGAGAAAGCATATGACAGGGTGCCTAGAGAAGAGTTGTGGTATTGTATGAGGAAGTCGGGAGTGGCAGAGAAGTACATAAGAGTGGTACAGGATATGCACGAGGGTAGTGTGACAGTGGTGAGGACTGCAGTGGGAGTGACAGATCCGTTTAAGGTGGAGGTGGGATTACATCAAGGATCAGCTCTGAGTCCTTTCTTATTTGCAGTGGTGATGGACAGGTTGACAGATGAGATCAGACAGGAGGCCCGTGGACTATGATGTTTGCAGATGACATTGTGATCTGTAGTGAGTAGGAATCAGGTTGAGGAGACTCTGGAGAGGTGGAGATATGCTCTAGAGCAGAGGAATGAGGTCAGCAGGGCTAAGACAGAATATTTGTGTGTAAATGAGAGGGAGGGTAGAGGAATGGTGAGGATGCAGGGAGTAGAGTTGGTAAAGGTGGGCGAGTTTAAGTACTTGGGATCAACAGTTCAGAGTAATGGTGAATGTGGAAGAGGTGAAGAAGAGAGTACAGGCAGGGTGGAATGGGTGGAGAAGAGTGTCAGGAGTGATTTGTGACCGGCGGGTATCCGTAGAGTGAAAGGAAGGTATACAAGAGTGTAGTGAGACCAGCTATGTTATATGGGTTGGAGACAGTGGCATTGACAAAAGGCAGGAGTCAGAGCTGGATGTGGCAGAGTTAAAGATGTTAAGATTTGCAATGTGTGACTAGGATGGATAGGATTAGGAATCGCTATATTAGAGGGTCACCTCATGTTGGACAGTTTGGAGTCAAAGCTAGAGACGAGATTGCGTTGGTTTGGACATGTGCTGAGGAGGGATGATGGGTATATTGGGAAAAAGATGCTAAGGATGGAGCTGCCAGGTAAGAGGAATAGAGGAAGGCCTAAGATAAGGTTTATGGACGTGGTGAGAGAGGACATGCAGGCGGTTGGTGTGACAGAGCAAGATGCAGAGGATAGGAAGAAATGGAAAGAGATGATCCGCTGTGGCGACCCCTAACGGGAAAAGCCGAAAGAGAATGATGATGATATATATGTACATATATATCCATAGATAACCATATATATCTGTATATATCCATATATCTCTATATATATCTATATATGTATATATGTATATATCTATATATATATGTACATATGTATATATCTATATATATCTATATATGTATATATCTATATATATATATATATATATATATATATATATATATATATATATATATATATATATATATATATATATATATATATCTATATATATATATATATATATATATATATATATATATATATATATATATATAGATATATATATAGATATATATATGTGTATATATATATGTGTGTGTGTGTATATATATATATATATATATATATATATATATGTATATATATATATATATATATATATATATATATATATATATATATATATATATCTATATATATATATATTTATATATATATATATATATATATATATATATGTATATATATATATATATATATATATATATATATATATATATATATATATATATATATATATATATATATATACACACATACTTGTAAACAGCCACTGCTGTACATATACATGCACATATATGCACATATACTGCACACCTTTCATGGTGGGAATATCAATTATGGAACAGTTGTGAGACATACAATTATGTAATAATATTGCACAGTGTTGTGCAGAATGCATTTCGCTGTCCTCAGGCCATATAGCCGTAGCAGACCTCACTGGCTGTAACTCAGTCCCACATCATTTAACCACCACATGACATATACCTGCAATGCTTGCTGTTTTCAATGCCACACACTACAACCTACATAGATATGTGCACATAGCAGCCTTCAAATACATATATATGTCCAGCCTTCACTAACAGTTGCAGTATGTCCCTTGCGTTATACACATCTGCATATACGTATAGATACAGACTGCTACCACATAAGGAGTGTTCACAGAATGTAGAGTACCCTTCAGACACATCATTCGGATGCCAGCAAATACATCTGTGTTACATACCTTACCTTTGCATTTCTCACCTCAGTCTGTTGTACCTGTTGATGTTTTTTTTTTTTTTTATTTGTTTAGGTTGGTGTCTTCCACTGCCTCTGTTTGTTTTATTTTTTGTTTTGGTTGGTTGGTGTCTCCAGCTGCCTCTGTTTTTTTTTTGGGTTGGTCTCTCCAACTGCCTCTGTTTCTTGTTATTTATTGGGTTGGTTTCCAACTGCCTCTGTTTGTTTGTTTGTTTGTTTGTTTGTTTGTCTGTCTGTCTGTCTGTCTGTTTCTCTGTCTCTCTCGCTCGCTCTCTCTCTTTCCAGTTGCTGCAATGATATTATTGCATGTGTGGACAGCAAGTACTGGCTGCTTTTCTAGGTATCTGCACATGTGCATGTGATGGCCTCTACACCAATTGGTGCCCACCATTTAGTAATTGCATGCAGCCTGCTGTTTGGTAATTGCAGTTCTCACTGTGATTTCAGGACACTGCTATAAAATGATAGGTTAGGTAGGCATAGGTCTTTCAGTTTTTCAAGGTGGGGACCATGCTTGCTTGCTGTGGACACTGTTGTGTCAGTCAGAAGGTTGGTATATGTCTCATATCTGAAGCTGGGTTGTAGCCAGTGAAATGCATGTTGTACTGAAACCTGACTGTTGCTTCTTCCAGTACACTCTTCTCAGTGTGTAAGTTTACTCACACCTCCTAATGCTAACACTGGATACATGGGAGTATGTACTTTCTTTTGGAATTAGGGAATTAACTGGCATACAACAGTAGTTATTGCAATGTATTCCTATGGCTTTCCTATTTTCCCTTTACATTCAGTCCTTGTAATGCATGTTATATTTCTTTATTGCAATGTATTCCTATGGCTTTCCTATTTTCACTTTACATGCACTCCTTGTAATGCATGTTATATTTCTTTCAGCACCAAATTATTGTATATCTGCTGTGGCTTAGTGGCACATCATGCAGACTGGTGAGTCCAAGGTGTGGGCTTTGAGACTGACAGGGGAATTTTATTTTGCTGCTGAGCAATACAAGGGCCTTGTCATACAGAGTGACAAAGGCACTTTTAAGGAGCTGTAAGCGAGTTGGTGTGGGTTTGCATGACGCTTAGTGACGCTAAGCAATGCTTAGCTTAGCTTATTGTATTTTAGCAATACTAAGCTAAGCTTATCATAGATTACTTTATGTTAGCAATAGTAAGCTAAGCTTGGCGAAGCTTATCATATCTTAGCAATGCTAAGCTAGGCACACACATGCACACTGGTGCAAACCCGCTGACTACTGTTTATAAGTGCTCACTCCCGCCTACCCCCACATTCATGTCTTTGACAGAAAAGTAAATGGGGAAATAGGAATGTGGTGATAAAGGGTGCTCAAACAGGGGAAGACAGTAGGGAAACTAGCTTGGGATGTACACGATGGGTGTGGAGAAGGTCCATAGATGCCTATTTCTTTACCAGCAACAGCTGTGCATATGCAATACATTAGGTGGGATATTTGAAACCTTCCACCCCTGAGAGAGTGGTTAGGACATCTAAGTATGTTGTACTACCAATTATGAATATCAGGCACATGCACTGTTTGTGAACTGCTATACTGTCATTAGTACGTTACTCACATCTGAACAGTTTGTAGTTTGTGTTGGCATTAGCACAGTCTGCTCAGGACGACTGGACATATTTCTGTACTGTGTATGCCTACCTACACCATTGGTTATGCCTGACTACACCGGTATATAGTACCTTTGGGTAGGGGTGCAGAACTGCAGTGTGCATCATTTATTATTGTGTGATGTTTATCTTACTGTACATGCAGTGTTGCTGTGTACCTGTAAGTTTATGAAGGCTTGTAGCCTGTCTGAGTAGCTCCCACCTGTGGACATATCCAGATGGTAGACAGAGGTCAGCCTAGTATTCTTTGACTGTGCACCACAGCAGTCTTTTCAGCACCTGAACAATGGCATTGTCACAGGTGGTTGCTAGCAGTACATGGCTACATCCTTTGCTATTTCTGTGTTGTACTTCTACATAAGGGCATGCTTGTGGGATTCATTTTACAGCTATTTGCAGAGTGTATAACAGCAGACAAGCTGATATGCCTGTGTGTTTCTGACTCTTCCAGGCCTCAGATACTCTCACGTATATATTTGAATAGCCTCAGGGAAAGGTACATATAACTGGGATACACCTGTCATATAGTTCAGACATTTTGCAGTTCAGACTTTGGGTGATTCAGAGCATTCTATTACTGCACCTTTTCTGATGTGCAAGCGGTGTCTACTCTCACTTATTGACATTTGTTATTAAGTGAGATTCAACACCTTTCTGCCTATTGTTAGTACATTTCACAGGGAGTCAGAGGAGAACAGCTAACATTTGTTTACAAATCAGGGTCATCACTGTAGAGCAGTCACTGTTGGGAGGTCTGGCCTGTGACCTATGCAAATATGCCAGTGTTTATCCTGCCCTGATACTGTGTGGGGTGTGTAAGCTGCTACTGTAACCTTATTCCCTACCAGCATGGCTGATTCTCTTTTCACAGTCATGTCATGCAATTCAGCCACACCTGCTGGTTAAGGCCCACACAACAAGATTTGTGTTATGCCATTCCTATTTTCCCTTTACATTCACTCATGGTAATTCATGATAAATTGCTTTCAGCACTAACTTATTGTATATCTGCTGTGGTGTAGTGGTACTTCATGCAGACTGATGATTCCAAGGTCCCGGGTTCGAGACTGACAAGGTTTTTTATTTTGCTGCTGAGCAGTACAAGGGCCTTGTCATACAGAGTGACTAAGGCACTTTTAAGCAGTTGTAAGCGGGTTTGCGCGGGTTTGCATGATGCTTAGCAATGCTTAGCTAAGCGCACACAAGCTCACACTCGCGCACCCCCGCTAACTACTGCTTAAAAGTGCTTACTCCCGCTAACCCCCGTGCTAATTTCTTTTAAAGAAAAGAAAATGGGGAGATAGGAAAGTGGTGAAAAAGGGGGCACAGAGAGGGACAGACAGTAAGAAAACAATCTCGGGATGTGCAGGAAGGGTGTAGGGAAGGCCCATAGCTGCCCATTTCTTTAACAGCAACAGCTGTGCATATGTTGAAAATTTGGAGTGAGTTTTGAGACCTTCCACCCCTGAGAGAGGGGTGAGGACAACATAGTTTGTTGCACTGCCAATTAGAATTATCGGTGTACATGCCCTATGGACATGTGCGCAAAATGGGAAGCTATGTATGGGGCGTAATTTTTTTTCGGGTACAGATTGCCCTTTTTTTTTTTTTCAGGTGAGAGTGGTAAGTGAGGTAGGGGAAATAGGTATATTTGGTGAGGTAGGTTGGGGAGGTAAACAGACAAGACAAACAAGATGCATACAGGGGTGGAATTTGACACATGGGGTGGGTGAACACAATTGACAGGGAAGGTTGTTTGGAAATCGCAAGCCCATGAGCCCACAGATGGTTACAGTGGAACTGAGATCCCCACCCATGGGTAGTCACCACTGCACCTTCACAGCCCTGGGGGTGGCTGTGCTAGGGGCTGAGTAGGATGGGCAAGCTCACCCATGAGATGCACCACTCTCGCCTCAAGCTGGCGTAGGGGATCAGCGACTGAACACTGGATCTCCATAAGCACCACAACCCGGACCCTTCAAAGGGTGATGGGTGGCCCTTCTCCACCCACACTTGCACGGGGGGACGAGCCCCATCCCCTGCAGTGCTTCCACCCGAAGGTGGCACATGACCAATGGAGCAGGGGAGTCTGGGCTGGGCACCAGAGCCACTGGTGCCAGGTGCACTCGCCAACTGAGGAGGGACAGGTGGGTCCGCTGGGACCGACCTTCCCATATGTTCTGTGATTAGGTGTGTTTCATTACAACATAAACAACAGCATTCCAGATTAGTTGTAACAGCATGCAGTAATTTTCCCATTAACCCAACACGCCACAGTTCCAACAGTTGAACAGCAAACATAACACATGCATATATTGAACAACAGTGGTTATTCCAACCGCATGCAGGGATGATTGGTAGCAGCAGGCCACCATGAACGTGGTGTTTGAACAGGGCACATGCATCAAGATGAGTGCAAATATTTATAGAACAATTGGACATATATCCCAACAAATATTTAAGATTACACATACCCACGGAGGTGTGGAATTGCATGGTTTATGCACAAACAGTAGGGTGTAGAAAAAACCTCTGTTACCATCTTATAAACACTTTTACTCTACACTACATTTTTAGTGACTGCAGGTGTATATTTCCCTACATGTATTATTACACTTGCCACTATGCATTACGTTGTGTAGTGGATTTGGCTAGTTCAATCTATACTTGACCTATATCTCACATACTAACACATTTTATGGAGCATTTCTCCCCGGGCCTCTGCTGAAAACAGGCTTTGTGGAACCTAGTCAGACATTCCCGATCAACAAATGTTAAATAAATAAAAAATAAATAAATAAAACTAACTGTCCAGGATGCAGATGTTATTGCTACATATTTCATTGTTGCATTTATATTTCTTTATCTACATATCTGGATGTTTTCACATGACATTTTCACTTCTAATTGTACAGAATCCTGCATTTATTGAAGCACACTTACATTTCTGGGTACATATTAGCATGCTACTCGTGTGCCAGATTTACTTATGCATGCCAGCCAGTAACTGACTGTTGATGACTGTATATTTACTTCACAGCTACTATCACTTCCATCACCCACTTTAGATGGGACTGCAGAACTCTGGGTTGCCAGCACTTTCTAACACATTACTATTTGTATAATGCAAAGGTACAACATTTCATACTAAGTGAAACAGACACACTCTGGGTTTTAGACATTTATTAATGACATTACACACTTTTCCACAGGCTCACTCCTTTATTTGTTTTAACGGTATATATGGCAGACATGTACACAACATATTATACCTTTATTAATAGGTTATCACACTCTTTTTTCAGGCTCACTCACATATTCTTTTGTATGACAGTGCCTGCAGAGATATTATTCCAGACATTTGTTACTTTTCTTAATGGGTTACTACACTCTTTTTCTGACTCGTTAACGTTTTTATCTGACAGTACATGCAGAGGACTTATTCAGTCCATTTTATGGTTTTATTATTGGATTACAACACTTTCTTTCATGCTCTCTCCCATATTTTATATAACAATACATGCAGAATAATCACTAACCTGCCTGGCGGCGCAGCCTTAGCAGCCTATCAGCATAGGCTTGCTGATTCGTAACACGGTCACCTGCAGCTGTAAAGTAAATGAAGGGATATTGAGACATTCCTATCCATTATACATACTCCATTTTAAATTCTTACATACTGCATTCCATGGCTACATACTCACTGGTTCAGGCGGTCCTCCTTTCATTTCTTCATGTCCGCATGGTGGTGATGGACCTGCTCACCAGTCTGGGGGATGCCTGTGGCACTGGTGAGGTCAGGAGCTAACCGGTTTCAAGCCTCGGCCTTGTACTCTGTCCCTTGGAACTGGCCCTGTAGGAGTCTTGCCTCGTGACGGTGGACTAGGAGCCAAACCATGTATTTGGACTCCTCGGTGCCCCATCTCTGCGCTCGGAAGTGCACTCCCTCTCCAACACCAGACATTCTGACCGCAGATGTGAGCTACAATCAGTTATGGTGTGTATTCCTGCCTGTGGGGCTTAAATATGCAGCATTTCCTGCACTTTTTTGTGATTGGCCGTTTTGTAAAATTCTCGGCTGACTGCAGACCTGCTTAGTAATGGTTAAACTACCATTCCTAAGTTTATGAATGTTAATAGTGGCTGTTTCCTCTATGTTGTCATGGCTTAGTGGTTCTGTACTTTGATTATGATGCAAAGGGTCCTGTGTTCAAACCTTGTCATTCTTTTATTTTAATACTGTCTAGACAGGCTAGGGGGTGTGGCTGCATTTAAGCAACTTAGCTCTACGTTGCTCCCCTGTGCCCTATGGTGCCCTGGTTGGCACGGCGCGCATGTCCGTGCAAACACATTGCGCTGGGTAAAGCGCTTTTAAACGTTGGGCAACTCTATTGCACTAGGTAAAGTGCTATTACACTGTGGGCAACTCTGTTTAGCTGGGTAAAGTGCTATTACACTATGGACAACTCTGTTTAGCTGGATAAAGCGCTATTAAATGATGGGCACCTCTGTTTAGATGGGTAAAGTGCTATTACACTATGGGCACCTGTGTTTAGCTGTGTAAAACGTTGCTTAATGGCAGGCTATTATATATCTGGTCTTTTCAAAATATATATTTTGTTCGCTGATACATTGGCCATGTCACTGCTTTTAATAAAATTTTAATCATATTTGTCTGGTATTATTTCAAATACTGATTTAAAACATAAATAAGAAGGGGAGTGGTGGGACTCGAACTGTGAATGCCTTCTCTTTGTGCATATGCTCTACCATTACACTATTGCTATTTGGGTTAATTGGTATAAGTAGTTCTTATATGCTCTTCAATGTCACAATTGCTAACTGTGGTTAAGCAATGGGCACTCCCGCGCAAACAAGCGCAAATATGGGCAGCTAACTCGTGGATTTAAAAAAAATTTAATATTTTACGTTCTATAACTCTGATGGGGTTTACAGTGTCAGGGAGTGTGGTGTTGAGTGCAAGTACTTTTGAGCGGACTTGCTCTTGTCTGTTGACATTATGCTTTTTAAAACCTTGCAGGGGTATGGACTTTTAGACTGCTCGTCAGTCGGACACGCCCCCTGCTTGCCTACTCAGTCAATGTAAGAGTTACGGATGAGTCAGCGTGCCCTCATGAATATTCATGGCACGCTGACGACATACCATTCAACTGCAGCGTCCGAGTAAGACATATTAAGTCTTACACGGAGGTTTCATGAATCCGGCCCTAAGTTAATTATGTAACTGATTACTAACTAAAGCATGATAGTGCTGTTAAAATCATAACTGGGTTAAGTAAATACACAAAATGAATACTGATTGATCCAACAATAAATCAGAATAAACAAAACCATGAGTCTTGCTCCTGCCTCTGGAGAGCTATATGAACAAGATAGTCATGCAGATACTGAGCTACCAGCAACTGTGTAACAAGAGGTTAAACCTTTCTAGGCTGCTTCAGCTTGAAAACAGCCTAATGGCCTTGGTAAAGCCTTGCACTGCGGGCACTGATTTGATTTGCAGAGGGAGTGAATTTCATATGTGTGGTATAATGACAGAAAAACATAGATGTACAATAAAGTATTTTCTGTAGAATATCAAAATGATTAATTTTTCAGCTATTGTGTTTACCTATCAAATTGATTTGTTTAATGAAAATGGCACTATATTAAGCTTATTACTTTGGAAACTAATGTTATGTTCTCTCTGTGAGTCACCTGTAATGAAATGACATACTTTTTTCTAAATTTTCTGAAGCTTATGAGCTGCCCACCTATATGCTCAAGCTATAGGAACAAACAGCACAATGTGTGAGGTGAGCAGAGGCATGATGGCCTAGTTCAGAGACAAAGGCTGCCAGTTGAAACAGCATGATCAGTATAATATTCAAATGACCACATAGTGACAAGGAAGTTAGCAACATTATATCATCCCAGCTGCAAATGTAAATAAGGGTAAAAAACAATGTGGAATGCTCCAGAGACATATACAGATTGTGAGACAAGCCACATTAGACAACAAATGCGTATGCTGTTATTTCTTGGTGAACAGAGGCAGAACCAAACTAAGATGCTAAAAGTAGCATCTGTATTAGTTAAATATTATATGTTAGGGACTGTTCTTTCAGCCAATGTCCAAGACAGTGCTTGGGTCTTCTCCCTCCAAATTGCAGATGTATAGAACATCACTTAATATACTCTTACTGCTACAACAGTGACATAATCAAATGCTAATGAGTAACAAATATACCACTTGAAGAAATGTATTCTCCTCATGAGGAGTTATGTGGGATGGTTAGCATACTGTGGACTCTAAGGTATCATAGCTTTGACCATCTTTCTTACAGGGATCTTTCAGCAGCCATCAGCAACAAAGTTAGCATTTTACAAGTATCTGTTGCATGTATGATCAGCTGCTTGATGTTACGCTGCAACATGTGGAGGAGCATATGTGGTTCCCATGGATCAGAGAGGACAGAAACACCACTATGCAGGTAATCTACTCAAGAGTCTATTTCTCTGAGGTTATAGGTGCAATGGACTTTACTTGCATCACCATTAAGGCCCTGCCCAGTCTACCTGAACACCAGTATGTCAACCAGAAGAGTTATCACACCCATAAAAGCCAAATGGTTTGCAATGCACAGAGTATTATATATAATGCTAACTAAACATAAAATACCTTTATTTCACCAAGCATAGTGAGTTATCACTAACTCTTCTTTTGACGAATTTGTGTTCCATTGCGCTTGGCGAAATATAGCCTTTTTATGGACATTCAATTTATGGTTCTTTATTTAGCTAATTCATTTTTTAGGTTGTTTATTAGGTGTTATGTAAAATGTGGCTGTGTATTATTCAGGCAGCTTTCAAGATTTCCCCATCTGGTACTTATTCGACATATATCAATGATTTGTGCAGAATAACTTCCTGCAAGGATATTTTATTAATAATGCTAGATATGGCCCGGAGCCATGGTTCATGATTCCAATATACAGCTCAAAGAGTATGGTTAAGATGACATATATGTCTCTATTGTTGCTAATCCAAAACATTGTTGAGCATGTGCTCAGATTATTGAAATTTTGCTTCCACTATCTATTTGCACATGAGCTCAGATTGTTGAAGGTCTGCTTCCACTATCTAGATTCCCCTTGTTGCATAAAACAGGCTGGTTTGGGGTCCTTTAGCAAGATATTTAGCGAGATATCTGCTGTTTGTGCAAGGCTTCACAACATGGCATTATGAAGACAGCTGGAATAGGGGAATGCAATCACTTGACCCGAATGAATGGGGCCAATGGTGGAGGAGGAGCAGGTTGAGAAGCCATTAGGAGAATCTGCCACTGAGGAAGACCATAAAAGGAGATGAAGGCACAATATATTTGACACTGTTAAAGAGGTGGTTTTGATCTACATCTATGGCCACAAAAAAACAAATATATGTGATAGTCGATGTTGCTCAATATAGGCTCCAGGGGACATAATTTTTGCAGATACTATTGCACTGTACATATGTGGCAGAAACAGGTGCTACAGGATCTCAGGTGAGAAAAACATTGACCACAAATGTTTACAACCATGGGTATATCCTCACAGAAGAATGGCAAACACACTAACACCTTCTGGAAAATATGAATGTGAACTGTGTAACTATGATTGCCTGGCAATGCCATTTCCATGACTGCTACCTATATCACATTTGCATAGTTGACCATGCCATGCCTGCACCAGGCTCAAAAATGATAGGTGGTATGGAGAAATTCACATTACATGACCTCAATCTACCTGCCCTGTGTGGTGCACCCACAGTGGAAGCAGATGACTGTTGAGACTGGGAATGACAGGTTCTGTCAGAGGCTCAGCTAGGGTGGGGCAAAGAGAGCAAACACCCTGGGTGCAATGTGTTAGAATATGTGGTCAGCAGATAGATGCCAATTGGGCTTCAGTGCATTTCAATAAATTAGCAGAATTAAAGCAGATTAGGGTTCCTTCTTTTCATAAATTACAGCAACAACATTCTACAAATAAACGGTTTTCTACAGTATAAAGAAACGTTTTTTTATGTTCCTTAAAGCTGAGGGAGGTGCTACCCAGTGGCGGCTGGTCACTTCAAATCAAAGGGGGGCTGCAGGAGACAGCTGAGTGGGAGGGGCCAACGGGAATGGGCGTGTCCAACTAGAAAGGGGTGGATCTATGCTAAAAACCACAAAAACTGGGACTTTAATTAAATACACTGCCCTGGATCCCACTGCCAAATCGGCATTATGAGAGTCCAATCAAGACAAAATGAATTGTCAAAGAAAAACAGTATTTCAATGCATTTGCTACATGACAGCTTACTTAATATCTAGATGGAAACAAAAAGGTTGCGAGGCATGAAAAAATAAATTACTTTTTAAATACATTACTGGAATGCCAGTCAAAATCAAGTATAAAAAAACAAGCAGCACTGAACTCAAACCACTTTTCCTTGCACTGCAGTTCTAATTATAATTTATATTCACCTTTATAAAAGTACCAAGTAACATGCTAAAAGTAGCAATCTCAGTGATACCCCCACTTGTAAAAATGTTTCTTATCCAAAAATGACCTGCTACCTGACAACAATTATCTACTTGTTTCACAGGTTCATAGGTAGGTGCAAGGCTATCAGCCCTGGGGTCTATATAAGCCTAACCAAAAAAGTTCCTTGGCTTTCACCACTCAAGAAAGCTATTTTCCTGTGCCCCCATCTAGCAGAGCCACAGAAGTGATACTCAGGATGATTTTCCTATTTCCCATCCAATTGTTGAGGTTTTTCTTAAAAAGGGCTAATGAGAAGCTTTGCCTGATATGAATGGGTAGTCTGTTCCAGAGCAGGTTTAGGTCCCCGGAGCGTATAGCTCAGAGGGATTGGGTTTTCTTTAAGTGTAGCATGTCCAACAGATCTGAGGTTGACATGACTTTGTATGTTAGGCAGAGGTCGCCTCTGAGTAGGTGATAAGCGACGGAGTAGAGCTGAAGTTTTTTGAGATGGTCTGCGTATGGTATCTGTTTGAGGCTGGTAATCCTCTTAGTGAGGTATTTCTGTGGCTTTTCTAGTTTTTGTAGATGTCTTGCAAGGTACATGCCAAACGGGGCATTGTACTCTATAATGGGTCTGATGAGGGATGAGTAGAGAGGAACAATGACTTCTTTTTTTCTGGAGGTGACCCCCTTTGTGATGAGGTGTGCCACAAAGAAGGATTTCCTGACTACTGTGGTGATGTGATTATCAAAGGAGAGATTACTGTCCACCTGTGTCTCAAGATCTCTTATCACACTTTTGGTGTTTAGTAGGCTACCACCTATGCGGTAGTTCATGGTTACATTGTTTTTCCCAAAGGGGATGACAATGCACTTCTTAGCATTGAGCTTGAGGCCATGACTTTGACACCAAGCATCAGTTTCAGTGAGGCCTCTTTGTAGAATGTCCACTTCATTAGGCGATTGTATTATGGCACCTATTTTGCAGTCATCTGAAAACTTCATTAGCCAAAGAGCTGCTGTATTACCCTGGACCTCTGAGAAGTACATGCGAAACAGGAGAAGACCCAAGACTGAGCCCTGTGGTACCCCATTTGTCACTGGTCTGAAGTTGGACTTGGAGTCGGCTACTTTCACTGTGTGGATTCTGTCAGTGAGACAATTGGCCACCCATCTTGTGACATAGGAATTTATGCCCAGTCTAGTGAGTTCATCTATAATTCCAGAGTGGGAGATGGTATCAAAAGCCTTGGCAAGGTCAAGATAGGCTGTGTGCAGCACCTGCCCTCATCCACAGCTCTGGTGACTGCTTCAAAGAAGTCAGTCAGGTTTAGGAGATATGACCTACCTTTTACAAACCCAAACTGATTGGGGTCCAGAGTTTGGAAGTTACCTACGTCCTTGTTTATAAGCTTTAAAAGGATATGTTCCATGGTCTTGCAGACCAGGAAAACATGATCAAAGTAAAAAATAAACAGCAAACAAGAAACAAGCTCAAGATAAATTACTTAAAGAATTACTGCACAGGTTATGGATCACACATGATCGATTGGCATTCTGTTTAGTATAGGGATAAAGCCTGCAAAGATGACTGCAAATCTCCAACAAATGTAATGAGCTTCTGAAAATACTGCAACCATGTCCTTTATTAGAAATACTGTCATATGCATTTCAATACTCAAGGCTTATACGCTATCTAGTTATGCAAATATTCTCTGCATAGCAGCAACAAAAAAGCTTTCAATGTTGTCAATTCTTTAACAGTATGCTTATTAAAGCTTACTTTCATCTTACAGTCTCAGGCAAGCTTACTTGATGGTCATTAAAGAATTGCTACTTAAACACAGAGCAACAGGCACTGCAATGACATGCATTTTCTGAATAAGAAGAAGCATACATCAAAAGTATAAAAATATGACAGAAAACCAGAACAATCTGCAAAATCAAGAACAGATGAAAAGCCACATGTGTCTATCTTGGATGGGGGGGATACTCTGCACACTTACACTGAATGACTCCTCCTTGCCTTGCTTGGACAATTCCAGAGTCACTATGTGGGAGAGTGGAGTGCAACAAGTATGTCACAATCAGAAATGTCTCTGGCTGACGGTGATGAGCCTGACACATTTGTCATACCTCTCAGCCTCAGATCAAGAAATCTGGACAAAGCCATAAACAGAAGTGGGACAAAGGCTCAAAAATAAGGACAATTTTTAAATATTGCTCTTATAAACTTAGAAAGATAATAGAATAGTAAGTCTTGCATTAGTTTGAATTTTCTGCACGTCATTATTTTCTAACTTCAGTCTTTAATGATTTGCCACTAATTTGCCAGAAAACCACAGTTTTATGAAAAATGGACAAAAAATGTGATGCACAAATATAAATTAGCCACACAATGCAGCTGGGAACCTGTCAAAGAAGGGACACTTTAAATATGTGTACTGTTAAGCAGCTGACAAAATAAGAGAATCTACATGCATTTATGAAATTAAAGGAAACCTATAACTCTGATCATTACAATTATTTAGTAATTGTAAACCCTCCACGTTTTCTTCCAAATTTGCCATTTTGCGGAAAGATTATTATGTGAAGAGCAACATTTTGAGCCAAAATTGGGGACAGTTGAGATGTTTGGATATACCTAATTCTATAAAGTGATTTATTTGCATGTACCTCTCATCCTCTTAATGCAGAAAATCTGGACAAGGCCAAATATATTGGGGGAACATACAAACAGTACTAAAATTGTTCTTGTATAAACTTAGACAGTTGACAGACCAACAGGTCTTGCTTTAGCATGCATTTTTCTAAAGAGTATAAAGACTGAAATTCAATGTCTGTCATTATTTAGTGACTTCATTCTTAAATGATTTGCCACAAAACCATACATTTTTTGAGGAACAAACCAAAAATAAGAAGCAAAACTTTATTCATCTGCAAAAATCAGGACAGTTAAGAGGTATAGTTCAATTGGGACTGTCTGAGTTTGCCACCCTTAGCCCCTCACAAAGTCATGGCCCAATGAGGCCTCCCCCCTGCAGCTATTCCAATGTCTCATTACTTGGCTATTTCACCCCATTTACCATAAACACTGTAATGTGCATACTGCTTTACTTCTACGATGATTTAGATTTCATTTAAAGTTTTATTTTAGATTTTACAGCACACACACTAATAGACATCTGCTAAACAAAACAATGCAGTCTCACAATGAAAATAGACTTAGCATTAAAACTTCTCTGCCCTTGAAACTCACATTCATTTAAACAGCATTGAAACCCACATTCAAAGAAAATACAATGGCCAGTGGCAGATAAAGATTAACTTTGGGCTATTTTCAAATCATAGGCCCCTTGTACAGGAAACATACATGTGTTCTTTGATACACCTTCCTGATTGTATTAAATTATATTCCTTGTATAATACAGTACCGCTGTTAGAGGCTGCTTTAAATTTATTGTTTTGAACATTTTTCCAGTAAACAATGAAACAAAATGCATGCACCAATAATGACAAAACTGACCAGTTCAGAACCTTTCCCTCATAAAAGTCTAACTTCTACAATCCACTAATATCAGTAAATATGCACAATCTCTGGAGAAGTAAAAGTCATCTAAATGATTCCAAATTAAAGAGATCTGTAACTAATGAAGAGGTTGCTACTAGAAAACAATGTTATATTTCATTGTTTCATCTACAAAGTGGCTGTTGCTGTTGAGGAACAAATTGCCTTTATTACATTTAAAAAGTGATAATCTAGTAATATTGCAATAGGGAATGGATGGCAAACTGATAACAGGTTCATCATTACTAGGTATCTCTGCCAAAGAGGACATTCTCAGGACTGCAGCATCCACCCCCTTTAAAAGTACAACACAGTACAGTATCAGCACTGCATCTATATACTGTGGGAGTAGAACCCACAGCGTTCTGCATTAAAAGCAAGTACACTACCTGTTGTGCTATTAACAATACAAGCAGACTCAGCATAAACAGCATTAACTTCTCTTCAAGCTCTGAGCTACTTATACAATCCACTCAGCACTCAACTGTATCTCTCAACTTTGAAGCACAATAAATCTGGAAAAAGATAAAATGTATTGGGAAGGACAAAAGCCCCAAAACTATGGACACATTTTAAACATTGCATGTATAATCTTGGAAAAGTTGATAGAATAAAATGCTGTGTTATCACCATGCATTTCACTGCCAATACTTGGACCCTGGACCATGTGCACTACAGTCAGAGTAATATAACGCTATGCCAAATCAGCTGTTTCTTGAAAGACAGGTAGACTGAAACTTAAATGGCTGTCATTTAGTGAATTCAGTTCTCATTATAGCTCTCAACCTCTTAGCATAAATCACCTAGACAAATCCAATAATGGGGGAATACAGCTCCCAGACATATTCAGTGAATTCAGTTCTCACCATAGCTCTCAATCTCTTAGTACAAAAACCCTGGACAAAGCCAGTAATGGAGGAATACAGCCCCAAAAGTAGGGACATATTTTAAATATTGATCTTATAAACAGAACATTGCTAGAATAAAAGGTTTTGTGTTACCATGTACATTCTGAAGAATATGAAGTCTGAAATTCAAATGCCTATCATTATTTAGTGAATTCAAAATACAGAAAACCACAAATTTCACAAGAACAGAAATACCACACACACACACTACCTGAGCAATTGCTGCAAAGTCAGTTGCATTCCTACAGTTAAAATCCATTATCCTTCCTGCAGTACAATCCATTGCTGTAAAGTCAGTAAAAAGCCCATGAGAGCAAAGTCCTTTCCCTTCCCGCGAGAGAAGCTGCTGCTACCCAGACTGCAGACGTTGTAGTCCGATCCCCTTCCAGTCTGTGCAGTTCTAACTGCATAGACTTTTGGGATCTCTGCTGTTGAATACTGTCTTCCTAATCTGGACTGCTGGTGAGAAAGTCCAGATTCTGTGCGCAAGCTCCGGTCTGGTTCATCAGCAGTCTGGATATCAGGAAATGCCGCGAGTGTGCATGCACGAAGTTCTGAGACTCATGTTTGTTTTCTTTCTTTTTTATAGCTTGTTTTCCCTTTTTTTCTGTTTTACAGCTGTGGGGGCTTCAGTCCTACAGCCAAATAGCATGAGCCGCCCCTGGTACTACCTCTGGGTTCTAGCTGTTGGAGGCAGATGGCCCATAGAGAGTGTGGAGGTGGCCAGTTGCCTATTTAAGATTCTAAATATTTTATTCAGGCACTGCCTGCCCTCATGTATGTTATCACAAAAGCAGTGCAGCACAACAATCATCTCTGCCATGACAATGGTGCCATATGCCTATGTCTGGAAGATTGTGCTGCACATCTATTGGGTAATGCCTTTTGTGAGAACCAGTTTGGGCAATGAGCAGTAGCCATAACATTGATAGCTAGTAGCACATCACTCTGATTTCTCTCCCATCAAATCAGCACTATCCACTGCTGGTACATGACCAGTGGACAAGGATGCTGCATATATAGTGGTGCCAGTATTAACCTTTCCTTCCACTAGCACTAAAGAGGTGGGAGTGTGTTCCAGAGATAGCAGGGCTGGGTCACTGGACAAAGGTAGCAGTGTGCCCTCAACAATTACTGCTGAGAACAATAGTACTTTGTCCTCAGACTGTGCTAAGGTTAGATAGCCATCATCATCAATCTCCAGTAAAGCACTAGCATTATGCATGTTCTATTCTACAGTGGCAGACCCATGGCCACAGTACCAGTGAAAGTAGAAAAGCAAACACTGAAACACTGATAATATATGATAGCCACAGGTCTCAGTGCTGCAAAAACAGTACAGATAGCGTGCATGGAATGAAAGCAAACATACCTTCTGGTACAGGCCATCATACCTGTATTTCAGATGTACCTGTAGGAGACACATGGCATTGGTCAATATCCAGGAGCTTGTGGCACTTGTGTGCTACAATGTGTTACTGAGATATGGAAATTTCACTCTAATGCACCCTGAAAGAGACACTGAATGATGCAACAAGTTCAGTACCCACATCTAGTCCTTTACCAGGTATCATAGTCCATCCATCCTTCACAGACAGAGACACCAAGATCTCCTCCTTATCAGTGACAGTGGTGACATTCATAGTCATATCTGTGACCCTGTAACTGTTGCTGGCACCAGCAGTGATAACATCTTCTACAAGCTCATGCACACTTTCCCAGAAGACCCATTCAGTCTTATCTGTGCTTTGATTCCACCGCTTATGCTCATAGAGGACCTGCAGTAGCACATCAGTCTCTACATGAGAGAATTTCCCAAATTGCATCCATGTTTTTTGGTGCCTTGTTTGTACCTGTAAATATGGACATATACTTATTGCCAATTAGCACATTCAAATTCATGTACAATCATTTGTAACATTCTTGTACCATGCAGCAGAAGCAACAGCTACCAAAGAAGCCACAGCGATGGCCTACCACACTCCATTTCCACAGTACACCCCACCACAGTGGGCCAATATGGTAGGATGGGAACAGATTATTATCACATGAACCTGGTCAATATCACCATATTTATCTGTGCCTAGCAAAGCACAGTCAACATTTGCTAAACATATACACCCACATCCTGTATCAGTTATCAGGTGTGCTGTCCCACCCAACAACATCCACTATTTGCCTCATCTGAACCACTTTGCAGAGACTGTACATTCCAACACATCCTTCACTGTCTGAATTACCTACCAAGGTACAATTTCCACCCCACCAAATACATGTCTGGTGGGCTACTGATACCTGGACAGTGTCATGTGTGCTTTTATTCATCATTTTGATTTTCCCTATGCTCCTCATCACCCCTGTCAGCAAGATGATGTGGAGCAACCTCCCACTTAAAAAAAAATACACAATCCAGTCATCCTCATCACCTGCCATTGGCTTATGCATGCTTACCACAGCAGATGTGGAATAATTCTTTGCTTTGTAGACCAATGCAGCATTTTTTCATCAAAGCTTCATCTAAATCCTCCTTGTATTACCCAACTCTCTGTCAGACAGTTGGTTTGGAAGAGCATCCCCTCTACAAAAAAAAGTCACACATATCTTGTCATCCTTCTTGCCTGCCACTGGTCTGAGTACCCTTACCACAGTAGATAGAGAATGCCTCTGTAACCTGTAGAGCAATGTAATCCATTCCTTCAATGATCATCTTGTTGTGCAGGAGACAATTAGATAATGTGATGAGCATCAGACTGTAGGAGGACACCTGCATTGAGCTGTTTCAGTGGAGTTCTTATTAACAGATTGCAGATGCAGTTTGTCGAATGCATCTTGATCGAACCGAAAAGAGTGAAAAGGCAAAATAGTGAAGCGGCTTTTCAGTTGGTATATTTAAGTAGGGGTGTGGGGCATAGCCCCCCACATTATGTAATGTTTTAAAGTTGTTTTTTTTTTTTTTCCCATGGAAAAAAAATCGCCATTCTGAGGTTTCGACATTGTAAGCTTTCACTTACATGGGGTCGATTATTTATCGTTCGCTTTTGTAAGTGTGCAATAATATAATATAGACCCGTTTCAGTGGTCATGTCATGGAAGTCACGCTAATAAGGCAATGTAAGTTAAATGCCTCTGAACTGCTCATTTACTTAAATGCATACCATCCCTAGACTATGCCATGGGACTTATGCCTGCCCATGTACACACACACTTTGCAGACAGAAAAGGCAGTCTGTGCATGCCTGGTCCAATCTATGACCACTACTGGGCAACATGCTTCTTGCAATCTACTCCATGGCCCCTAAAGCCATCTATCTATTGCAGTGCTGTGATTGGAGAAGTGCTGGCAAGCATTTATACATTAAAAAAGCATAAGCAGATTAAATACCTTTTGCAGTTAGTAGATCTGTTCCTGCCCTTTGCAAATGTCTGTTATTGTTGCATCACTCTGCTGTGCTATTGAGCTATGTCACACTAACCTGTTGGTCATCAATGCACATCAGGTTGTTTCTGCAATGTGAGTTTATGTTATTCTGCTACTAGTTTTCTCCTACTATCAACCTGTGATGTGTCCATGACTTCTGGGGAGGCTGCTTTCAGAAGGACTGCTGTGTAGTGCAGAAGGGAGACAAAAATGTTTCTCTACCTCATTGATTGACACCAACATAGCTGCCTGCTGTGGAACTTCTATAAAGGCTCCTGGTACAATGTGGATGCATGCACTGTCTGGCAAGGCAGTCCCAAGCATCCATTTGGCACTATCTTGCCAGGATGGTGAGAGATGCCTTTGGCATCACCTGCTCTGGAGGGTAGTTCCAGCATACAGTGACATGAAGAGACTTAGCCCTGAACTTCTTCATGAGAGAGAGGAAGATGTGTGCTGGATGAGCTGTCCTCACAAGGACAACCAAGACCATGGCCCCATGGTCTGCCATGTCTGGATGTGGACACCTTAACCATTGATGGAGCAGTGGAAGTAGTGCCACTATGGGAGCATGGTCAGGCACGGCCACATTGGCTAACATCAGATGATGTGGCTGACCTACACCCAAGTGGATGTCGTTCCCCTCCAAGCAGATATTCCATCATAGATATCACCCATTCCAACATGTCATTCATCTGATCCATTAAATTGGCAACATGATGGAGGCAGACATGGATGTCAGCCTGTACCACATCTACAATGCTAAGCATTTCTCTGGAGGACATATTGCAAAATGCCTGCCCTCCATGATAGCCCTAGCCATACATCAGGTGGCACAGGAAAACACAGTTGTATCAGATGGAGAATTGACAGCAGGCCTCCTCTGAGCACTTTTAACAACCCTCCTGTGTGGCATCTTGCTCACACTTTAGCTACAGCCAGAGTGAACAGGCACTGAAGCTACAGTAACCACACTACCCTGATTGAGTGTCTCACCATCCACCTGTCTTAGATCTGAGGGCTCACTGGAATGGGTTGGCATAGGCCTACTGGCTGTGTCCGATGGAATTACATGGAATGAGTGAATGTCAACCTCAGTGTCAGATTCAACCTCTGTACCCCTCACCCCACTGTGCCTGTGTTTGGCCAGCCATCATCATTAGATTCTACTAGTATTCTGACATCAGGTGGTAAGAGTCCTACACTTCCACTGTCAGGTAAACTTGTGATAATAAGCAACAAATACAGGAAAGAAATTAATACCTACACTACTATAATCCAATATATAGGTTCATAGGTTCATAGGTTCATACTAGGCTATCTGCCCGAGGGCATTTACAAGCCTAGCCCATCGTTTTGTGGCTTAGGCCACCCCTTTAGTATGGGGAACTATACCCATTATTTTTCTGTGCCTCTGTCGAGCAGTGACACTGAGGTAATCCCTGGGGTATATCTGCGATCTCCCATCCATTGGTCAAGATTTCTCTTGAACAAGGCCAAGTTAAAAAACTAACAGTGGTGCCACTATTACAGATAGTACAGTAATACACACAACTGTCCTGACACCACATCACACATTTCTTTGAACTGCTTATCAGTTCTGACATAAAATGATTGGCTTACTATCTGCAGATTATTGCATGGTTCCTATGGAGGATGGTCCTTGGAAAAGTTAAGGAAAATGTAAGGACATCATCATCAGAATTAACAGTAACACAGAGGGTTAAAACATTTTACCCTTTATATGTCCATTAATAATACATTTAACAAGAACTTGGATGACACATCCACTCCAAGCTCATGTGTAATCAACCAGAATGTGTTGTTAACTGTATCAATCTACAACTATACCCCAAAAAAAGCAAATATGTTAAACAGAACTTAAGTGTTGCTGTCAGTATTTTAATTAACAAGAAGTATTTAACAACTGAGATCCTGGAACATACTTTTCCTCCCCGAAAAAAGCAGCACCAACATCAATGACATGCAGTTGTCCATGTTCCACTGAGCTCTCTGGATCCCTGACAGTGGACAGGACCTCTTAATTTGGTGTCAGTGGTGGCTCTGTTGCAGGAACCCCAGTAGCCATCCATTTAAGGACCACTGCAGCTGCTTTCCTCCAGTCTAATGAAACAGAGGACATAGTGACCCTATGATGTACCTGATCATATGTCCTGCTGTGACAACCTACTGCATTTAATTGGCCACTATCTGCTGCCAGATTTGCATTCTGGCAGACATAGCTCCATGTCCCCTCTCAAGCAGAAAGGCATACATTGGCTAAATGCTTTGACAAAGACTTAATTCTCAGGGTCACTGAAGGGGGGGTTGTGGTGCCTGGGTTGCCTGTGTGCCACAGTCCTAGGTGACATAAAATACAAAAAAGAGTAATACACATAAGTATCACATAAATAAAAGTCCTGCTTACATATAACATGTAAAATATAGTATTTCAATATTACCCACTGGAGAAACACAAAGCAGTCAAGATATTCAAATGTACTAAAGGAATTATGTGGTTGTAACATATTACAATCACACACAAAGCAAGTTTGGATCCAAAACATAGAGTAACAATAGCACATTTTGATTGTGCCAACACATAAATTAAACGTGGATCCCCTACCCCCCATAACAACAGACAAATGACACATTTTGCTAACAAACCATCAATAAACTGTTAAAAGTGCTATCAAATGAACTGCCCTAAAACATTGTGCACACATTTACCACAGATCATTCAATTTTATGAAATTGCCAGTCACATTGACCAGTGGCCAGCACTCCCCTAGAGGTGTCTATGGGCCATCCTAGAAGGCTAACACCCCTGTGCCATTGACAATATAGGACATTTACATTTCACTGAGCTAACAAAAGAAGAGTGCAAAGGGAAAAACAGTTGCAACATTAGCACTTATGATGACAGTTAATAAGGCTATGCATCTCAGAATGTAAAATGCCCTTATAAACATGCCTGTGCCATCAGTAAACTTCTAAGAAGTGTACACAAATAAAAGTAGCATTTGCTAATATATATATATATATATATATATATATATATATATATATAGAGAGAGAGAGAGAGAGAGATAAATAACAGATTTTTCTTGGTGACATGTAAGCATATCCAGTATATAATTGGAAAATGCAAACATACCTTACCAATGTCAGTAGTCTTCTGTGCAGATAAATCCCACATTAATATATTATTTTGTTTTATCTACATAAACAAGTTTCCTTACTTTCAGTTTTCCTATCTACACAGTTCCCTTTTTATAGTGTAGATTCAAGTCTGTGAGCACAGTGAAAATGCAAATGAGGTGTGAACTCATTAGAATTGATGAGTTTCAAATACTTGCCTCCATGTATCAAATGTAAATATAGTTCAGGCACTCCCTCAGTGTTTGTTGTCAATGTAGTGCAACTGTAAATGATTACTGGTAAGGAGAAGGAAAAGAAAACAACAATTTAGACTCCCTTACTTCCAGTGGATGTGTCAGCCAGATTAGACTTACAAAGTACAGAGGAAATTGTATCAAGGTTTTAAATGTAAGTAAGCAGCAGATTTTTAACAGATTCTGTTTAGTAACATCCAACCTCCCATTCATGTCTTGACAACTGTATATTATTGCCATGTAATACCCTCACACATTCTAAGGACAATGATAGAGAATGCTTTACAAACTGCATGCCTCAGATTACTGGTTAGATAAGACAAGAATGAGCAACAAACACAGAGAGATAAGACAGAGCTGCATTTATGCAAGCAATTGTCATAAACGGTTGTGTGATCACTCAGTGCACTACATCTGAAATTAATACATGTACAGACAACTGTCATATGTTTTGTTAATACTGTGGATGATGTTGCAGTTACTTCTATTTACACTGATTTTCATTCTCTGCTACAAAGCTGTTTCTGTGACAAAGAGGGATACAATACCCTTCTATGTTTTAAAGGTTCATTGGAATGAGAGTTTAAATCCAGACCTGTGAAAAACATTTCATGTGTGCCAACATATATTTTTGTAGTGTTTTGTTATTTAATATATTTATTTTCTTCATTTCTCATAATTTCCCTTTTTTTTAGGTCAGTGTTTGTGTGGTGAGTGGATTTCTGCAAACAGGAGAAACAGAGATAACACAATAAATACCATGTTTAGCTTTGCTTATCTCATTTGCACAATGGTTAACAGTGCACAAACCTAGTGGCCCACACAGGAGGCAGACAGAACACCTGCAGACAGAGAGTAAACATTCTAAATGTTAAAAAAGATACAGTGTTGAAGTTGCTGCTTTCCATTGTGCAACACCACTAAGAAATGTTGCAAGCTTCTTCAACACCTTCAGCCATCGAACACCTGCAGAGCAGACAGTCAACAATTTCAAAATGGATACATTGTATAAACTGTATGTTGTGCACCATGCAAACATGGTAAGTGGTGTCGCACAATGGTTAGCACACAGAAATTAACAACAAATAAAAAACATCCAACTGTTATTTAACTATTCTTGTGGCAGCAGGTGTAAGTGTAGAGCTGTAATGCAGATGCTCCTGAGTTCTAATACAGGAAGTACAACATATTTTTTACTGTTGGACAGTTCAGGTTATAGTAATGATCAGGAAAATATCCAAGTATTATTTCAATATTCCTATGGCAAAAGGTGTAAGTGTAGGGCTGTCATACACATGGTTCTGGGATCTAATACAGACAATTTCAGACATTTTTACTGTTCCATTTCCTATTATATTAAATATCACTTATAGCAATTTTTACATAATTATAAATAGTATGACTAATATGAATTATATGTATGAGGGATAAGACACCCTTATTGTGTTCTGAAGGTAGAGATTTATGATGGAGGATATACTGTCTAGTATGTTTCTGTAAGTACAATTCTGCTATCTGGACTTAGATGGGCTACAGACTTAAATAAGACACATACAGAAATTAATGTTTATATAAGGACCTTGTCAGGTCACACACATACATGGTTAACACTTCAGTCTGTCATCTGCATTTATAAATGATTCATGACTATGTCTGAGAAGCACTTATTCTGTGGAAAAGATGAAAATCACAGCTGGGGAAGAAAATGTTTTGTCCCTTATACATAGGTTTGAGTTCCACACTATAAAAATCAATTTTAACAGTGTATAAAGCCAAACAAATCCATGTCAGGTCATGAAATGTCTGCAAAGTTAAATCATGTAACAGTTACAGCAGCTGACACCCCTCAAACGAATATCAAGTGTCAGATTAACCTTCCAGTTTCATAAATGAGTATAAAATACTGAAATTCTTTAATAGTGTTATATAAATTAAATTCTACACAAGTGGCATAAATGCCCTGCTGGTAACTTTAATCTGTATAAATGGACCAAGCATATGTGCAACATCTGCAAATTTCAAGGATTACAATCCATAATTGTAGTTTGCAGTTGTTAGGAAGTATAATTAAATATAAAACTTCAGATAAAATAATTGTAGTATTGTAATAATGCACTGTATGTCACATGTGAAGGCACTAGTTTTATCTTTTTTTTCTCACCCCAACCCTTATATCTTTTTTATTTTCTATTATGTATCATCAAAATGTCTCCATGTCATCTATGTGTAACAAATCACTAAACGTTTCAGAGCACAGGGAGGTAGGCTAATCCCAGCAGCTCAGCCTGGCCCCATTCCACTGGCCTGGCTCTGGCACCAATAACCAGCACATATGGGACCCAACCTAGCAGTACTGCCTCTGCTGCCCCTGAACTACCTGAGCCCTTAGGTGGCACTACTATGGTAGCGGGTGCTATGGTACCCTCCTGGAGTACTGTCAGAGGTGGGAATGTCATCACCTACCAGGAGATGCCAGGATTTGGTACATAGGGTCATGCACAACACCACTGGTGTACACTTACACTGGATGGGGAGGATGCACTTCCTCATGGTCCATAGCAGGAGAAGACATCAAGCACTCAAGCAACCAGTGGATTAAGGGGGATGGTGATGAAAGTCCTGTGGATGAGGACTAGATTCTCACTGTCCACATGTTTGATGGGCATGGGCTTTCATTGTCCTCTCCATCACCCCAGTTCTGGTATCCCCCAACATTGTGTGTCCCTCACCATCCCTGTGTATTGTCTTGTTTGTCCTGTTTGCTTGCATTTGCTTCCTCACCTGCCCAGCTTACCTGATTCAGAAATATCAACACCTCTTATCCAGCATTCCTCTGTTACTGAAGTAAAAAAAAAAAAATCAAGCACCTGTCCGACAGAAAAAATATAATCTCATACATAGCTCTCCATTTCACACACGTCTTCTTGACATGCTTGATTTGGTCCAATTGGCTATACAACATGACTGCATTGTTGTCACCCCTCTTTATGGAGGTGACAGTCAAAATTCAGCTAATAGTGGGCAAATATTTTCATTTTACACTGATGAAGAAACAGATAGTTATGGTTCTTTTCTCCTTCCCTCTTGTATATTCCTATATTACTTTCCTTTTGTTATTCCCCCCACTTGCCCCTATTTCATCACTTTTTTATCTGCCATATTTTAACACATATAATCTGTTCAAAAAATAAAATCATACACAACACATATAAGTAATGGGAAAAAAAAACAATGGAGCACTTCATGTTTTGGCCTGTATGTTTGTTCAGAGATTGGCATCGAGCACCAATGCCAAGTGATGGTGAACAGCTCTTCTGTGGTGAATTTGCCTCCTTGCAATGCCACTTAAACATGCTGTGCTACATCAACACATAGTAGCACATGGTGAATGTAGTATACATAATAATTTCATTGCATTATTACAGCTTATTTAAAAGTATTACATAGATCTGGGTTCGAACCCTATATCATCTGGACTCAAAAGGAAATGTGTCAGTGCATTTACACTTGCTGCCACAGAGTCAGCTAAGCAGTAAGTTTGTTTCATACCCTCAATACTGAGAACTCTCAGAATTGTAGCAGTGAGGCTTATGTTTGTGCACTGCTTAACTACATGCAAACAGGAAAAGCAGTAGAAATGTATATCTTGCATAAGCAAACATTTTGTCATCATCGCTCAAACCTGCTTTTGACTCTGTGAATTGGAAGTATCTTTTGTTAGTCTTAGAGGAATGTAATTTTTCATGTAATTTACACATCTTATAAATCTTCTTTATGACAATTGCTTTGCATATGTTAAAACAGGTATGTTTACTTCTGATTCAATACAAATTTTGAAGGGAACTAAATAAGAATCAAGAATATTCTCTTTCACCCATGCTTTTCATTCTAATTATGGAAACTTTTGCTAATTTTATTAGGTCAAATTTAAACATAAATGGCATTAGCATAAATGATATAAAATTCAATTATTTGCTGATGACATTCTTCTGACATTGAGTGACAGTGATAGTTCCTTTTATGCTGTTTCTCAAACAAAAATCTGGTCTCTCCTTTAATGATAATATAACAAAAATACTACCCATAAATGCCAATATTGATATGATAAATGATAGATTTATTAAACACATTGTCAAAGAGAGGAAAAATAATTATTTAGGGATAATTATAACAGAAAACATTAATAATATAATAAATTACAATTATACTAACAGCATAATCAGTACAAAGAATCTAATAAATAAATGGAACAAAGTTTTCTTTACAATGGAAAGAGACTTATCTACAATTAAAATGATTATTTTACCAAAAATCTTATATGTTACGTTCAATCATTATCGTTACCTCCATCTAAACATGTATTGAATAATTTAATACATTAATTTTAAAATTTCTTTGGTTCCCCAACAAACCAAGAATTGAATTAAATCAACATATAAGGGACTGGACAGCAGGAGGGATTAGACTACAAGATCTCGAATTATATTCTTTAGCATCAATTATAATATAAGGTCTAATCATAATCTTGCACTACATAATAGCTTACATTGGTTCCTAAAAGATTTCTTTTCAGAAATAAGTAACCAGACAGTGACGTTTACTTCATTTCTACCATATTAAATACCTTTAGAAACTTAAATTATAGAAATCCAACATATAAGGCATGGCTTCTTCTTCTTTTCCCTATAGCATGCACTCATAATAATATTTTCACTTCAAAGTTAGATACAGTGATTACATTTAAAGAAACAAATCTGATATATTGCTTTCAATTAATGAATAATGAAAAATGGCATTCTGTTGAAAGTATCATAAGCAAATATGATTTAAGCAAAGAAAGGTGGTTGGATGTATAATCTTGCAGACAATATATACAAGGTAAAATTAAAATAATGCAACCAAGGGTAAGAGATCTTATCCCAAAATTAATTGCATTTTTAAGGTGATTAATCCAACAAAGCACACTGAAAGAGGGTCTCTTATCCAAATTATATAGAGTAGTGAAGAAAGAAACAAGAAGTTGCAATGACAATTATTAGAACTGTTTTGCTCGTGTTAATAACATACCTCCAGAAGAAGAGGCTAAAAATCATTTTTAATATCTTCTAAACAAACAACTTCTTCTCTTAGATGAAAACTTTTTACTTGGAAATAATTCCTGCTTAGATCTTTCTTCATACCTCATAAAATTTAATGCGTCTATATCACGTTATCGAAATCTTACTACATCGAATCACTAAAGGTTGACCTCTTGTGATCAATATAGTAAAACATTGAATAACATTTAAAAAAAAATAACAAACAAAAATAAAAACTAACTAGCGCAGGCACGGGGGCAAGCCCCCATGCACCCCCCACACTCCCCTACATAAATATTCCAACTCTGAAATCACACTACATTGAGGTAAACGGAAATCTCCCCCTATGGAGATTTCCATTTACCTGCACAATGTTCTGCGCTTTTGTGTTGTGGTGCCAACAATATCAGCTTCGATATTGTCAGCTTTTGACATTGTGAAGTAGACCCAAATTGAATTAATGTTTAAAAAAAAAGTTTGTTACAGATGTAAACAGGACCATAAAGTAGATTGGCAACACATGTTCTTTGATTGTGTTCTACTTACACAGTATTGGAATAACATTAATGTTATTTACTGGCTTTATTTGGGGACAAGTTTGTTTTATCTAAGTCACTAATTATTTTTAATACCCCATTCCTGTTTGTGTTAAAATAATAAAATACCTTCTTTTTGGTTCATTTTCAAGTTATAACCAAGAAATGGAATAATGAAACTACACCTTCTTTCAAAGAATTTACAAATATTGCAACCAAAGTATGTCATCTGGAAATTATCACCATTAAACCAAGATCTACTAGAATCACTTCCTACTATAATACATGGAAAAATGTCAAGGAACTGCTTGATAAACAAACATAATTATACTCATATCAATTGTAATGTATAGGAACTTTTTTTGAGATTCTTTATTGTTAGTAGACACTCTTGTAAATAGATGTTCTTGTTTGTTCTTGTTCATATTGTTCTTTTTTAATGCTCACAAATTTCTAAATATAATTATTGTCATGATCAATTTGTTAATTAAAATCTAATAAAAACATTTAAAAAAAATGGCATGCACATCCTGTGTCCAAACAGCTATCTAGAGGACTACAGATTGTGGACAATCATTGACTCCAACTGTGATATTAATATAATACAGACAGTATCAACAAACACCAAAGATTGTTGCCACAGCCATGATAACACGAGATGAAACAAAAATATTGGGGGGATTTTGTTATGTTATGAATACTAATGCACAACACAAAGATAATATAGACATCACACCCTATAAACAGACCAAGTGGTATGTGACATGTGTCATTGGATAGATGGTATGTGGACTGTCCACCAGCATGTGGCCACATTGGTGATACTCTCTTGTATGTAACACAACTACTAAGTATGTGCAGGATATCTATATTAAAGGGCATAGCACCTCCATAGTTTACATCCTTCATCACACCAATTACTGAGTACCCTTCTTCATGTATCTCCTTACACATCTTCCAGTGATGCATAACTGGTATACCACCTTTACCACAAAGAGCTCTCATGCATGTTATTGGCCATACCTAGGTATTTTTTTGTTGTTGCATAAACTTTACTGTCTGATGGAGCAGAACCCCCATCAAGGTGTTATACCAGATGCATATGTGATACCTGTTCAGGTGATGCACACAGTACATACATAGCTGTTTGACAACATTGTTGGCATGGGTTACATCTGTGCGTGGATTGTGCTATATATATATATATATATATATATATATATATATATATATATGAAACTCACATATACTCGACCAAAACAAGATAAAGAGAGCAACAAAACAAAAAAGAGACAATAAATCCAACCACAGGATTACCAATGTAACATTGTTATGTGCTTTCACTCACTTTAATGCACTTGAGCTTCTTCAGAACGTTCTGAAGTTACGTTGGTAGTCCTGTGGTTGGATTTATTATATATATATATATATATATATATATATATATATATATATATATATATATATATATATATATACATATACACCTATCTCCATGCGTACCAATCACCTAGGCTGTATTGATCATAATGTCACATACAGGTATAGCAGTGTCCCTCCTAACACCTCCAGCAGATGTTACAGTGTCAGGATGGTGTGCTTGGTTATCCTCATAGATTATTGACATGTCATAATATTTGTACAAATGTGTTTGTGCAGAACCATCTGTGAACACTCAGAATCACATATGTTATGTCAGACACATGGGATTACTGGTGGCATTATTCGGATATTGTCCATGATTGTGTGTGCTTCTGTTTATTGCTGTCCATGAGCCTGTAACCATGTCCTATGTGTTGGAGACCTCTGCTGATATTACAGTCATATTCAGGCAAATCAGTTTGCACAGCTTCACAATATGCACCCACCCCAGTTGTATATAACATGCCTGATAGATGTCCTCTCCATTGTTCATGTCAGGATGCCTATATCAGAAAGACATCTTCTCCACTGTTATGTCGCCATATCATTATGTGATTAGTGTTCCTTCTACAACTGTCTGCTGTACATTATGATATTTCACCTGTCTTCTTTCCCTGCGTTCATTCTTACAATTCATCTGTTTGTCCCAATTCAATACACACACTTCCCCTGATTGTTTATTTTAAATTGCAGTCCATGTATCATTACAGATCATTTATACAACTTTTGTACAGAATACCTGGAATGAGATTCCAGAATACTCTGCACTGTATATATTGCTCTGTAATGTGTCTGGACCACATACATGGCTATACGATAAACCCTAGTAATCACTGTGGTATTCTGCACAATCCCCCTAACTTAGTTTTCTTATAGGTAAACAGGGCTGCAACGCATGCTGCTTAACAGTTTCCTGGCTGGCAACATTGTTGCCAGCCATGAAACCGTGCTTGTTTACATTTATACATGAAGCACAGCATGAATATGTAATTAGCACTACTGATCATTGCACAAAAATGTAAACTCTGTGCAGGCTTTGCACAAAGCCTACATGGAGTTTATTGAATCCTACCTAATGAGCAAGACATCAAACAACAGAGAGAGAGAGAGACAAAGGAAAAATATCTCCCAGATGAACCATGCATTTGACTTGGAAGAAAAGGAGATAAATTGGATCTCTGCAGCAAAAGATCAGCTGCCATTTTTGAGTGCAGTTATTAATTCATCATGACATCCATCCTTTCCCTGTCATCACCACCAGCAATGGTTCTGCAGGGCAATTTGGCAGAAAACTAGAAACAATGGCTACAAAATGCAGTATCTTTAGTAGTGCAGTGGTGCACATCTTTCTCTCACTCTTCATAAATACATATACACATGGGTATAGGTACATACATATGTGTGTGAGTCACGTTTTCTATTTACTTCATTCAAAACTGTGATATTAAAGTACAAACTAAGGACAAAAAATACAAA
Source organism: Protopterus annectens (assembly GCF_019279795.1). NCBI lineage: Eukaryota > Metazoa > Chordata > Ceratodontiformes > Protopteridae > Protopterus > Protopterus annectens. The sequence continues at coordinate 1,763,742,931 of NC_056737.1, forward strand.
CTGATAACACAATCCCAGAGAGCTGAAGAACCTACACCGCAGAGCTGCACTTAATTTGATAAGAGTACGAAGGGTTTTATTTCTACATATTTCTTTGGTAGTAAGCCTATTGTAGGATCTATATTTAACAATTGGAATATATTTTTTCTGACTGGATTTCTCAGTATAGTGGGAGACAAACTTATAGCCACATTTAGAAGAAATAGAACCTTCAAACAGTATTTTGAGACAAAAAATAAGTCATAGCATGAATTAAATGGTGCTGTATGTGGTTTTTAACATTATGAATGGAAAAGTAAAATGAAAACACAATGAAGAGAATGAAATCATATTTATTTTAATTATTTATTAATTGTTGTTTTTGAAGCAAGTTGATCACAGTGCACATTTATTACACACTTTGATGTTTTTATTAAAGTTTTTAATGAGTCATAATTGATTTTAAAACAGGTTATACACTGTATAAAATTTGATGGATTTTCATTATTTATGAGCCATAATGTTTTATTGGAGGAACCAGAATGCAAATTTTAGTATTGGTTGAATTAAATTTGATTGTACTATTTAACTGTTAATTAAGCATAATTAATTGATCTGATGAAGTCCTACTTTTGTTGGGGACGAAAACGCATTGGTACTGAAGAGCGTTTATGTGGTGTGATTTATTTGTGGAATAAAGCTTTCATCATTTTGCTGGCGTGTACTCCATTCCATCTGGTTGGATTTTTCTTGATGAATTAAATAGAAAAACTGAAATGACAAAATGCAGTTTTTTTTTCTCAATGTTCAAAAATATTATGCAGTGACAATTTCAGTTAGAGAAAAAAATTATAAAGTCAAAGGGCATTTTAATTGTTGCTCATGTAATTTTGTATACCTATTTCAGTGCTCCGTTTGTCCTGCCATTATGTAGGGAAGACTTCTACAATGTTTAAACATTGTGTTTACAAACATTTGTTGGATATTTAAAAAGAAAACTGCTAATGCATTGGACAAACATATTGCTGAATTTGAAACACGTAACTTTTTTTTTTTTTTTTAATTATTGAGCAAGTGAACAAAGAGACACAAGGTTGGATTGTTGATGAACATTTGGAAGCTTGTGAGTTGAGTTGGCAATTAAAATTAAATAATTCCTCAGAAGTTGGAGAAATCAGGACAAACTTGTAGTACTTTACCAGGATTTTATTGTCACGCCACACGCTGTTAGAAAGCACTCCAAAACACGAAAAAACACTTAAAAAAAATTAAATGCCACAAGTTACCTGGGCTTAAATAGATCATGTTCCATAAATTCTATTTTAAAATTAAGACACTTTAATGTTTCTTATGTTTTAAAAAACAATCCTAGTTATTGTTTCTATTAGTTCATTTTAGTCATGTGTTGCTGGCAAATAAATATTTTAATGTGTTTTTATGGTGTTTTAATTAGTTCTGAGGAAATTCTGAAAGTAGTAGGAGCAAAAGCACTAAAGTGGTTTAATAAAATTATTTTGAGTGCTATAAGCTGGCATTGACTCTGTTCCTCCACTCCTTTGATTCTTTAGGAGTGTGATATTAAGGTATTTAGTTCATATAATGTTAAGAAAGAGTGACACACTGCTTTTACTGTTATTTATAACAAATCTAAACAACACTGTGATTCTAAAAAGAACTTTATTGCTTGCCTTATATGTTGCTTATTTTCTTTTATTGTATTCACATATTGTGCTACTTTGTTATTGTCTTAATATTTGTAACAATTGTTCAATTTTTTTTTAATTCTATTTAATGTGTACTGTGGAGCTTTTCTCCCTGGGCCTACACTGAAAATGCGTGTCATACTCAGTTAGACTTTGCTAGTAAACAAATATCAAATAAATAAATAAATAAATAAATAAATAAATAAATAGTTTTTTCCACTAGAAATGAAGGATCACACAAGTCTATTGAAGCATATGTGACTAAAAAGGAGGTATTTGGAGAATTGCATAATTCATTGCTGAGAGAAAGGGCTGTCTGTGTCATAAAAAAGACAAAATGAGAAGTACTTTTCACAGAGCCAAAGTCCAAAGTTTACAGTTAAAAAAATAGACTCATCCAGAGTTCAAATTAAGGAGTTGGTTGAGATTCTGATGTCTGTAGATTTAAAATGAAGCAAAAACAAAAAAAAAAACAGAGTAAATCTGTTTCATTTGCTTTTTTTCAAATGTTTATATATGTATTCCCTTGCTTACTAATTCATTTAGTTTTATTTCTTATTTTGTATTTGTTATACATGAGACTGAGCTGGTCCAAGGACCATTTCAGCCATGATCCATTGTAAAAGGCAAATACAAACATCTAAACAACACAAACTGACAGTGTGGCAGGGATACACAAAGATACTGTGCACATTGGTCCATGGCCTATACCACCTAGCAGTTATGCACTGTACTGGAAGATAGAAATGAATAAATAAAATAGCACTAGGCTGCATGAATGCACAGTTATATGCTCTTTATTGTCAAAAGCAGATCATGGTGAAAAAGGCACAAACCAACCAAAGTGGTCCAGAAAAATCGTATGTTGTGGTGAAAGGTAGGTTATATGCTGGCTGGCATATATCTCATGATACATGGTGGTAGCATGGCAAGTGCCCGCTGGAGCAAGGTATCAACATATGTCACACAACTAAGCTGCAGCACAGTGCAAACAAGTGATGTCTGGTAACCACTTAGCTGGGCACTTATTAGGTCCATGAAATAGGAGAAATGAAGAGTGTAGCACTGCAGAAAATGGTGAAGACAAGCACGGGTACCCAGAAAAGGGAGGCTTAAAGAAAAATCAGAGGGAAAGGAAGGCAAAGCACATTTGCTGTGGAGGGTGAAGTACCTCTTTTTGTCCAAGGTGGGACTAGTAGGCAGTGTGGCACACAAACAAACATGTGGATATTTATGAAACAGCAGGGGGAGAGACATTGGTTGAACAGAAACAGATGGGGGGGACAAATAGTGTTGTGGATTAGAAGAAAATACACAAGGAGTGGGTTACGGTACAAGCATATGGGATACACATGGATAGAATAGGCTGGGGTGTCAACAGCATGCTGGCTGCCAAATGGTCTAGAGGGATGTCAGTTGGATCCAAAAGATGGATCATATGAGTCACATTAGCCATTGACATGCACCACCCCTTTTCTTAAAGCTTCATGACAAGATCCTGCTGGTTGAGTGCATCTGCTATGTGTTCCAGGAGAAACATAGTAACAGCCATCCAAAGGGCTTTCACATCATTAATCAAATCCCTCACCTCCTTCTGCACTGATCACTGGGCTGTGTGTGACTATGCAAGGCTGCCTGCCTGGGAAAAGCTAGACATCTTCGTAGTGAAAGGACTTCTAGCCAACTCACCTGCCACAACTGTAGCCATAAAGATGGGGACTGTATGTAGCTGGCAAACCTGCGGGTCCTTGATTTCCTGACCTGCAAGAGGTAGACACATTGGGAAACATAACATTAATTAAGATTTCCTACAAATGGCATGGGTAAAGCAAGACAATGTTATAGGTATTTGTCATACTAACCATGCTGTGCTGTAAGTCTGTGCTGCCTGCTGCAACAGTCATTGTGATTTGCTTCCTGATCTAACCATACTGAAAGACAAAAGGGACAAAATAGCCATTATACATAACTGTAGGTAAGATACAGAAATCACTGCTAAAATATTCTCTCATGAACATGCATGACAGCAGAGGTCAGGAAATCTGAGGACTGCACAGCTGAGTTATGGTCACATAAAATATACTCACTCATGGATATGCATGATGGCTGAGGCCTGGAAATTTGCAGACTGCACAAATGAGATGTGGCCACACATGTACATATTTGATAAGAGATACTAAGATATGTGCCCACAGCTACTCAACCAAGCTGCTTCATTATATATAGCTGCATGGCAGCAGATGCATGGAAATATGCTCACAACTACACAGCTAAGCTACAGACCCACATGTACCTATAAGATAGTAGATGCATTGAAATGTGTCCAATGTTACATTATTAATTTATAGAAAACACATATGAGCAAGATAACAGATGTCTGATATGGTGCCCTATAGCCCAAAACTGAATAGCTATGCAATACCCCATAGTAAGTAGTAGTGAAAAGACAAATTGGTAAACAACTGGCATAGCACAGACAGTATCTCATAAATGTCTGCCTGGTGCATTCTATATATAGAGTTTATTATGAAAATAGGTCATGCTGATAGAAAAAGGGATTAAAAGTACACTTAAAATATCAGGTGATACTAATATTCTCAATACCATTTGAGCCTTTTCCTGCTTATCCTTTGCTTCCTACAGCCATAGATATTCAGGGTGGTAGTGCTGCAAGTCATCAAACCAGTGATATCACAGAAATCTAATATGGTTAGAGATTCTCTTCCACTCTGTGCTTAAGAAACAGATATGCTTATCCACATGCAGAAGTAGCATATCACAAAACATGTTAAGTATTCTGCAGACCAACTCCTGTGACATAACCAACATCTTCCATGTTTGCCTCTAGAAGATCTGTTTAACAAGTATAGTAAGAGATACACATACCTTAGTAAAAACCATTATGGGAATTCAGCAGTTGTCAACCAGTCCTATCTCTGGGTGGCACATATCAACCAACACAGCATGACATCTGATGCCACACAAAAACAATCTGTCAGCTGCTGCTCAATTGCCTATTGGCACATCATTTTGTTGCCAATACTATTTTCATTCATTGCACCAGCCACCAGGTCACACTACTGGGTTTGTAAAGTAACAGCAATTAAACTCATTAAATGCTGGCTCATGAACACTTCTGCTGCTGCTCCTATCTCTTTTTCTTGTGACTAGAAAAGATCCCAAATGCTTTGTGTTCTTATGGTGATGTACACCTTACAATTATAAATCGTAACCTGCTTTTGGTGCATATATTTGCATCTCATTATACACTCATTGCTTTATGTACATTCATTTGCATTTTATTAAACTATTATTTTTGTAACCATTTAGCTGTTTTACTTGCAGCACCACAGCTTGCCTAGACAGCATCATTTTCTATGCAATGGTGAACTACACCTGCCGAGCATGAATTCTAACTTATGTAACTCATCAACATACATAATAATGCAAAAATACATATTTGTCTTTTCAGGCACTATGGTATAAATTAATCATACATCAAAACATTTATAAGAACAAAAAGTTAAAAATAGATACATCATTGTACAAATTTAATTTAGATAAGCAAAACATATACTAATTATTTCAGAAGAATCACAGAACAAATTGAAAAAAAATGCTTCATACAATGTAATTGCAAAGGGAATTGGCTCTTTGTTTTATAATGATGAAACAGTTATAACTGGAAGCCACTCAGCTGAAGAACTCCCATATCGTTTGAGATGTAGTTATCAGCATGATAAGAAGTCATGCTCTGTGATGAATAGAAAGTGCAGAGACTGTGGATAGCTTGATGATTTTTCTAAGATGTGCAAGTGTAAGAGACATATAGAAAATCAAAGAAATATTTTTGTAAGTAATTGATGCATATAAGATTATTGGCTGGCTAATTACTGGTTTAAACAATTCCAAGACCAAGAAAGATGGGTGGGAGGTTGGCATAATGGCTAAGGTGTTTGCCTTACAGACACACGGTATGGGGTTTGATTCTCACAGGGTAATTGGCTAGGCTTAAAATGGCCCATAAGGGCAATTAGCCTAGTACTAACCTATGAACCTATGAACTAATTCATGAAAGTAACTCACCTGTGGGTTTTGCATATTGTATCTTCACAAGTGACAGAAATGCTGTTGTGTTGTCATCATAAAAAATGAGTAGAATGAAAAGGTAGCAATAAATGGCTAAAAGGTAATATAGTTTCAGAGGTTCATAGGTGTATACTATGTTAATGACTACAGGGGGCTTTATAAGCATAGCCAAGCATCTGAAATGCATCATGCAAGTTTTTGTGCTAGCTTTGTAAGTAGGACCAAGCTTCTCAAAAGTATCCCACAAGTATATATGCCTTGGAGGATAATTTAAGATTATATATATTAGCTAGGGCAAGATTTGCAGGCTGCCTCTATCCATTTGCGACATAGATGCTGGACCCAGGGTATGTTTCAAATTTTTCATCCACTGGCCCACATTTCTCTTGAATATGGTTAAAGAAGTGCTCTGTTTCATATGGATGGCAAGCCTGTTCCATACAAGGGGAATATTCTGAAAGACATCCCTTTCTCTCCAACATGTCCTATTTATGTTGCAAGCAAAGTTTAAATTCCTAGATTGATAAATTCTCATGCTGTGAGATTTACAAATATCCAAAAGGTCCATCAGAGTGAGATTCAAGAGTGCCTTGTATCATAGGATCATAGGAAGTTACTAGGCTAATAGCACTGAGGCCCTTACAAGCCTAGCTAAGAATTTAGCCCATGTTCTGACAAGTCAGCATCCAAAGCCCCTGTCCAACAGGGACACAGGTGGAATCCAGGGGAGTATTTTCTGCTCTCCAGAGTAATCCAGGTTGCACTTAAAAAGGGTTAATGAGGTACTCTGCATGCCATGGACAGGGAGTCTATTCCATAGAAGTAAGAGTCTCTGGGACACAAATCTGTCCTGCCAACAAGTCCTATTGATGTCACAGACCAGGCTGAGGTCATGTGTGCAGGTTATTTAAGTGCAGATTGACTTGTGGAAATGCTTCAGTCCCATCAAGGCAGAGTCTGAGATTGCTTTGTATGCAGACCGTGGTCACCTCTGAGGAGTCTGTATAAGACTGAGTAGAGGGACAAGGCTTTTAGCCTATCTGTGTAGGGAAGATGTTTGAGGCCCTGGATTCTCCTGGTGAGGAACATCTGTAGTCTCTGCAGCTGCTGCATGTGCTTTGTGAGGTACATGCCAAAAGGGGCATTGTACTCAATATGTGTCCTATAAGGGAAGAATACAGGGATGTTATGACCTCTTTGTCCCTTGATGAGATACCCTTACTAATGAGGTGGGCCATAGTGGACCAGGTATAGCATGCAAAGACTGCCTCTCAAAAGTCTGTAGGAAAAGAAGTATAGAGATATGCTTTGATGGGATCTGCATAGGACATGATATTTATGCCCTGTAACTGTGGTGGTGGTGCTGCGGTAGCATTGTCGCCTCACAGTAAGATTCTGTCTGGTTCGATTCTCAGCTATAGAGTCTTCTGCATGGAAACATGTGTGAATGGGCGTACCTTCATTGAAGGTTGTACATCAGGCCTAGCAAGCCGGTAAGTAAAAATCAACTGCCAATCATTAGCGGACCGGAGTTCCGCTGTGGCGACCCCTAACCGAGAAAAGCCAAAAGACACAAACGAACAATTCTTTTTGTGAGGAATCTCTGTGGATGTTCCAGTTGTTGTATATGCCTGGAGAGGTGCATCCCAAAGGGAGTGCTGTATTTAATGATGAGCATGATGAGGTCTGCATACAATGGAATGATGACTTTCTTGGACCTAGATGCCATGCCTTTGCTTATAAGTTGAGCAATACAGAATGACTTTTTACCACTTTTGACATATACCAAAATCCCTGACTAATGCTAAGGATGTGCTATCAATGAGGTAATTTCTTGTTGTGGCTAACTTCCAAATTGGTACTATTATACATTTCTTGGCACTATGTTTTAAGCCACAACTTTAGCACCAATTATTTGTCTGTGTTAGTCTTTCCTGTAGGAAGTCAGTGTCTTTGGGGATTCTATAACTGCTCCTAGTTGACAATCATCTGCAAACATGGTAAGCCAACAGACCACTTAGGGACTCAGCTAGTGACCACCCTCTTTGTGGAGGAGGCCTCCCCTATCCTAACTTCCTGGGTCCTGTCTGAGAGCCAACTGGCTATATCATGTGCAAAACTGGGTTTATATCTGTATCCATGAGATTATATCTATATCCATGAGTTTGTTTAAAATAGTCATGTAAGGTTTTGTATCAAATGCCTTAGACAGGTCAAGGTAGGAAGTATGCACTATTTTGTCCTTATCCCTGCATGGTGACTTTCTCAGAGAAGTCCATAAGATTAAGTAGGCATGATCTACCCTTGACAAAAAAAATAGATTGGAGCTAGTGTATGATGGCATATTGATGGTTTTCTTTGCCCTTATTAATCATTTCCAGGATAATTCCTTCCATGGCTTTGCATATGAGACTAATCAGACTTATGGGTTTGTAGTTCCAAGAGTTCATTGATGGAGCACATCTCAGATGCTCAGGTAAGAGCCGCCCTCTCCAAAGCAAAAAACACAGCATCAATGGAACCAGACGGTGTCCCGGGCTGCGTCCTACATGAACTCCAAGAAGAGCTAAACCCAAACATAAAACTACTGTTCAATCTCAGCCTTACTACAGGATATGTACCCAAAGAGTGGCGTACAGCAACAGTGGTCCCTCTCCACAAAGGTGGTGCCTCAACGGATTCTGGAAACTATCGCCCCATAAGCCTGACTAGCTTGGCCTGCAAAGCTATGGAAAGGATCATCATGGACCTCATAAATAAAGATATTGGGGACCTACAGACACTGGATCCTACCCAGTTTGGCTTTGTTAAGGGCAGATCCTGCCTCTTAAACCTGGTCAATTTCTTTGAAACAGTCACCAAGGCCATTGACGAGGGGAAGGTGGTCAACACAGCCTACCTGGACCTCGCAAAAGCCTTCGACACAATACCCCACTCGGGCATTATAGATATGCTCACCAGCTTAAATATAAACCCCTATATCACTAGATGGGTTGCAAACTGGCTCAAAAACAGAACCTACATGGTTAGAATTGCTGGAGCCATGTCAGATTCAAAACCAGTTACAAGTGGCGTCCCAGAAGGCTCAGTCCTGGGACCTCTCTTGTTCGGTATATATTTCTCGAAGGTACAGGCCAACACGGAAGGACTGTGGCTGACCAAGTTCGCAGATGACTGCAAACTAGGCGCCATAATCGACTCTCCAGTCGACACAAGCATCCTACAAAAGGGCCTCATAGAAACAGACAACTGGTGCCGGAGCCATGGCCTCAAGCTAAATGCCAAAAAGTGTATAGTCATCCCCTTTGGCAAAAACAAAGTACCCACAAATTACCACATAGGTGGTAATCCATTAAGTACGGAAGAAGTATGATAGCAATCTCGCATTTGAAAACCACGTGGCCAAAGTGGTTGGAAAAACATTTTATATAGCCCACCTAATCATGAATGGATTCACATCTAGATCACGGGAGGTCATAGTGCCTCTTTACTCATCCCTCATCAGGCCCATAATTGAGTACAATGCCCTTTTTGGGATGTACCTTACCAGACACCTGCAGCAACTGGAAAGACCCCAAACGTACCTCACCAAGAGGATCAAAGGGCTCAAACAGATGCAATATGCTGCCCGGTTAAAGAAACTCCAGCTGTACTCAGTGACATACCGCCTGCTCAGAGGCGATCTGGGACTGACGTATAAAGCCATGTCCTACCCGGAATTAATGGACATGCTGCACCTCAGAAAATCCAAATCCTATCGAGCTACGCGCTCGAGAGACTTGAACCTCAGCACTGAAATAAATAGGACATGCTGGAGGGACAGATTCATAACCCAGAGGCTCCTTTCACTCTGGAATAAAATCCCAGTCCAGGTTAGGCAGTGTCCCTCATTGACTCTCTTCAAGAGGAATCTTGATGAGTGGATAGGAGATCGTAGGTTTACACTGGGTGTCACTTCTGTGTCACTGTTAGACAGAGGCACAGTATACTAACCTTGAAAAAGGGCATAGCAAAATTCATTTAAAATGGGTGGCAAAAGCCAAACACACTCTGGCTAGGCTTATAAATGCCCTAGGGCAGATAGCCTAGTATGAACCCATGAACCTTTGTGTACAGGAATGACCATTGCAGTTCTGCATTCACATGGCACAAAGCCTTTCATGACATGATAGGTCATGTTTTAGGCTATTTTGGAGGCATCCTTTGATATTATCATGGCCCATTGATGCAGTGTTTAAGGCCTTAGACAGCACATCTAGGGCCTGCTCAGTACTGATGGGGGTGGGAAATATTTGACAACAATCCCTGGTGGGCAGCTGGGGGGGGAAAGAGGGGGGTAAATTGGATCTGAATTTGTCATGTAGAAATTGTATTATGTCTGAAATAAGTTCTGCATACTGATTTGTGCTAACTTTGAGGTTTTGGACATAGCTAAAGAAAGTCTTGTGGTTGTCTTTTGCCTGGGAGGCTATATTTTCACAAATTTGGATTTAGTAGACTTAATTTGTTCTCTTGATTGTTTGTTTAGATTTATGAGAATGTTTTTATCAAGGTGTGTGTAGCACTACCTAATCTTAGCTATGAGTTTTTTCCAAATGTACAACCTGGTTATGTTTGGATTCCACCAGAATTTTTTTTTCTTTTTGAGTTAGTTCTCAGGTTATTTCTGGTGAATACAGCTGTCTCCATGCATTACTGACATGATTGCACAGGGTTTCTATATGCAATTCTACATAGACAGCTGTGTTCACAGGGTTTGGGGGAGCTTGAAATGTTGACAGGTTATCATTTAGTAGTGGAACGTTTGCCTTAGAACAGTTTCTAAATGTTACAGGCTTAACCATGGGTTATAGTACTGATATTTATTATGAAAGAGAAAGCTCTGTGGTCTGATATTACCAAAGAGGACACTACATGGGAGGTACTTCATTCTTACATGTACATGAACGCCAGGTCAAGTATGTTCTTACCCTTGAAGGGTATTGGCTATCTGGCTGAAGATGTTTGTGTTTACTAAGTCTAAGAATCCCTGGGCCTATACCTTTGGTGTCTTCTAGTATTCCAATTTATAGTTGAGTAGTTGAAGTCACCTATAAATATGGTTTGGGTTGAATGGTGATAGCCTACAGTAAGTCCAGGTACAAGCTACAGTTTTTTGGGTCATAGATGGTGACCTATAGCTTGCAAGGATATGCTATAACACTTTCCCTATGGAAATTGGAACATGGAGAAACTGAAGCACATTGTCCTGTTTGACTAGTCTTGGGGAGAGTTTGTTTTTGATATAGATTGAGACACCTCCACCTTTGGTTCCTGCCTGTGCCGTAGCTGGCCTAAAATGAGGAAGGTATTGCAGCCCTGCATTGTTGGATTCTCCATGGCTTTAAACCATATCACAGTAACTGCAGAGATGTTCATGTTCAACAGGGTATTGAGAGCCTAGAAACAGTTAAGCATCTTGTTTAGTCTCCTAGCATTGAGCAGTAATACCTTTAAATTCCCTTGGGTTGGTTTTGTAGTGATGAAAGATTTGTCAGTTTGGCAATGCATAAAAAAGGCACTATGGGGAGGATACAGTTTTAGCTAATGCTTGAAAGCCAAGAGAGGTCAGTTGCAGTCCACCTTTGGCAAAGCAATGTGGTCTGCTGACCATATCCTCACATGCTATCAAATGTTATACCCCTTTGGAAAGACACCATCTGAGGCAATTATTGAAGTCAATCATCTTTTCTTCATATTGTGGTATCATCCTTGGTGAAAGTATTTATTTTATTTATTTATTTTACATTTGTTGACCGGGAAAGTCCGACTGGACACATGTCCGTTTTCAGCAGAGGCCCGGGGAGAAAAGCTCCAATAGTACATAGTAGGTTACAAAAAGCTCCAATAGTACATAGTAGGTTACAACAATGTTTGACAGCTAACATACGATTGTAGTTATGCATTAAATACTCAGGGAAGAAAAAAGTTACATTAGTATGTACAATAACAATTATAAAGAGAAAAACAAACCATGATATAGCTAGTTTGCACAGGTAAGAAAAAGTTACATTAGGATGTACAGTGAACAATTATTGTAAGAAACAAACCTACAAATAGTTAGTTTCAGGGGGAGAGTAGATGGCTTGAGGCCTAGTTGGATAGTAATTTTACTGAGGAGGTTGAGGGGGAGCTATGGGTTAGTCTGGATTAGAACATTGGCAAAGCCAGTGGGATTTGAAGTGGTGGGAGAGGCCATTCCTGAAAGTATTTAGGGAGGTTGATTCGGTGAGACTAGGTGGAAGAGAGTTCCATATTTTACCCACTGTGTTTGAGAACAGAGAGTCACCTCCTGAGTTACAGGATTTGATCGTCTGTGCAAGTAATCTGTGAGATGATCTTAGTCTATTTAGGTTGGTGTAAGCAGTAATTAATCCACTCAGGCCAGGAGTGTTTTCAGGTTGAGATAGTATTTTGTAAGCAACAATAAGTTGCTTCTGTAGAAGTAGGTTTGGTAGTTCTATCCAACCTAGGTTCTGAAGATTAGTACAGTGATGGGTTTTGTAGGGCAGGCCTGTGGCAAATCTCGCAATATGATTATAACAACAAGAGAGTTTAGATAGATCCGATTTGTTGGGGTTTGTTAGTATGGGGGAGGCATACAAGAGGGTAGAAAGGAGATGGGTGCGAGCAATGGTAACTTTAGCTGTGGGAGTCAAAAAGGATTTTATTCTATAAAGGGACCCCAGTTTCTTATTAACAGTTTTGATAGTATGGTTGATGTACACGTCAAATCTGAGTTTGTTGTCAATGGTAACCCCTAGTAGCTTGGTATGAGGATCGGGGGAGATGGGGGTTCCATTGTTGGATTGTACAGAAAAGGGAAAAGTTGGTGTTTTATGGGTAGGATGGAAGAGTAGCATTTTCGTTTTTTTTGGATTAAGGATCAGTTGGAGTTCCGATAACCAATTCTCAACTGCAGTGAAACAGTCTTGAGTTTTGGATAATAGAATAGTTGGGGATCTATCTGAGCAAATTAAAGTTGAGTCATCAGCATATTGAATACATGTAGACTCTGGGATGACTTTGTTAAGATCATTAATAAAGAATGTCCTTAAGTGCTAAACACATACCAGCCCAAGACACATAGTTTGAGTGGTCATTAATGTCTCTCTTCATATAGTCACAGGAGTTATGTCTCACATCTTTTACACCTATGTGCACTATGACTGAGTCATACTGGTATTTGTGGTCTAATTACTTAAGGGCATTGGTGATTTGGTGGATCCTAGCCCCTTATAGACAACAGACCATGATTTTCTTCTTATTCAGCCTGAGAACAGGACACCTGCATGCCTCACAGTAGAGTCTTTTATCAATAAAACAGTGGGTAGTATGTTTGCTTGCCTTTTGGGCTTTGTAGCTGAGTCTCCAAAGGATGCAGCTGTATGTGTTATGTTGGGCGTTGTTTTGGTGGAGTGTTTTTTGGTTATTGAGGAATCTTTTTACAGGATGAATGTCCAGGATGTCTTTGGGGTTTAGGAAGACTGATTTTAAGTGCCTCAGCAAATGGTGGTCTGTGTGTTGGGTCAGTGCTATGTGAGGTAGGTGTAATGCTTAATTTACTGACAACCTGACAAATATTTAAGTTTGATACTAGTGCAGAATGTAACATGCTAAATGAGAGTACATTCAGAAACTTGGACTGTAGGGCACTGTAACAGAGTATAAAGTTATGCTAATAAGTTGTTCTGGTCATAAGCTAATAATGTTGGGAACTGTTGTCTTGTTTATAATAAGTAAAAATCTACAATCTTTTATTTCAAGTTGTGTCAGTAAAATAGCTAATTACAGTGTGCAGAATTGTAAACAACTGGGCATTATTAAGTCAATACATAATATGCTGTTATAATTGCAGTACACTAAATGGCAATATGCAATTGGACAGGGAAACTACTCACACTGGAGCAGAAAATGATTCTCAGAGTTACTGAGATGATCTTGCAAATTTTCATGAAGCAGTCAGGTCATACATTCATGAAGGAAATTATCTATGGAATTGTGAAGGCAGTATTCTGCAGATTCAAGGGGTGAATGATTTGCATATTTGTATAGTACATTCTATTAAGCCAAATGTCCAAAACTCAGTATTTAGTAATGTCAGTCATGCTGAACACCTGAAACAAAATAAAATGTAAATACTGACATTTCATGAGATACTGCTGTACAATAAACTGACATACTTTCTGATCATAATGACATCTTACAAGACTTTTTCCAATATATAGAAATATAAAATGAAAATAAGTGCTACTTTCCATCTAAATGCACTGCACTTTTCATGATGAAATTTATAGTTAACGAGGAAGGTTGCCCAAATCAATAAAGTGATTGATTTAAACTAGTTACACAACAAAGAGCTAGGGAGAATTCATGAAGCACTTTTAAGCACATTTAAGTGTAAAGCAAGACCATATGATTTAATGTTTTGGTCCATATGATATAATGTTTTGTTCTTGCATGTCTCATCAAATAAAAATGATGGTAAAACTGTCAGCATTATTATACAGTTCACAAGAGTAGTACCAAATGGCACAATGTTTTTTATATGAAATACTAAACATGCCATGGAATAAATTAGCTACACATGTATTTCATTTCATGGATAGTCAGAATTCCATTTGTTTTGACTATTTGACACATCCAGAAGTTATAAAGTTGCACGATACATCAACATATTTACTCATGCTCCTAAAAGCATTTTTTTTCTTGACATGGATTATATAAATCCTTACACTGAGAAAAGTCATAAAGCACATTTTAAGATTTTTTTGTTTTCATGAGATTGAGAATTTATTTGAACAAAAAGTAGTCTATGGAGGTATGGCTTAGAATCAAACATGGAGATTTAACTTTTCTGGCCTCCTGTTCTCTTGACCTCTTCTAATGGCTTTTGGCTTGTGAAAAAGGTTAGTTGCCTATTTTTAGAAGTAGTTAGGATGAGAATAAAGCTCAATTGCAGTCTGGTGGAGACCCAATCCAAAAGACAAACTAAAAGCTATTAGAAAAATAATATTTAATATCTTAGAATTGGTAGCAGGAGAAACTAAGGGCTGCAAGCATGGCTAGCTGAACAGCAGAATGCTATCAATATGTTAGAGAAAAGTGGAGCATATAGATACAATTATTACAAAGAAAGTGTGAAAATATAACATTAGGAAAAGAAGAAGAGTGCCCTATCCAAGTAGCTACAGGAACATGAAATAAAATCAATGGACCTTAAGAGCAGGTTAAGGATTATAGAGACTGTGGGTGACAGTGACCATTTCTCCATGTTTGACTCTAAACACTTTCTAGATAAAACTACTTCTACAGATATGCATTGGGCAATTGATCACATACATTGAGTGCCACTGAAGGTAAACCCCATACATGTAATTTGCAAGCTCCACTCCTACACCTCTCAGGCCTGGCTGACTAATCATGCTAATTTACTATATGGAAAAAAGGTGTAGGAAATGGTTATATGTTTTCAGTATTACCTCCCACATTCCTCTTGAACATGGGCAGTCATTGCTAATAATAATCGCAGGCATTGACTAGACTTTTATTCTTGAAATATAATGGATGTAATAGGCTAGGCTTATAACGACCCTCAGGTCAATAGCCTAGTAACTTCCTATGAACCTATGAAGCTAAAAAAGCAATAATGGAGAGAAATTCATTAAAATGCATACATAATATGCTTAAGAATATGGCTTTTCAGTTGTGGCTGTTGTTTCTGACTTCACTTTTTGAATTTAATTTGTGTCACTATGAACTTGATTTTATGCAGAAAGCCCAATATTTTGTGCTGAAGGTGCAGACTGAATGGCTCAAACAATATAGTGTCCCACAGAGTGATGGGGGGGGCAGAGCTACAGGAGCTGTTAAAGCAGAAGAGTTTATGTGATTCTAATGCATCCAGAGAAAGAGAAAAGAGGAAGAGGTCAGACTTTGGCAAGCTGAAGAAGCCACTGTGAGAACCCATAACAGCAGTGAGAAGTTCCCTCTGCAGGATAGGTATGTGGAGACAGAAGAGGATGGAGGAAGAATGGGGGAAGGGTCAATGACTTATTTAGTGGTACATATTCACCAGGTGGTAGACATTCAGAGAAGTACCACCCAATGTAGGCCTCAAACCAGTCAGAGAAGTAGAAAAGACTGGTCCCAGAGAAGATGTGATGATAACTTAAACTGTGACTCTAGTGATGAGACCAGCCCAGGAATGTCCTAAGCAGGTCATGTTAGGGGCCATAGAAGCAGAGGGTAAAGTGCTGTAGGCAAAAGGCAGTTTACCTCAGAGAGAAATGGCTGTCAAATATATGGAGATGGCTTTTCAAAAAAAAAAAAAAACAGGATGAACTTTCAATAATTTTCTCAGTTTGTGTTACCTGCTCAAATCCTTGTCTAAAGCTTGGTTACTGTTCATTATTAATAGAAACATGCTTTCCAGTAAGATTGGCAAGACTGTAGGGAGCACTGGACAATATGATTTGCATTCTCAATTTATTAGGCTGTCTTTTGACCGCTGAATATAGACATGATGCCACAGGATAGTTTCATATCACAGAGGTTATTTCTTTAATTAAAGGACATAGTGCAAGAACTGCAGATGGTTTCCAATACCATTAGAAGGAGGAACAAATATACTTCTTGGGCATTGTTATCATGTTTTTTGAAAAATTGATAACTCAAAGGAGCTTAAATGGTGGTTAACTGAATTTAAAACATCTGCATAATTTTCTAAGGAAACTTTCTAGGCATTTTAATCCAGATATTATTTGCATTAAAATATTACACAAGGCATGCTGTGAAAGACGTGGAGGATATATACTATGTTCATACTGCAGCAGTATCCCCTTATAGTAAAAAGCTTTTAAAACATACGGTAGAATAAAGCTTTATATTCAGGATAAAGGTAGGGGAGAACTTTAAGAGGTGGGAGTGAGTTTTGTACAAGTCCTTAAGGATTTGTTGAGTTGTGAATAAGAAAATAACAGGAAAGATTAATTGGATCAAGAAATCAGACAGGGATGCATTTTCTTGGTGATTTTTTGATAGCTAAAGAGGTGGTAATTTGGAGAGTTAGACTCTTTCTAGATAAGTAACTGGGGATATTCAAGGTGTTCAGCCTATTTGCAGATGATTCTATGGTTATTATGGACACCATGTACCTCTCAACTGCACAGATTTTCGCAGAATGTCTAGATTTTTGCTTCGTATGTTTGGTCTGTTTTTCATAAAATTGTGGTTTTCTGGGAAATAGTAAATGATTTAAGATTGAAGTTAGAAAATGATGACAGGCATTTGAGTTTCAGACTTCATACCCTTTAGAAAGTGTGTGCTAATACAAACCTTGCTATTCTATCAACATTCTAAGTTTGCAAGGACAATATTTAAAGATTGTCCCCATTTTTTAGGCCTTTATCCCACTTATATATATGGCTTTGATCAGATTACTTGCTCTAAGAGGATGAGAGGTATGATGGGCAGGCGTACCTCTCATCCTCTTAGAGCAAGAAATCTGGACAAAGCAATAAGAAAAAGTGAGACAAAAGCCCAAAAATAGGGACACATTTTAAATATTGCTCTTACAAACTTAGAAAGTTGATAGATTAATAGGTTTTGCATTAACATGAATTTTCTGAAGGGTATGAAGTCTGAAACGCAAATGTCTGTTATTATTTTCTAACTTTAATCTTTAATGATTTGACACTAATTTGCCAGAAAACCAGAATTTTATGAAAAATGGACCAAAAGTATGAGGCAAAAATCTGGACATTCCTTTAAAACCTGTACAGTTGAGAGGTATGTGGACAGGCTACATCTGGTTTTGTATAAAGTGAGGAGTATCTTCAAAGAATTCAAGCAGGATTTGGGGCTGAAGTGTAGATGGTTTAAAACAGTGTAAGTAAGGGTGGGAAGAATAAAAATACCTATGGGACGTAAGTGACAGCTAGGAAGGAGGGGTAAAATATTTGAGGTTTAATTCTGGAGAAACTTGGGAAGATGCAATTAGGGTGAATTACATCAAACTTGTGCAACTTGTGAATAAGTTACTGGGGATATGTAATAATAAGTTGAATACTTTAGTGGGTAAAATTAATAACATCCAAATAATGATTTTTCCCAGTGTGTTATGTTTTTTAAAGCACTTACCATATAAAGAGTATAGTATATGGGTTAATACGCTGTAATCTATATGTAATAAGTTTGTATGAGCAGGTAAATGCAGCAGAATAACTAAGACTATACCTCAGAAGAAATTGGGAAAAAGGGGAGGCTGCGATATGTGCTAGTGACCATGGCAACTTATGTGTTAAGTGAGGAGAGATGAGGGAGGTTATGGAAGGGGGCAGAGTAGTATGAAAGAGAGGGGAAGGAAAAGAAAGTGAAGTCTGAATGAAAAAAGAAAAACTTTGGCACAATAATGGAGGAAGAGTGGAGCTGTTGAGGATTTTATTTATCCCTTTTTGAAGACATCAAATTAGAATAATTCTGAAGTAAGGAACTTTTTATGCATTTTTGCCCCCACTGCCTGTTACTCATCAGTCATTTCTCAGTGAACTGGTCCATCCATTTCTCATCAGTGAGGCACATTTCGACTGGGAGTGGAATTATTCAGACAGCCATCAGAGATGGTTTGAAATTTATTCCTTTATACCCTAACCCTACATCCATTCAACTAAGCATATGGTAAATGTCATGCAATGAGCTGTCCACCAAGGCCATCACCTAAGTTCTGCAAAGAACATTCTCATCAACGACTTTCATCAGCACAATTGAAACATGGGATATGGTTTCCCCTGTGTAAGCCAGGGAAATCATACCTACCCATGTGCTCTTAGGTGTACACAACTAGCAACCCCACCCAGAGAGAGGTGAGCGAGCCATGCCACTTCACACTTCCCTCTTCCAACATGGCTGTTATAATTCTAGGGTAGCTAACTGAACCACAGTTACTTGGATTGCAGGAAAAGGTTTTTCTCTGTGTAACATGGAGATAGGCTATAATCTGAGATATGGAGTGAGGGGAAAAAACAGTTAGATGGAGGGATTGTTAGGGTAAATGTTTATACAAGCGTTGGGAGTTTATAAATCCTGTGAGGCAGAAAGGTGATTGTTTGGGAGCAATTTGAGGATTATAAAGTGAGCAGGGCTTAGAGAAGATTTTGGTTTGAAAAGGGTTGACTGGTAGAGGTATAAGGAATTAAAAATTGCCATGAATGGGTAGTTAGTGAGATAATAAACTCTGGATTCAATATTATCCTCTGTGATAAAGGAGAAATGGCTTATGATTATTGCATGAGATGTGGGTAGCTCTATAAGAAGCTGAATAGTCAATGGTATGGTAGACTGGTGGATGCACTCAAGGGAAAATGGGGTATGATGGATGGAATATATTTTCTCCACTCCCAGGAATGAAGTTTTAAAGGGAGCAGGTAAGATGAGGCCAGTCCCATTGAAATGGAACCAATAGTATATAATACCAAGACAAAATTTCAGAGCATGGAAACATGGAGAGAGGAGTTTCTGCTGATGTGGCAATTTAGAAGTGGACTTGCTGTATATTTTTTCAAACTGTAACAAGCAAGGACAGCCTTTTGAAAAATGGATAATAGAATACAGCAAAATCTTTAAGAAACATGTCTTGAAGGAATGGAAATTTCTACCTTGAGAATAACAGATGACTTTAAGGAGCGGAAAGACAATGCAGTTACTTTATTACTTAGCTTCCATGTTAGGGGATTGCATCAGGAGTGCCAGTGACAAGCACTCGAATGAGAAATAGCATGGCAGGAAAAAATGCTATAAGATAATAATGTAAGTATTGGTAGGGCCTTAGAGGCACAACAAGTAGGCATACCTCTCAAGTGTACCTCATTTGTAGCCTTAAAAAGTTCATGTTCGTCAAAATTCCTCAAAGTTCCACAATGAAAGAGTCTGTCACACATTTAGTGTTAGGAATTTTTTTAAGTGAAATCCATGGTAAATTGAAATTATTTGTATTAATTCATTAAAGGATCTTCTTTATAAGTAAAACCAGCATATTTTAACCATCCTATGACCTTCCTAGTTGAAGTTGATAGTACAACATTAGTATGTGTTCCACATTTTGCCCATTTGTTCCACATTATGAAGGCGAGTGTTCCTCATTTTTGCGATTGAAGGTTGAGAGCTATGCAGGTAGGTCATTGAAAGAGGAAGCAAAGTGTGGTTAGGAATAGGGTGAGAAGAACAGATATACAAGAAGAATGAAATGGACTTGCTCTGATGACTGAGAAATAGAGATATCACTGGAATGATTATGTGATAGGTTCCAGAAAATACAGAATATTATTCACTAGAACAAGCATAGTAAAGATGAACCCTGTCAAACTCAGCAGGCCGCCGCATCAATGGTAAACACTAAGGACATTCAAACCCTGCACTACAAGCATTTACTAAAACAAGCAATATACTGCAACTTATCCTTATAAGAATGACCTTAAACCAAATAAAGGTTTATGGGTTAACACAAATACAATTTTACTGATTAAAAAAGAATCACCTACAGGTAATACTATGCAGTTTATGAAGGATTTCAGGCTAACCTGTTTACTATTAGGCATGGTGAATCCAAGTACAAATGAACTGAAAATGCAATAGATAATTTGATTTAATTTTAATTCTGACAAAAAAAAAAAAACGAGTGTGACTTAAACAGGCGTCCTTCCCAACTTATGGCATAATCATCATGCACATCATATGATAATTCACATGGAGCTCTGTCACTAATGGCCAGAAATCTGCAATAATGCGATTTATTTTCACTGTTAGGTAACATAACAGTGACAGGTGATACAATACTCTCTTCATGTCTTCATCTGAATTAGCTGTATCGCAATCCAATGAGATGACCTTAAAAGATATAGCATTCCTGAGCAAGGAGATATGTATTCCATAACAACTTCTAAGGCAAAATATCTTAATAATACACATTCCACTTTGAACAAATATATGGTATCAAACACAGTCCCAATAGATGTTTTAACATCACTGCTCAAATCCCACATTTGCTGTATACATGAAGCAACTTGTCATCATCAGCTTCAACCTATTAATGACATTCCTGGTACTTGAGCAACTAAAGATGGCAATGATAGAGAACATAAATCATGAGAGTTTTTGCACATAATTAAATTTATGGTAAATTTCAGAAGTATGATACAAGTTTTTCCAAAAAAGTAAAAACAACATCCACATTTTTAGTGTAGTGGGAATTTTCAATTAAGAACTACCTCTTAGTCAAAACATAGTAAAGTCGTAGCACAGAAGCTTCTATAGTTAACTTGGAAAGCATGAGGTGACACTCATACACTTCCTGTGTAATATTCAGACAGAACAGAATCTGAAAATATTCTGACGGGGACCTATGTCATTCAAACAGAGGAAAGCCAACCAGAAGAAAGACAAGATATACAACATTTTTAAACCCTTAAACCCTACTATCAGGCCTCCCTTGCCACTGTTTCTATTGACAAGTCAATTTTCCCCTCGAGGACAAGAGTTAGTCCATTCATTACCCAGCCAAGATGAGAACCCCATAGATCATTCCTTCCTGTTTGGAGTGTGAGCTAATCATACTACTTGTTAACTTTCTGAGGCAAAATAAAAAAAAAAAACTGCAGGTCTGCATTCATTCCCTTGCACCACCTTAAACTCCCTCTCCATGGTGGCTGGTGCTACCTGCATATCTGCATTCATCTTTTATCACCATCATGAACACATTCTCCATAGTGGCTGGTGATACCTGCATATCTGCATTCACCCCCCCCCCTCGAACTCCCTCTCCATGGTGGTTGGAGGTTACTATTAAGAGGCTGCCTAGAAGCTTCTTAATCTGCCTCTACATGCACACAGGAACACCCAACTACCCAGTGTTAGGCACTAGCTACAGTGACCCAACATCTTTTTCATACTCTGCCTCTACATGCACACAGGAACACCCAACTGCCCAGTGTTAGGCACTAGCTGCAGTGACCCAACATCTTTTTCATACTCTGCCTCTATATGCACCCAGGAGCACCCTACTGACCAGCATTAGGTGCCAGCCACACTGACCCAACAGCTGCTTCCTGTAATCTTTCATCACTCCTGTTGTGGTGAGTGGTTCAGCAATTCATACCTGCTCCTTCCCAGCAGGATGAGTGAGACAGTATTAATTATGCACTTACACACTTCCTGTCTCAGCTCTTCCAGCACCAATGTCACCAGGTCATACATATCATAGTTAGGGCTACAGCCTTCTATGCCTCAAGGTGAAGAAATTATAGCATTTTGAATTCCACAGCAAAATATTCCACCACTGATTTCCTGTTCATCATCATTATCATCATCAATGCCAATGATTTCCTATATGCCATTATTCTCACCATGTTATTTTCAGTGTTCGCTGCAAAATCTGATTCACGTGTACACAACTCGTGACAATCACGTACTCGTAACACATCATGCACATAAGCCTCCCACTGTATTTTTCTCAAATATTGTTTACTTTATTTTTTAATTCGGGATGTATGGCTAGGCTTAAATAGGCCCTTGTGGTTGTTAGCCTAGTAAACACCTATGAACCTATAATGTTTTGTGCTGCCACTTTGATGAGGGGTAACATTTCAGTTGTGATCAGTCTTCTACACCTTGACATTGTGTCACAATAATAATAAGATCATTTACTATAAATGTGCCATCAGACTTTCGGTATAAGAAAAAAAATGAAAGTGTGATGCTGAATTCTCACAATAGATCTTTTTTTTTTTATCTACTTTCAGAGGCAGACAGGGATAACTACCTTGATTAACCAGCTTGTTTCAATTTCCTGGTTAGGTAACTAAGAGATTGACACTATGCTACAGGATTTGTGTGGATCAAGTTGAGGATTACATGATTAAGCTCATTAGCAGTTCATAGCCTTCCTCCTCAGTGGTAAGCTGTCAGATGTCATAAACAGATGGAGAGATTATGCATGCCATTACCATGTTACACCCTTTAACACATACCGTGCATTTGTACTGTATTGAGTACCACACTGTGTTGTACTGCGTTGTGCTATATTGCTTCCTATTCTGTTTGCAAGATGTGTAATTTAACACCAGACAGAAATGAGATTAATACAATTTCACTCTAAAACTTGATTCTGCGAAGGTAGTCATTACAATGAATTGCTTCAGTGTATAGGCAGACAAGAGAGTTTCCCAGTAAACAGCCATGTAACAACATTGGACTGCTACATTAGTTTCCATTTTAAGCATACTGTGTTGGCTGCTTCATCATACCTCTGAGTGTGGAATCTTATGCTCGTATACTTATTCAACAGGGGAACTGTCCTCTTGCAGTTAGTTTTATTGGTAAGAAGTCAGAGTTCCCTATGGGGAATATTGGGAAATCTTGCTCCTTAATACACATAACAACACACACACACACACACACACACACACACACACACATACACACACACACACACACACACACACACACACACACACACACACACACACACACACACACATACATCTCATACATGAATATATGTGTGTGAGTGGCTCTGTGGCATAATCAGGTAAAGTCCAGGCTATGACACATTAAATAATGACTTATAGAATTGCCACTTTTGGAAGAGACAACACCTAAGCTAAAGGCTACATACTTTGACTTTGGTCTACATTTCCATGCCCACTACTCCCTCTCGCTGCCTTTATCCACATATTCCCCTAACTAATTCACCACTCTCACCACACCCATTTTATGACATTAATGGGCATGTCTGCTCATCATTACAGGAGGCAGGACACTTTTTTGTAGCCACACTCAGCTACAAGTACATCACAGAGAATCAATGCTTGCACAAAAATAGAATTCTGGATGCAGAGGACTTGCAAACCTACAATTCAACTTGCTGTGACAAAAATAGTAAAGGAGTTTATAAAAAGATATTTCTGGACTATTGGATCAGTGCTCAGTTTTCTGGATAGTCTGGAAAATAAGGTAGATAACGACCTTAGTGGCTTGGGAACTGGAAGACTGAGATGGGGTGGGAGGGGTAGTAATTAGAGGCTGATGTTGTGTCATTCACCCTGAAAAACAAGAGAGGTGGTTTCCAGTTAGCAAATCACCACCACTCACATAGAGGCTTGGGTGGTACTGAAACAGCCACCACTGAGGATCTGGGCCTGCTTATTCCAAGCCAATGATGGTAGCCCTCATCAGCATGTGAATGGAAGCATGAACTAGCTGATAAGTATGTAGGGCATCTTGCTGTAATGTTGATATTAACATCAGCTATGATGGGACATGTAAGGGCATCATCTCTACAATGTCAATTTGAAAACCCACCTCCATGGCTGTTGGACTTTTAGTTGTTTTTATCCTCACACTTTGGTCTCCTCAGCAGTGAGAGAATAAACAGGTTTAAGATGGTCAGCATGTATGGAAGGAAGAACCTAAAAATAAAATATATAATCTTGTGTGTGTGTGTGTGTGTGTGTGTGTGTGTGTGTGTGTGTGTGTGTGTGTGTGTGTGTGTGTGTGTGTGTGTGTGTGTGTGTGTCTGTGTGTGTGTGTGTGTGTGTGTGTGTGTGTGTGTGTGTGTGTGTGTGTATGTGTGTGTGTGTTGCTGTGTTTGCATATGTGCTTCTGGATTCTGTGTGTATATCTGTGTGTCTGTACGAGTGGATGTGAATGTCAGTGCACAATGAGTCAAAGTCTACCCCTTTTAATGACACTAATCAATAGAGTGCACCCTACAACAAGTGCAATACTCTAACAGCTTTACAAGTTGGCATACTATACAACCCCACTAAAATGTGTACATTTTGACAGCTTTTATAGTGACAATAGCACTGAGACAGTACTATAGTAACTGACTCCATTTTTCCCCATGAGATGGGAGAGGTAGCACTGGAACCACCCCCACCCGCAACTCCTCCAAAGATGGCCTCCACTCTTCAGGGGCATTGCTGAACCTCAGTAGTTAGTTCAGTAATTATATCATTCATTAACTCAAAGCCTAAATTGTTGAATGCCATGGTATTGCATATAATGCAGAAAATGTCCTATTACAAAAAAATCCTTCGTACATAATCACACAGCAAGATTGAAAAATATTGAAAAAAAGTGTGAACATGTAAACAAAGTGTCAGGCACACACAGCAAAGAGTAAAACACACTGAATTACCAAAAAATACTGTTTTTTTTTTTTTTTGCAGTAAGTTTTTTTATTCTACATCTATGTATGAAGGACTTTAACCCACACCCCCTTAACTGTATATACTAACTCCACAGTCACACAAGTAGGCAAGAGCATATAGCAGCTTGAACTGTGTTATTTGCAAGCAGCACAGTTCTTTTCAACATAGATGCTTGTACTGTGCTTTGACAAATCAATGCTTCAATAGACTAGCATTTTAATACCTAAAAACTACGTAAAACACAAACCATCTGGAATTTGAAGTCATTATGATTTTACCGCATTTACAAAAAAAATGTTTTAATAATCCTGTTTATTTATTTATTTGCAAAAAACAGGAACCACATAGTCACAACCACTAGTAAATCACAAGAAAAAAAACACTGTGGAAACCAAGAACGTAGCCACTTGAACCGGAATTAATGATAAGTAGAATTTATTTAAAAACAGTAGTTGATTTATTTGAAGATGTAGTCTTCCTCGGCCTTCAGCAGTCTGCTCATTATACCTATGCAAATAACAAATCTAGGTTAGTACTTAAGCAACTAAACAATGTAACATAAGCAAATGCAGTTTGTAGGTAATTTACATATCTGTTTTATAAAAATCTATTTTTTTTTTTTTGGAAAAAGGACAAAGGCATTCTGTTAAAGAATCTAAGCCATTTGGCTAGTGCACCAGTGTCTAAAAATTTAACACTAATAATGATGTAAATTCCTATAATGAGTGCCATTAGATTTATAACAGGGTAGCATTGTTTAATAGCACACAAAGCAACAGAAAAAGGTAATTTATTTGGCTTTACTTTGCTTATTTTTGAATGTCATTTCCACTAGAATTCGGGTACCTCTTGTTGGAATTACACACAATGTGAATGCCAGAACACAGCAGCCACTGAGTCTGACTTAGGTGCCAAGTACCTGCCTTTGTCAGAATCACCTATCTATAACTGTGCACAGACTACTAAAGGTATTTGTATGAATGCATATCTGTCAGTTATATCAGAGACTTGGATGTCTCAATGCATTTTTATAATGAAAAGAGCTGCAAGTGCCAAGAGTTCATTTACTTTATCCAGATTCTTGTCAAAACTATGACAACAAGCAATGGATTTTTAGCCACTCCCTTTTCAGAGTGATATAAGCATTTACGTTCTATGAAACACAAAACAAGAGCTAATAAATATAAAGATCATATATTTTGGTATTTGAAAATGCAAAATGGTAATTTTATTATTGAATATTTTTTTTTTGCATAACACGTAGTGTACTAATTATTATTGTGTAGCATGTGCACAATGGTGGTCTGATCAGTAAATTAATATACATGTTTACGTTTAGTGTCTCACCCTAATCTCAGTGAAAATATGCTGGGCATTAGCCATAGGAACCATTCACAGTAAACTATTATTAGTGCACAGAGACCAGAGTTTCTCTTCCTTTCACCTTCACAAACTGTGTACACAGCCGGTGCTCATATTCAGTAATGCAAACATGCAGATGTATAGGTGTGACTCAAATAGATTTTTATATTCTACCTAGTTAAAAAAAGGTAACATGTATATGTTGTTAGAGAAACATTACTTGACAACATACATTTCAAGTAACATTTTAAATGTATGGCTATTAGCTTGGGCGCATATTATTACTTCCAAACCAAGTTGTTTTTTTGTTTAAATAATTTGTTTAATTGTTGTAGGCTACACACTAAATTGCGATAGCCTGTTCTGATCATATGTAGTCCTTTAAAGCTGTTTTAAGTGTATTATTTACTGTTTTTGCCTTATCTTTTCAAAAAAAAAACAAAAAAAAGTTCCTTCTTTCCCACCTTTCTAAGCTAGTATAGTCCAGTTTTCAGGCTAGTGCTGAATTCAGGGCTGTGATACTAGTTTCTGAGTTGCCCATACCTTACTTGGATAGAAGAAAGTTTCTCTGTTCACCTGTGAGAGAGGGGAGCTTTGAGCAACCTATCTGTCCCTGGAGGAGTGGTTCCAGCCCAGAAGTTAGTAGTTTATTGGCCATTTTGGGCTAATTTCTATCTCTTTCATTTCCCTACTATAAAAACTGTGTTTTGCGCACCAGACAGTGCCGGTTAGCTACGGTTAAATTATTCCCGGCTCCACTAAGTCTCCTCTTCAGTTTTTCCCTTGAAACTAGTCTAAATCTCAACCTAAGCACTCAAAAAGCATCTTACAGCCCAGCACTTGCTCAGACCTAATAGCAAGCACTAATATACCCTGACAATGATTTCCCAGCAGGGCAAGGCTCTTTATTCACCCCTCACCAACCAAGCAACTAAACAGCTCACCCTACTATTCAGGCATGACCAAAGGGCAACTTCAGGTGCACTCTCCAGTCCAGCTGGTAAATCTGAGTATCCTGAGGCAATGTTACAACTGCCTCATGTACACAGACAACCCTCTACTCCTACCACAAAACACTAATATATCCGAGAGATGCAATTGTACAGCCAAACTGGAAGCTAAGCTGTCTCCACCCAAGACTGAAACAGACAGTTAAGAGGAGAAGGTTAACACTTGCACCACAACTCCAGCTGCACACAGACCTACTAAAACAGCACTGGCAAAAAATACACATAAAAACACAAAATCATACTCGGAGGCTCTAAATAAAAACCTGCAAAAGCATCAGAGGCCTCCAAAGCAGGCACCCAAACAACCTGCACTTCCTGTCACAAACCAGGCAACACATAAAACACAAAATCAGTGTGCCGCACAATCACAGCCCTTAAGGCTAAATAACATACCTAACACACTAGTAATAGGTGACTCTATAGTCAGGCACACTGATGTCCCACTCATTAGGCTGGACAAACAGAAAGTTACTGTTAGCTGCCTGTTGGGAGCCAGAATCTGCCACATAACACAAGCACTCAGGTCACTCCAGAACAAGTACAAATATGACTCTGTCATTGTTCATGTTGGTGTGAATGACCTGAGACGTACCTCCCTGGACTACATGAAAAGAGACATGGAAGAGCTCTCTGATCATGTAGCCCAGGCTGGTATGACCCTGACCCTGAGTAGCATCCTGCCCTTACCAAGAATGATACCTTAGTATAAAGAAAAAATGAAGAATTTCAACAATTGGCTAAGCTTCTGGTGTCATTCAAAGGGGATCCATTGTCTGTCAGCTTGGGATGACATGCTCAACAAGCCGCATTGCTTCACAAGAGATGGCTTGCACCTGTCACCACTAGGCTTTTGAATACTGGCCAAGGCTCTTGCTGCCCCCATAGTGCCTTTTTTAGGCAAGGCTCAAAAGTCAAACACACCTCCGTAAACAGCACAATTAACAAAAAACTGAGGGTTATGCTACTCAACGCCAGGAGTTTAAATCTCAAAATGCACACACTCGAAGCACTCCTCAGTATGGAGAACATCGACATCTTTGCAGTAACTGAAGCCTGGTTCAAGGCTCTAGAGAGCACCCCAGCACTACCAGGCTACAACTCATACCACACGTTTCGGCCACAGAACACAGACCAAAACACAAAAAGAGGGGGGTGTATCCATATTCGTCAAGGATACCTACACCTACAGGTTAGTGGTGCAGCATGATACCTCTGAGATCATCCATGTGCAACTAACATCAGGCAAATCTGCAATGCAAATTGTGGCTTGCTACAGATCACCTTCCATGACCCAGGACCACCACTCCATCTATCTGGAGACACTGGAAAACATGAGTGTCCTACCAAACACCCTGATATTGGGTGATTTCAATTACCCTACCATTCACTGGGAAAACTACTCGAGTACAAATTTCCAGGCCCAGTACTTCCTGGAATTCATCAACTCAAATACCCTCGATCAGCTGGTAAACTCCCTTACCAGAGGTGAAAACATATTGGACCTGGTCATCACCAACATGGGCGACAGGTGCTCCACAATGGAGGTCAACCCTTCACTGGTTAGATCAGACCATAAACTAATCACTCTGGATGTCCACACCCCACCACCACCCCCAACTAAGGAGACCACAGTAAAAAACTTCACCTTACTTAAAACAGAGGTGGTAAGTTTCACAGCCCTCATGCTAAAGGATAATGCTGTCCAAGATGCAGAAACCTTTACAAATGCACTCTATGAGCACCTACAAGGAAGCATGGATCGTGCCATCCCTAGCAAAACCAAGAATCACTCCTCTAAGAGAAGGAAACCAGTTTGGTGGATCCCTGCAATAAAGAGGCTATACAATAGAAGGAGGAAACTAGTTCAGAAAAAAAGCAAATCCCAAGAAGGAAAGACATCCCTGATCAGTATCAGTAAGAAACTGAGGTCCCTCATGAAATCATCCAAGGCTAACTTCAAAAGAAAAATAGCCAAGGATTCAAAATATAACCACAAAGCCTTCTTTAGCTATGTTAAGAATCTAAGTGGCAACTCGCAGATATGCACTGAACTAGTGCAAAATAGCACAAAATATACTGAACCTACTGATATTGTCAACATCCTTGCAGATAGATTCAGTGCAAACTTCACCCCCCTCTCACCTCCAAAAGGGCCCACAACAATATCAGAAAAGTATAGTGTCCCAAAAATCACAGATGCACAGGTGAAAACAGCCCTTTCAAAAGCCAAAAACACAGCATCAATGGGACCAGATGGTGTCCCAGGCTGCATCTTGCACGAACTACAGAACAAAATAACCCCCCACCTAAACACACTGTTCAGCCTCAGCCTCTCCACAGGCTACATGCCCATAGAATGGTGCATAGCAACGGTTATTCCTCTCCACAAAGGAGGGACCACAACTGACCCTGGTTACTATCTGACTAGCCTGGTCTGCAAGGCTATGGAGCGCATCATCATGGAACTCATTAACAAAGACATTGGGAACCTCCAAACACTTGACCCAACCCAGTTCAGCTTTCTTAAGGGCAGATCATGCCTACTAAACCTGGTTGACTTCTTCAAGACAGTCACCAAGGCCATAGATGCTGGAAAGGTGGTTCACACAGCCTACCTTGACCTTGCCAAGGCTATCTACACCATTCCCCACTTGGATATTACAGATAAACTCACCAGCCAGAACATAAACCCCAACGTCATGAGATGGGTTGCCAGCTGGCTTACAGACAGAACTTACACAGTAAGAATAGTGGGCTCTAGGTCAGACTCTAAAGCAGTCGCAAGTAGTGTTCCACAAGGCTTGGTCCTGGGACCCCTACTGTTCAACATATACTTCTCAGAAGTACAGGCAAATGCAGGAGGACTATGGCTAACCAAGTTCGCCAATGACTGCAAACTGGGAGCCATAATTGGCTCTCTGGCTGATACGGACATCCTCCAAAAGGGCTTTACTGAGACGGACACCTGGTGTCAAAGTCATGGCCTCAAGCTAAATGCCAAAAAATGCATAGTCATCCGGTTTGGGAAAAACAAAACACTCACGAATTACCACATAGGTGGTAGCCCCCTTAATACAGAAGAGGTAATAAGATATCTGGGGACCCAAGCAGATAGTAATCTCTCCTTTGACAGTCATATTGCCAAAGTAGTTAGGAAATCCTTCTATGTGGCCCATCTAATTACTAAAGGGTTCACATCTAGAAATAAAGAGGTTATAGTGCCCCTCTACTCGACACTCATTAGACCCATCATAGAGTACAATGCCCCATTTGGGATATACCTCACAAGACACTTCCAACAGCTGGAAAGACCACAAAAGTACCTCACCAAGAGGATTACTGGTCTCAGACATATGTCCTATGCAGCCAGACTGAAAAAACTCCAGCTGTACTCAGTGGCATATCACTTACTCAGTGGTGATCTCTGCCTGACTTACAAAGCTATGTCCAACTCAGAAGTCACTGTGAGCCACGCGCTCTAGTGAGCTAAACCTCACCACAACAATAAATAGAACATGCTGGAGGAATAGATTCCTGTTACAGAGACTCCTCATGCTTTGGAACAAAATTCCAAATTATATCAGGCAGAGCCCCTCACTAACACTCTTCAAGAGAAACCTTGACGAGTGGATGGGTAACAGAAAATACACCCCTGGGATCATTTCATTGGCTCTGCTTGACAGAGGATCAGTTAATTAATCAATGGGGTGGCAAAAGCTGACACACTCTGGCTAGGCTTGTAAATGCCCTCGGGCAGATAGCCTAGTACCCACCTATGAACCATGTTGTTACCTTACTTTCAGGTTGAATAAAATTGTACTCTTCAAAAATGCTGTCATATGGCATTAATATCATGTTGGGTATTGTATGTTCACTGCTAGAAATATCATTCATAACACTGTACAGGTAAATTTATTATATTTTCCTTCTCAAAAGTACACTCTCACCTCACAGATTTAATATCTGAGCAAAATTACAATAGTGCTCAATTAGTATATCTATGACCCGTCAAATGTCTTGGAACAGAAGCCTGGTTTGCTCTTCTGGGGGTGCCTTTCAGCAAAGATATTTCACTACTATGCCTTTCATCTCTCAGTTTTATTGACAGACTTTTATCTTCCATCCTTCTATTGTCTGAAGTCTGGTTTGTCATATGTCTTAGGATGTATTGCTGTTTAGCCATCATTATCAGGAGATGGCAAAAGACACTGCTCTGTTCTAAAATATCTTTTGATGATGATATTGATATGTCATCTTTCTCCCCAAATGGCTATGTGACTAATTCTTATTCTGTTGCATTCTGGTCATGCAAAGGTCTTGGGCTTAGTATATCAGGAATTTCCATCAGTGGACTAGTGATAGTGGCTGAGTAGGTGAAGGTGGTCTTTGTGTACCTCAGGTGAACCTTCTGCATTCAGTTATAGTGGCAGGACATTGATGTGTTGAACATTTATTAACTTCCTTGATAAGTCTGTAAAGGGGCAGTGTCTTAAATTAACAGCTTACTGTTTGGGTTGGAGTCTTTGAATCAATTTCCCTGGATGACAATCAGTGAAACAGTTTGGCCATTTACCGTTTGTCATTTGTATGGCATAGTCAGAATATTTTGACCAGTGCTAAGATTTCAGTTTACAGAATAGAGAATACAAGAAAATCAGACATCTGAAAACAATAAAAAGACATAAGAATAAAATGAACAAAGATAAAAACATCAAAATATGGAATGTCAATGTCTGTCACAATAACTGTGCATACATAAACAATATATAAAATGCTGAGCCTGCCTCAACACATTAATATGATCAAGCTGATAGAACGAGAGCTGATAAAGTGCCTAGGAGTGAAACAAAAGATCAGCTGAACCAGCATAAGCCAGCCAAAGAATATATTATGTCTTTAAGCACCCATTTAAGCAAACCTGTATAAAACACTCCTTAGTCAATGAGGATGTAGGTTCGACAGGTGCAGGTCTGATACACAAACGAGCAAGTGCCAGAAGTTTCTAAATGCATGTATAGAACCACAAGCAGTGGCAAGACAAAACCTATGAGGAGTGTGGCAAAATAAGATCATACGTATCCTTCAGGTAAGAAGAACCCAACCCATGTAGGGAAAGATTAACCGATACTATGAAATAACACTGGGATTCAGTGAAGGCTATACAGTACAGGCAGAATGTGTTGATAACATGAGGTACCAGGAAGTGTCCTGGCTGTAGATCTCTACACAAGATTCAAACAATCAGTCTCAGGGTTGAACTGCTGCTAAGAGATTGGTATCATTGATAAGATTTGTGAACCTACAGATAGTACGCAAACAGAAACAGGACATTTTTAAAACAGCTGACACTTTGTCTTAAAACGTCATTAAATTATTTAAGATCACTCCAAAATCATTCACTTAACTGACAAACTCAAGCATGTTGCTGCCATACAATATGTGGTTAGAGAGTCGGTCAGAGGAGAAGTCTGCGATGGCAGCATGAATTGCCATAGCCTTAGTTTTTGGTGATGTTAAGCTTCAACCAATTATGTATGAGTCATTGATGGATGGTATCAAGTCTTCAGGGGTATACAAATATGATGAATCCCCTAAGAAAAGTAGAGACACAACTGAGTATCATTCATGCAACAGTAACATGCTAAACATCTCTCCAATAAAAAAATAACTGAGGTGACCCTGTGACTGTGAGCCAAGAAATAGAAGACAGTACTATAGATATGATTCTACTGTAAGACTGAGCTAAACCCAGACTGATTGGGTCCACTATATCTCTCATTATCAATTAATGCTCAGATTGCACAAACAGCCTTCCCAATAATCTTACCAGGAAATGTAAGGTTAGCAAAAGGGCAATAATTAACAAGTGCATTGTAATCAAATGATAGTTTTTTGCGGAGAGGTGTGACAATAGCTTCCTTCAAAGTCAAAGGAAAAGCACCAGTCCTCAGAGTAGAAACCAGCCAACAAGCCATTATCTCATAGATTATTGGACCCAGTACATCATGGGGAATGATCTAATTGAGATCACTGTCAAGAGCTTGTAATAATCTGGAATATCAAACACAACCCAAGTAGTGGAACAAACCCTGGCCATTGTTAATGTAAATCCCAAGGGATCAGGAGGTGGAAATATTGCTCTAGCAGAAACAGCCTTAGCAGCAAAGACCTCAGCAGCCAGCTCACAACAGTGAAATGATAAAACTCAAGAGTGAAGAGACATGCTGCATTGCATAGTCTGTCCAATACTTCGAATATCATAGCTGGTCAGTTAGCCACTGCTCAGACTCCGTTGGTCAGATAAGCTGCCTTGTTGTACATGATTACATCCTGATACATTATATAATGCTAATCCAGGTC
This sequence comes from Protopterus annectens, assembly GCF_019279795.1. Classification (NCBI taxonomy): domain Eukaryota; kingdom Metazoa; phylum Chordata; order Ceratodontiformes; family Protopteridae; genus Protopterus; species Protopterus annectens. The sequence goes on from NC_056737.1 coordinate 1,763,776,681, forward strand.
AAGATTGTTACTTCACTGCCTATGAGCCACCAATGATGCTCAAACCTCTGCTTTTCTTGTTGGAGGGAGTAGAGATCATGGACAAACCATGGATCATGTCCTATTAACAACAAGTGTTGCACATAACTTGGGTTAACAAGTATAATGCTGAAGGTACTGACTTCTTAAAGTCACCATCCAGAACACCTAGAAAACCAGCTGCATGCTCTGAAAGGAACTGAAGCACCATAGATAAGAAAGGTACTGAGGGAATATGCTTAGTAAAGTGTATCTCTCTCAGTTCACATCTGTTGGCAAAAATGCAGTAATGTTAGCCCAAAGCAGACAGTGAAGTGATTATACCATGTGACTGGTTCCATGATCATGATTAAAGCCTTTACATCAGTAGAAATATCAAAGTCATAGCATGCCCAATTTTATGCCATTCAGACATAATTAACTCATCAGAACCAATGCATTTGATAATACAGTTTAACTCCTTGTTGAGCGTTGCTGACTCATCATCAACTTATATACTGAAGTTACAAAAAAAAAAAAGCAAGTTGCTTGTTACCCAGTGCTGAGACATTAAGGAAGTTGTTGAACTCTTGTAAGAAAGTCCTTACAAAACTGGGAAGACAGAAGAGAAGAAATCCACTGCTGATTCTGCAATTAGGGGATGTTTGAAGCAGTTGACTATCATAGATGTAACCTGTGAGAGTTATAGCCCAGAGTAATGAAAAATACAACTCATCCTTGATATTGCTGTCAATAGGGAATGAATCACAGGTACTCCAGATGAAATAGTTTAAGCTAAGTGAGGGATGAAGTTATCATCAAGTCAGGTATCTCTAATAAATACAAGGTTAGCACCGCACAACAAGTCCATGAGTCCATGATCACACCCAGCTTGTTGCAGGTAAAACTCATATTATATTGAAGTGCTGTAAAGTTGGCCACTGCAAGATGAGTTCAAGTCACCTGCTGCTCTTGAAAAATAAATACTCTGGATATGACATAAATGAAAGATAAATGGAGGGCCTTTGGATATTTCTTCCTGGGGAAGACATGAAAAGGTTGACAGCCCATAAGCACTTTTACACTTGTGTACAAAATTTAAGCATCTCATCTTTTTTTTTTTTTTTTTTTTTTGTTAAATTCAAATGCTCGGAAATTATCAGGAATTTGACATTTACATTTCTACAATTTCTCTAAATGAGTTTTCATATGATTCAGCAGGTGATATCAAACTCTACTATAGTCTTGAGTTTTGCTTGAACCTGATCAAAATGGCTACTTAACTTTGTAGCACTCAATAAGAACAGACAACAACTATAGACAAAAATAGCAGAAGGAGTTAATGAAAAGTGTAAAGTAGAGGTAATCCTCCCAAAGGAAAGCTGTGGGAGATTGAGAAAAGTTCAGAATGCAATACAATGGGAGAAAAGGTGAATTTTCATTATTGATATGCTGGCAAGGATAGCTATCAATGCAAATAAATTGAATGTGTAACAAAATTCAAATGATGGATTAATTCTGAATTAAATATAAAATAAAGGAAATGAGTTCGGTAACAGAAAAAAAATGCATTCTAAGGCAGAGACCTGAACTTAGACATAACAAAAGTCTTTCATATCACTCTTGGCACTGCAATAACCTTCTCTTATTTAACCATATCTGTCTGCTGTACTTTCTCTTTCTATCTCTACTTGACCTTTGGCATCAAAGTACGCAGTTTTAGTACTCACAAATATCTGCTACCATATTCTAATATAATATATGTTATCCAATGTATGTCAATGTAGGTTCATCACAATATTAGAGGAGTTTAATTATGACTTACTGAAAGTTTCTGTTTAATTCAATGTCTCTGTGCTGCATTTGCTATCCTATGTGACATTTATTCTTTGTGTTAATGTATGGCATATCATTTTTGTGTGGAGCTTCTACCCTGGTCTCTGATAAAAAGTATTTTTTTATCAGACTTTCTCAATCAGCAAATGTAAATAAATGAATAAATAAATTGGTGTGCTTCCTGAAAACTTGAAAGAGGAACATTCTGAAGAATATGGAAAAAAAAAACACTTAAATACATTTCTGGAAATCCCTGACTATCTAAACTTAAAAATAGACAGAATACAAGTATGTCATCATGGTGAAATATCCCAGTCATGGTACAGATTGTTTTAAGACTACACTATATCGCTTTAATGAGTAAGGGATGAGAGATGGATCTTGGAAGCAGTTAGATGAAAAAGGTGAGGGGAGTGATTTAAAATAAAAGCATAAAAGTCCTGCCTAACTTCTTTTTAGATCTGTAAGTGCAGTAAATATCTTTACTGGTAACCAGAGAAACTGAGATACAATGGAACCCTAGGTCTGGACTACTTTTTTTGGCTGACTTCTGGTGGTCTTATAGAATCAGCCAATTTTATTCTGTTTACTAGGAAGTTAATAACAGATGATGAAGTATTTTTGATGAGATATTAAGTTAAGTAAATATTTTTGAAAAGGATTATCCACCTGTATTGATTGATACAGTATTCAAGGAGATCATTAATTGACAATCAGTGGAATTTTGCCTGATTTTATTTGATTTGGGCATGAACGTTGCTAAGAACAGGAACATACATAGAGAGTATTATAAATTATAGTAATTGTTTAAATGCAAAATAAAACTTTCAAATTAAGTCCAAATCATCGTAGAAGTAAAGAAGTATGCACATTAGTGTTTATGGTAAATGGGGTGAAATAGCCAAGTAGTGGTTCATTGGAATGGCTGTAGGGGGGAGGCTCCATTCGACCATTTATTTGTGAGGTGGGAAGGGCGGCAAACTCAAAGACAGCCCTGGCTAAACTATACCTCTCAACTGTTCATATTTTTGCAGAATGAATAGATGTTTGCTTTTTATTTTTGGTTTGTTCCTCATAAAATTTGTGGTTTTCTGGCAAATCATTTAGGAATTAAGTTACTAAATAATGACAAGACACTGAGTTTCAGACTTCATAACTTTCAGAAAAATGCATGCTAAAGCAAGACCTGTTATTCTATCAACTGTCTCAGTTTATACAAGAGCAATTTTTAGTACTGTTTATATGTTCCCCCAATATATTTGGCCTTGTCCAGATTTCCTGCATTAACAGGTTGAAAGGTACGTGCAAATAAATTGCTTTATAGAATTAGGCATATCCAAACCTCTCAACTGTCCCCAATTCTGGCTCAAAATGCTGCTGTTCCCCTAATAATTCCTCTGCAAAATGGCAATTTTGGAAGAAAATGTGGAGGGTTTACAATTAATAAATAACTGTAATAATCAGAGTTATAGATTACTTTTATTTCAGAAATGCATGTAGATTCTTTTATTTTGTCAGCTGCTCAAGTTAGCAGTACTAATATTAAAAAAGTGTCCCTTCTTTGACATGTTCCCAGCTGTATTGTGTGGCTATTTTATATTTTTGCATCACATTTTTGGTCAGTTTTTTATAAAAATGTGTTTTTTTGGCAAATTAGTGGTAAATCATTAAAGACTGAAGTTAGAAAATAATGACAGACACTTGTGTTTCAGATTTCATACCCTTCAGAAAATCAATACTAATGAAATCCCTATTATTCTATTATCTCTCTAAGTTTATAAGAGCAATATTTAAAAAAAATCTTTATTTCTGGGCCTTTGTCCCACTTCTATGTATGGTTTTGTTGAGATTTCTTGTTCTGAGGTTGAGAGGAATGACAAAAGTGTCAGGGCAGTCACAGTCAGCCAGAAACATTTCAAATTGTGACATAATTTTTGCACCCCACTCCCCCATGTAGTGACTCTGGATGTATCCAAGCAAGGTAAGGAGCAGTTATGCAGTGTAAATGTGCAGAGTATCCCCCATCCAAGGTAGGCACACATACTACAGTGGCTTTTCATCTGTCCTTGATTTTGCAGAATTTTCTGGTTTCTGTCATATTTTTATACTGTTGATTTATGCTTATTACTATTCAGAAGGCTCCTGTTGCTCTGTGTTTAAGTGGCAATGCTTTAATGACAATCAGGTAAGCTTATCTGAGATTGTAAGATGCAAGTAAGCTTTAATAAGCATAACGTTAAAGAATTGCCAACATTGAAAGCCTTTCTGTTTTTGCCATGCAGAGAATACTTACATAACTAGATAATGTATAAGCCTTGGGTATTGAAATGCATATGACAGTATTTGTAATAAAGGACATGATTACATTATTTTAAGAAGCTCATTACACTTGTTGGAGACTTGCAGTCATCTTTGCAGTCTTCACCTGTAAACTAAACAGAATACCAATCTATCGTGTGTGGTCTATAACCTGTGCAGTAACCCATTGAGCAATGTATCTTGAGGTTGTTTCTTGTTTGCTTTTAATTTTTTACTTTGATAATGCTTTCCCCATGAAACAAGTAGAAAGTTGTCAGGCAGCAGGTCTTTTTTGGATAAGAAACATTTTTACAAGTGGGGGTATCACAGAGTCTGCTACTTTCAGCATGTTACTTGATACTTTAATAATGCTGAATATAGATTATAATTAGAACTGCAGTGCAAGGAGAAGTGGTTTGAGTTGAGTGCTGCTTGTTTTACTTATACTTGATTTTGACTGGCATTCCAGTAATGTATTTAAAAAGTAATTTATTTTTTCATACCTCACAACCTTTTTGTTTCCGTCTAGATATTAAGTAAGCTGTCATGCAGCCAATGCACTGAAATGTTTTTTTTTTCTTCTACACTTCATTTTGTCTTGATTGGACTCTCATAATGATGGTTTGGCACCCAGGGCAGCGTATTTAATTAAAGTTACAGTTTTTGAGGTTTTGAGCATAGCCACTCCCCTTTCTAGTTGGCCACACCCCCTCCCATTGACTCCACCCATTCAGCTGTTTCCTGCAGCCCCCCTTTGATTTGAACTCACCAGCCACCACTGATCCTTGATTATTTTAGGAGTGAAATAGTTTGGGGGAAGACATTGTAAGGGCACATTTAATGCAATTTTAGAATTAAAAGAGGATAAATTATTCAGAAGGAATGATTATCAGAGGAAAACACACGATGAGTTAAAGAAGAAAAGAGGTGGTAAGAGGAAAGAGAGAAGAATGATGCTTATAGGGATATTCATGAAGTGGTTGAAGAATTTACTTTTTCCAAGAATACAAATCGCCAAGGAAGTACAAGGGACTAAATCCTAATACAGGTACTCAGAGATGGGCAAAGACAATGGAGATAATAGAAAAATGGATACTAAATCATGCATGCAATTTGCTAAATATATGTGTAAAGGTAACAGAGACTAGCAGACAAACCTAACAGTAATGGTGTAGACAGGCATATGCATCGATGCCACAGCACCCAATTTAATAAATATGCAAAACAAATAAAAGCAGCAATAGCACCATGGCTATATGCATCAACTTTTAATAAAAGATAAGCGCTTTCGCATTTATGAACAAATGCTTCACCAGATCTAAAAACAGTAGTCACAATTCACAATATATACTTAAACTTAATTGACCACATGATAAAGTATTCAATCAAACCACCCTCTACATCAAATAATTAACCAAATCAGCATTGTAACTTGTGAATTTGGTGGTTTTGCTGCTTTTATTTGTTTTGCTTATTTTTGGTTGTGCAGTCTGGACCTTAAAGGACGATCGGTCATCTGTAAGTTTTGGATATTTCTATTTGTGTGATCTGAAGTCTAACATGGCCAAGGGTAACAAATTTGAACTGGACTATAATCCTTTGAGTAATACTCTACAGCAGTAATGGAATACTCTTCTGTATCTGAGGAAGAATCCTCTTTTGGACTTTGTCAGTCATGAACTGAAGGTAACTGTGAGCCTGTTACTGATGACTTTTTGGTCTTTCTGAAGTTACAGAGAGACTTAGATGATAATTTACACAAACTAAAGAAATATCAATGGCAACATGTACATTTAGAGGCATGCCTGAAGCATAAGTTGATTCCAAGAGGAATGTGGGTTTTATGCTTCCCCACGTATGGGGAATTGCATCCTGAATTGCTTAAAAGCTGGCAGCAGTTAAATTTAGAGCTTGGCTTAATTTTGTAAATCATTTATTTTACTATGTCAAGCCATTGGAAGATAATTTACTTGAAATTGTACAGGCTGTCTAGTTTGAAAGTTGAACAGAAATGCGCGACTGATAAGTATAAGCAAATAATTGATAATATGTTGAACAATTTAGTTTCTCGTGATTCTGAACTGCAACGTACAAAAGTTCAAAAGCTGCTGCGAGATCATAGAGATTTCCAACTAGGTCATATTTTTGTTTGGCCCAAGGACAATGAGCATGTTAATGGGGAATTAACACCTAATGATAACACATTGGGTGAGGTGAATGAGAATGGCGCTCCCCAACATGTTTATACTTCAATGTCTTCCAACAATGTTGAGTCATCTGTCACCTTCTATTCAGTGACCTCTGAGAATAATTTGATTGAGAAAACTTTGGCCCGACCTAATGACTCTACTAAAACTACCTCCAACTATGATTTGTTTGGGGAGAGACCCAAGGTAACCATAGCAACAGACTTGGTTTTTCCCCATTTAACGGCCAGGGCAAGAATGAGGCAAGGGATAAGATCCACCAGCAGAAGACATCAGAAACAGAAACACTCAATGGAGCGGATACAAGATATATGGAAAATATGGTGATGAAAGACTTACTTTACAATTTGTCGAACTATTTGTTAAATCTGAAGAACTCTCTCTATTGAACAGGAGACTAACCTTTATCTCTGCTGCATCTTCCAGGGTAAGTGAAATCCTTTTGGACTTTAGATTATTTGCACACAAGTTTGCGTTGAGTCTGTTGTTTGGTAATGATTGCGCCTTTGCTGTTACAGAGATTAAGAAACCAAGTGTTTATATACCCTTATTGCTGCCACATATTAATACATTTGTAAAAGCTTGTGAAGATGAAATGTGTTCTTTTTTATACTCCTCACACAAGAAAGGCTTCCATAATTCAAGTAGGATGGAGCAATGAGCTTTGTTGGATTTAAAGTACAATCAGGAAATTTTCATTATGCCCGATGATGAAGGGGGTCAATTGTAGTCATGAATCCGTGTGACTACCATCAATGGATGATGTTAATGTTGAATGAGGAAGCTTCCTATTGTAAAATTAATAGATTGAAAGTGCATAATATCATTAAATATGTGCATGATATTTTATATGAATTTTTGATGAATAGGTCTATTGACTGTTCTATATATGATGCCCTTTATATTGAACATCCTCTTATTCCAACCATTAAGGAGTTACCGAAAATGCACAAAGATGTGATTAACCCACACATGCAACCTATTGTTGTGGGAGATAGATGGGTAAAACAACCATGTTCTGTACTTATAAAAAAGAGATTGAAAACAATTTTGTATTCATTCCCTCATATTTTGAAGGATACTAAGCAGTTCTTGAATGATCTGTATGAAATTTTAAATGTTAAGGGAAGTGCCAAAGGTTTATTATTAGTAACTCTGGATATAAAAATCCTGTTTATGTCGATACCCAATGATTTTGGTATTGATGCTATTAGACATGTGTTAATGAGTAGAAGTGAATTTAAAATGTTGACTATGAATACTACTTGTCTCTTATTAGACCTCATTTTGAGGAATGATATCTTTATATATCATGATGAACTATATCTACAACATTGGGGAGTTGCCATGGAACTTCATGTGCTAACTTCTACATTACTTTAGTGTTAAGTAAATGGGAGGATGACAAAAGTGTTTTCTGAAAATTAATTCATAGAGAAGTTGGTATTTTATCATCATTTTATAGATGACATATTTATTTTATGGAGAGGCTCATGACATGAGTTAGACATGTTTGTAACTTATTTAAATGGTACTACAAGTGTTTTTAGAATTTACCATGACATGTCCCAATGTTGAGATAGATTTTTAGATGTACACATTGAAGTTGACCACATGGGTGTTTTGAATACCTCCTTACATCGTAAAAAAGGTTGGAAAAATAATTTGCTGACTGGCGATAGTATGCATCCTAGGCATGTCCATCTGAACATTGTGAAGGGACAATATACAAGGGCATCTGGATTATGTACACTGGAAACAGGTTTTAAGGATACTATTGATAACATGAGCGATAATGTTATAGAAGAGGTTATAATAGAAACATGGTGGAAGTGCATAAGAAGTTGATTTATGATGGGAAGCATAGTGACAAATATAAACCATTCTTTTCACAGAAACCATGTTCTAGTAAGAGTTATGTAACACGAGCTAACCAACACTATAGCAAAGTTAGGTTTGAGATGAAGTATACAAATAATATACATCCTATCTGCAATATTATATGTAGGAATAGGAAATATTTAATTGCAGATGAGAAAACTAAGTTATATGTAGATAAGTTTCCCAGGTTTTTATATAGAAATGCTTCAAATTTAAAGAGACAGTTATGTGGGAAAACATTTAAGAAAGATAGAGCTATGACATCAGTGAGAATAGGTACATATCCTTGCAGGGCATGTCGTGTTTGTGCATTTATTTCCAGACAACAAGTTTTTGAACATCCTAGACTGAATAATAGGTTTACATCCACAGTTTATATGGATTGTAGCACAGAGAACGTGATTTATTTAGCATCCTATGTTCACGTTTTTACATAGGAAAAACAAACAAAAGATTGAAGGACAGAATAATGAGACACCTATATGACATTAAGAAGGGCAATATCAAGAATGTGTTAGCTAGACATACTGTGGAACATAGAGGACATACTTTTTCAAGGTCCTACAATGCATATCCCCAAATTGTAGGGGGGGGTGATATAGTAAATCATACTGTGAAAGCTGAATTACTACAGATTCTGCAACTACAAACAGATAGTTATCCAGACTTAAATGGTTCCATCCCACTTAAACCAGCTTTGGAGGGACATAAATTGCTATGCTGATTTGGTTAATTGTTTGATGCAGAGGGTCATTTTATTGGATACTTTATCACGTGGTCAATTAAGTTTAAGTATATATTGCAAATTGTGACTACTGTTTTGAGATCTGATGAAGCGTTTGTTCATAAACACAAAAGAGCTTATCTTTTATTAAAACTTGATGCCTACAACCATGGTGGTCTTGCTGCTTTTATTTGTTTTGCTTATTTGTGTTTGTGCAGCCTGGACCTTAAAGGACGATCGGTCCTATCTGAGTTTTGAATTTAATAAATATAATCTACACTAAGATATGCACTTATGTTTTATTTATTTATTTTATTATTTATTCTTTTTAATATTATTTAGTTAATTTTTGCTGAATTCCCTCATTTAAAGATTTTTTAATCTCAATTTTGAAAAGGTGTACTGTCTAGATGTAAACACTAGTTACATAAATCGGGCCTGTACCTGTCTATATGTCATGCATAGCCATATTATGGAATCTGGTATATAATATCAACATCTGGCTACTCCCATATTTTTGAGCGGAAAGAGTAAATGTAGAAGACAACTGAAAAATGTAAGAACTGGGGGAAATAGTACAAAGAGTGATTGTAAAGAATGAAAAGATGAAAATAAGTCTGGCAGAGATGTGGAGATGACAATAAAAGTGGAATGAAAAGAAGCTTGATAGATACTTCAGGGTAGGATAGAGAAAAAGTTGAACAGTGCTGAGGGAACTGGAGACAGAAATAAAGAATACAAACAACAAATAAAACACAATGCAGCAACCAGGGCAAGTGACATAAAAAACAAAAAAGCTCAGTAAAAAGACAATACTTAATATAATGTTACACAAGGATAAGCCCTTTCACATATCATGCTTCATCAGATCCTACAAATAAAAGACACAAAACAAACTATTTAAAGATAGAACATCCAATCAAACAACTCAATTAATGATGTAAAGCTCTGGCTTTCAAAGCAGGTTTTAATGGTATAGTGTAATTTAAATCAGGTGTCCTATGGTCCTGGAGTGTTGCGATCCATTGCATCTCTAATAACTCTGTTTTGTTGATGATATCTCCCCCTCTAACACACTTATGAACTATATAAATAACAGTAAACTTAAAAGAATGCCTTACATTATCTCTAATGTGTTTATACAATGCATTCAAGAAGCTCATTCTCCTGATATCACCGAGATGCTGTAATACTTGATCTTTCAACCTTTGATTTGTCTTACCTACATAGAATGAAACACAGTCCTGAAGGGTCTAAACAACACCTGGGTCTAACCTATTGGCTAGGAGGAGTATGCACCCTACTAGGGTATTTGGGAACATCATGAAGGGACAGTTTTCACACATGTCCAGGTTACACACATATGACAGTGATTTTCTCCAGGCTATGAACCTTTTAGTGGGTGAGTTGACAAGTAGAGGTTATCATGAAGCTGATGTGGCATTGAAACTGGAAGAGGTTTATGGTCTTAGACAGAAACTAGGTATACCATTCCTACATAGGAAATCAGTGTATCCTCATAATAATGTAAATAATAGACCCAAGTGTGTTTTTTCTTTGAAGTATAGCAATAACATTAGCTCCATTTGTGAGATTGGTAACCATAATTGGTTGATTCTATGCTCAGATGACACTATTCAAGAGATAGTTGGAGAGATCCCTAGGTTTATATCCAGGAATAATTTAACATTAAAAAGGAAACTCTGCTATAGACCCTTCAGGAGATCTAATAAGGCAGTTAAATGTGGTACTTTCCCCTGTAGGTCCTGTAAGGCATGTGAATTCATGTCATGTGTTAACTCTTTTGTGCATCCATCTACATCTAAGTTATACAAGTTTATGATGCACGCTGTCTGTAAGTTGGTTAACTTAGTTTATTTGGCAACCTGCATGGACTGTGTTTCATTCTATATAGGTAAGACAAATCAAAGGTTAAAAGATTGAGTATTACAGCATCTCGGTGATATCAGGAAAGTGAGCTTCTTGAATGCATTGTATAAACACATTAGAGATAATGTGGGGCATTCTTTTAAGTTTACTGTTATTGATATAGTTCATGAGTGCATTAGAGGGGGAGATATCATCAATAAAACAGAGTTATTAGAGATGCAATGGACAGCAGCACTCCAAGCTCATAGGACACCTTGTTTAAACAACACTATACCTTTAAAATATCCTTTGAAAGCCAGAGCTTTGCATCACTAATTAATTGAGTTTTTTTGATTGGATGTTCTATCTTTAAATAGTTTTTGTGTCTTTTATTTATAGGATCTGATGAAGCATGATATGTGAAAGTGCTTATCATTGTTTACATTAAATTAAGCATTTTCTTTTTACTGAGCTGCTTTGTTTTTATGCCACTTGCCCTGGTTGCTGCACTGTGTTTTATTTGCTGTTTGTATTTTATTACTTTGAACACAGTTCTGCTTTTAGTCGTTGATTTTAGTATTATTTTTTTCTATAATTAAAGAATGTACAAAAACAGTTTCAGAAAAGTTAGGATGACCACATTATTTAGAAGAAAGGTGATTAAAATGATAACAGAGAGTGAAGCAAAATGTTAAAATGTTTGATTTAATTAGAAAAATATCAAGGGGTTGAAGACAAGAGAAGATTTGAACAAGATTTCAAGAAGGACTGAATGTTTAAAGACCAAATATCTTCAGCCTGACAGGCATTGCAAAGCAGAAGGACAATTATATTCAATTGTTTAAAGAACAAGGAATGGGAAGTGATACAAGTGATTAAAAATTGTGTGTGAAACTATGTAGTAGTCAAAGATTGAGGAATACAGGAGAAAGTAACAGGAGATAAGGATAAACTCAGAAGTTGTAAAAAGATAGCTATATAGGACAGAAAAACTGTAAATCGTTGGAGAAGAGAAGAAAAAGGAAACGAAAATACTGGGAGCTGTCAAGAAATTAAATGGAGGAGAAATTAAAGATTGTCATATGCTTTCCTGCGAGAATTCTTCAATGTCAAGGATGGACAGTTAAAGTATTTCTAAGGGCAATTTGATCAATGTGCCAAAAGAAGAAAAATGGCTGAATCAAGGAAGGTGGTGAAACTCCTGATCTTACAGGAGAACAGAAGTGGAGGATCCAATGGAAAATAAACTTGTATCACTGCTGATGTAAAACATGAAAACTACAGCTGAAGTACTAGCTGAAAAATCTAAGCAGATAACACCAAACATAATGTTATAATAATGAATGCTGTTTATAAACAGGAATCATTCAATAGACTTCTAGTGGTTACTAGGAGTTTTAATAACATTTGTAAAGGGAGTAGAATGAAATGTTGGACGTAATGATTTTGAATAATTGAAATGTTTTTTCTGTTTAATGTTTAATAAGAGGTGAGAGAAAGAAAATTATTAACAGAGTAAAGAGTAGGTATTAAAGCTCAAAAGTAATGATTTTGGTTAAAGGGGATCTAGTAGAGGACAGTGAACTTCAGCAAGGAAGAGGTTACAGTGTTTTTGCTATCCACTTTAATTTTGGTCATATAATTGTTCTCTAAGAGGGTTATAAAAGCAATAAACAGAATGGTGGTAAAAAGGAAAGACAAAATACGTTATAAATGATATTCTGATCATTGCTTATTAGTTGCAAAGAGAATGAGCTCTGAGATGGTGCACATGGAGAAGATTTATATTTACAGTTGAAGCATTTTTAATAATGATCAAACCAGAGATTTGGGCTATTTTTGGAATTCTCAATGTACAAAAGTCTATGAATAATCCCTCATTCAGACCAGTAGTTTCTTCTAAAGCATATGTTACTGAACTGTTGGCATCATTTGTTGATTTAAAGTTGAGAGTTTTTGACAACATTCTCCACGTTATCTGATTCCTGGCACTTTTTGGAAGTTATGAGGGTATTTGTTTATGAGGAAGATGTGTTGTTTGTTAACAATGGATATTTGTGAGAACTGTTATAACTGGGAGTTATATACCTCAGTTCCTCATGAGGTAGGTCAATTATAGTTTTCTGAACCATTGATTCAAGACAAAACTTTGTTTACTACTAAGATCACTATGTTTATTTATGGATATTATGTTGAAAAATAATTACTATTTTTGAAGGTGAATATTTCTACCAGAAGATGGAGAAGCAATGGATGCAAAAGCCACTTTTATTTTTTGCAAATATTGTTTGCTTGTAGTTGGAAAACTGAGATTATGCATTTTAAATATATTTATAAGATTAAAGTGCATCTAACATTCCTGCATGACATTTTTATTATGTGGAAAGTGGATACCAAAGATTTGGAAGAGATTTTACATTTTTCGAAAATTCTTGTGATGTTTTGATACTTACCTTCAAATTTTATAAGAATTATATTGCCTTTTTAGATATGGCACTATATAAGGATGTAGTGAAATGGGTGTATATGTCCACCATTACTAGGAAATCTATATTTTCCAATAGTTATTTGCATGTTTCTAGTCTGTGCCCTCTCTGGCAGAAGGAGAGTCTTGTTAAAAGGCAACTTATTAGATTATCTGAGTTAATAACAGATGATGATGTATTTTTGATGAGATATTAAGTTAAGTAAATATTTTTGAAAAGGATTATCCACCTGTATTGATTGATACAGTATTCAAGGAGATCATTAATTGACAATCAGTGGAATTTTGCCTGATTTTATTTGATTTGGGCATGAACGTTGCTAAGAACAGGAACATACATAGAGAGTATTATAAATTATAGTAATTGTTTAAATGCAATGGTTTTACCTTTTTGTAATACATTTATGATATAAGACATATGGTTACTAAGAACTAGATATAACAATTAATAACATCCTTTTAAGGATGTGTTGGGGGAACCCCTATTTTGTTTATAAAAGGAGACTTAATATGAAAGAGCAGCTAGAGAAAGTGAGAGTCAATTAAATGACTAAGGTGAGAATGCCAAAATGTGGTTATTGCTCAGAATGTAGGTTTATCAGTGTTACTACCAATATTACAGCCCAAGGATATCCAAATGTATTGGCATGCTGGCATAAATTTGACTGCAATACTGGAGGGATTTTATATTTGGCTAGCTGTTTATCCAGTGACTGTCTGTACACTGGAAAACAAAGAGAGAGAGAGAGAGAAAGAAAATGATAACAAATGATCTATGAACATGGTTATTGGATAAAGAGCAAGGATATTTCAAATTATTTGGCTAACCATGCAAGTGAATGCCAAGACTTTAATTAACAATTTATTTATATTAGAGAAAGTACCATTTCCAATTAGAGGAGGATCTTAGAAATCTAAACTAGAGTTCCATGAGCCATATTAACAGTATTAAATTCTTAAATTCTGCAGTGAAACGAGCATGGACAATATGATGTCTGTTAAATGTAGACATATGCAGATAAATTTTAAACAATGTCTATTTATATCATGCAGCCTTATATAAAATATTCAGTTTTAATGGTTCATTTTTTTATTGTGACAATTCCAGTATATTGCATGCCTGTGTTTTTAAAGTGCTTGTAGTTATATTTACACATTTTTAATGAATTACTGTCATTTAACAGCATTAATGGGGGGGGGGGGTCTCATTGGTTAAAGTTTACACATGACCTCTACACAAAAACACAAGTTTTTAAAAGGTTTACTAAACAGTCCATGGATGGCAATTGTTTGGTGTGATTTTTTTTTGCTGATGGAGTTTGGGATATTTAGAGTACATTTGGAGATAATGTATAATAGGAAAAAAAAAAAAACGATGGAAAAAACAGATAAGGAACTAGTAAGGATTGACAGGGTAATGGTGATAGAAGAAGGAGAATATCTGGAGTTAGATGTTAGGGAACAAAGGCTAAAATACAGGAAGTAGATTGTAAGAAGTAAGTGAATAAGGTAATGTACTTATTACAAAGAAAATGTTAAAATATAGTCAAGTAGGAATAAAATAATTAGAGTGTTGGCTTTCCCAATTGCAAACTAAATGATACAGCAGATACAACAGAAAACAGCACCTCCAAATTTCAAGGGAACCTTCATTGTGGTAAATGTCCTAACTATGGATTATTAACACATCCTCACACTCTTGAATGTAAAGATATTTTCAACTGAGCATCAGTTCTATTAATCAACAAACACATCAAGTAGCATGTATATAGTTCACTACCCTAACAGACAAGGCATAGCATATGAAATTATGTTTTCCCCTATACATGCTAACAAAATTCCTGTGCACCCCTAATTTATGTTGAAAATCTGCAAGGTGACTCACATTTTCCTAGTTTGCTCACAATAATGAAATGCTCATCATTCTCATCTATAATGTGTCATCCAAGAAGTACATCACTTATTTCTTCATTTATTGAAATTTGTTTACCAGGGAAGTCTGACTAGGTAATAAATACCAATTTTCAGCAGAGGTTCTTGGAGAAAAGCTCCAGAGAGTTAAATAACATCAAATAAAAAGTAGTACAGATGTAATTAAAAAATCATTTATATGTACAGTTTAACAGTGGAATGCATAGGATTCAGTAAAGCATGAGGAGATACTAGTGATATAATGATAAAAGAAAAAAAATACAATTAACTATGACAATCCATGTATACAAAGATATCAGACTCAAACCCCGGGATTCATGAAGCTCAGCGCAAGGTCGGTGTTAGGCTTGCGCTGACCGTGTGGTGTGAAGATGGCGCAGTAGCACCAAATGCATATTAATGAAGGTGCGCTGCCGCCACAGCCACGTGCATAGGAAATGAGGGCAAGTGCATAGGGCGTGTCAAAGTGCTGCACGGAGGAGTGGAAATGTCAGCTGTCAACGTGCAACCTAAAAATCTTGCATATAACAATTTGCATGCAATAGTAATCACATATGTCAGTGTCCGTGGATACTGAAAAGAATGCAAAGCAT
Organism: Protopterus annectens; assembly: GCF_019279795.1. Taxonomy (NCBI): domain Eukaryota; kingdom Metazoa; phylum Chordata; order Ceratodontiformes; family Protopteridae; genus Protopterus; species Protopterus annectens. Next base: position 1,763,792,503 of record NC_056737.1, read on the forward strand.
GCAAGACAGTTCCTGCAAACACAAAATTAAGAAGCAAACACAAATGCACGGTAGGGAATAATGGGTCCCCATCCCTCAAACAAATGACATTGAAAACTGTGTGCCCGTAGTCCAACGCAGTGTAGATAGTTATACCAAGTCGAAGTGAAATGCATCATGTTAGCGTGCTGCCAATAGCTACGTCCAGCCCAATGGTCAGGGTCACCAGCTGTCCCACATTGTGAGGGAGAGTACACAGCTGGGCAGATGTGTCCATAACAAAACCAGAATAAATGTAAATATCTAGCGACCGTATGACAGAATTATATCCCACAACGCATGTAATAGTCACATAATTAACATACCATATGTGACAAGAAATAGAATAAGCAAGAAAACAAAACAGAAGGAGCATATAAACTGCTACAACAATAAGGCAACATGTAGGCTTAAAGGAAAAGTATTATCCATAGCGTTGACTGTGGGTGTGTGTTGTCCAGTACAATCAGATATGTGTCCGGAATATATCCCATCCTGGACATAGGAAAAGGTGGCACCCTACCAATGATCAGAGCAGTCGGCCAAAATCCACACATATGCGGTCCAAGATGTACTTGTCAGGATGTGTCACAGTTGAATGGGTATTATCTGGGGGTGCCAACCATGTCATGAAAGTTAAGTACGGGCATGTACCTATGTGCATGATGTATAGCATGTGGAAGGTGAAACATGCCAGGGTAGTCCACACAACCATACAGGTACCTGACATATGTAGTGTATGCAATGTGTTACCTTGACCGTGTCATGGGCCATCAACCAAAGCAGTGATGGATGGAGTGTCAGGAATATGTGTGTGGGAGGATGGGTAATGGTATAATCCTCAAAGGTGAGACTGCATTGTATGCAGAATAGGTGAACTGGAGGTGTATGAGGGAGCGGTGAGTGAATCAGAAAGAAACACAAAGAACATGTATACACATCTGCAATACAACCTGACAGGCCATACTGTGGAACACAATCTTACAAACATATGAATATTAAAATGTGCGATACAAATGTACAGAAATGTCACTGGCACATACCCACAGAATGGTCCTGATGGAACTGGCCCATTCAAATGCAACACACCTGGATGCATAATGGAATACCCATCATCCCCTCCACAGCACACAACCCGCCCGCATACCTGAATGTCCACCAAATCCAGCCATACTTGGCCTACTAGCTTGGCGCAGCCACGTCTACACATAGTGACCACTACTCATATGTAGTAGGCAGTGTCACCCTAGGCAGTTTCAGGATTGCAAACTATGTATCCCTTGCATGTAAAACCCCCAATACATTTTCATAAAGCCAAAAGAATGGTCGGTATTGGCCTTGTTAAATTTTTGGATATCCCTCATGGGATAAGTAACTTGTGTAAACATCAGAATGGGTATCAAGACATGATGTCCAGTCCTGTAGACATCTGGACACAAGTTTGAATGTGCAGTAGTGGTGCACGAGACTGTCCAGCCCTAGACAGTCATGCAGAACCTACTACCCAGGATCAAACACCTGCCCATGACACACGTGTCCCCACATGAATAATCGAGAGAATATATTGTACACATTCGCATAGTGGCACTTGGAAATAGGGTGATGAAGGCACTGACGTAAACAGGGTACCCCCTGATCCACTGTGTGGGGGACAGTCACTGTGTGGGTAGGTGTGTCCTGACCAACAATGATACAATGCCAAATGTCCTGTGATTGTAGGAAATAACTATGTACCATACTGCATGTAACAGTTGCCTAAAGCAGTCATGTCATGATAGAAAATACGTAATTCATACAAGAAACAGACTAACAACTAAAGTGCTAAAGGTATAGACTCTCAGCTAGGAAAATAATGAATGTTCTAAACCTGCACTGTGTTGGCCTAAACAATCTGGTGTCCCCAGAATATATCCCAACCTGTACATATGACAATGTGTCAACCCTACCAATTGTCAGAGCATTCGTACAATAACTGGCCAGCCTCTTAATCACTCAAAAAACCTTTGGAGGAAAGGTGTTGAATGAGAATGACTAATTACAACAATTAAGAGTAATAGATGCATTTAACTGCAGAAAATAAGTAGTAATACGAATCTGTCAACACGTTCCAATTTAATAGTACTAATATGGTAGAAGTGTCTGTGATTGTCCCTGATTTGTCATAACCTTGTCCCTTTCACTGTAGAAACTAGTCACCGAGTATCACAGAGGTCCGTACACATATGTACACCAACCGTCACATTTGTTGACAGGACTATTGCATACCTGTAGTGAATTTATAACTGATGTCCAGAATAAAATTCATCGTATATATAAATGAATTAAATAGTCAAATGTGAAGGGAAACACATGGAAACCTCCGCCCCACCCTGTATTTTGTAGTGGAACCACTCCCCGCCCTATATTATGTAGTGCTGACCTAATAATGTAGTCAGAGGTGCCCAAACACCTGCATCTGTATACACAGGTAGAATGTTAAAATCTGGACTAACTCTGCCCATGTGCTACGTCTGATATTTAAACAGGTACAAGACAGTTCTAGTCACCAGTAGGACAAGCCTAAACCCGGACTAGCACATGAAAACCCTGACAATCAAACACATGTATGCGCGAGGACTATAAGTGCAGGAGTTCTGAATATCCTTGGAGTGAGTAGACATGCAGCACGGGTCCAGAGCAGTAGGAAATAGGGAATGTCAGAAGTGTAGTACTGCGGTTTTCCCAGCAGAAGAATGGATGCCTGCTGTGTAAGTGAAGCGGTGAGGCGTATGTCAGAGTAGCTATGAACCATGGGTATACATATAAATGAGGCAGAACAACAATAGTGTAGTGGTTAGAGCATCCGCCTAATGTCAAGGCATTCCCGGTTCAAGTACGACTATAGCACATATTAATTTATTGTGTAACGAATGCCTCTGTGCTGTAAAGCCAACATTTATACATGTAAAGATGACTGCGTGTCTCGCATGGGGCCGTTAACCGGACTCCATCAATCAAAGTGGTACTTTCATAAGGAATAAGTCACATGTAATCACAAAGAAGTGGCAGTAAACATATGTAACTCACAATAAGTAGATGCAAGTGCGCCTGCGTGGGTGTAAGCAGCTTGTAGCATAGCAAAGTCTTGTACAGCTGTAACTATTATATATATATATATATATATATATATATATATATATAGATAGATGTGTGTATAGATAAATATCCACAGACATAAAAGAAATATGCAATTATATATATATATATATATATATATATATATATATATATATATATATATATATTTATAAAATGAACGCCGAAAGACGAAAGCAAACATAAGGGTAGTGAAGGTGATCTAGAGCAAGTAAGGTATTATAATGTGCTCGTAGTGTATGTCAGATAAAGCTCCACAAGAGTGAGTAGAGCACCGCTATTGACACCAGAGACAGGGTTATACCAGTGGCCATAACATCATTGAAGTGCTACGTCAACATTATACACCGACGGAATGTAGTACATGTTGCGACCACCTACACTTGTAACCCGCAAATTGTTCGTAATCCATAACACCAGGAAAGGCACGTATGTTCAAATATGAATGGATGGGGACCCTGTGAATACACGAGGTGGTACAAAATGTGTGTAGAGCCCCAACGCACTGGAGAGGGCAATGTGTAAAGGTGTGTCATGGCTGCAATATCAGGTGGATAATGGCTGTTATGCGTGGAAACTCAACACGGGTGTGCTGGAGAAACTATGGATATGCGATTATGGACACAGGAGTGCTAGGGCATGTTGCGCCGGTTGCAATGGAGCAGCCTGTGGGGGTCATCTAGTACATCGGTGCGATTCCCAGATAGACCGTCGTCTGCATGGAGACATGCGTGAATGGGCGTATAGTCGTCGGACGTTGTGCGCCAGGGCTGGCAGCCCGGCACATAAAACCTATCTGCCAACCATGAGCGGAACGGAGTTCTGCTGTGACAACCCCAAACTGGGAAAAGCAGAAAGACACAACTACATGCAGACATCAATATGTTGACGTACAATCTCAGTAACACAAACACTCGTTCTATTAACATTAATAATATGAATGTGCACAGAAACAAATACAGTAGCAGGAATAATAGGCTGCACATATGAGTAATTGGTCGAATGACACTGTATCACATCACACTTATCAGCATCACCCCAGACATGAAAAATGTGCAACATCTGTCTGCTGTATAACGTGCAGTATACTGATCACAAGTTCACCGGAGTGAAGTGTCGGTGTCATAATGACTAAGGCAATAGTATGCTGTTGAAACAGAGATAAAACCCAATACGCATGTGTAAGTGTCTATGTCCTGGAAATGTATAGGTTAACGGACACACAGATGTATATATAGATAAAAACGTATATATATATATATATATATATATATATATATATATATATATATATATATATTTATATACACATTTATTTATTTTACTTTATTTTACATTTGTTAACTGGGCTAATCTAGCTGGATATATTTCCATTTTCAGTAGAGGCCCAGGCAGAAAAGCTCCACACATAAACAACAGACAAAATGGGGAGAAAGGCTCAACAAATAAACACAAACAAAACAAACATTGTTTACAAAAATTCAAGAAAGGTATAACAGTTACAAACTATGGAAGAATACGAGACATAATTTCAAATTGCAAATTAAAGTATGTGAAGATGATTATACGACATAATATATTTACACATAGTACAACTACATGTAGTTTTAGAGTAAAACAACTCTGTAGGGCTAACTCCAAGATATTTTTTAGAGAGTATTTGCATCCTTGGTTACTCTAGTATAATCCAGACAGTTAGTATATCAAAGTGGTTAGACAGTAATGGGAGAAAAGGAGGAAGAAAAAGAAATGACAGTAATACTGCCTTCAGGATTAGAAAAAAGAAATGACAGTAATACTGCCTTCAGGATACAAATCATATCCTGGGAAGGACAGTAGGTTTACAGGATTTACAACTTCAGAGAAGTTGACATATGGGGAGGACAGTAGACGTTTGAGAGAATAAAAAAAAGAAACATAGAATTAGTCTGGGTAACAGCAAGGGCAAAGCCAGTTAGTTTTAAGATATTTCTTAAGTCTTTATTTAAAGAGAGTAAAGGAGGGGAGAGAGGTTAGGTCAGATGGCAGGAGGTTCCATTGTTTTCCTGCGGAGTTGGAGAACAGTGAGTCACCAGCCAAGTTGTTAGACTTGGAGGTACTAGCTAGGCGTTTATTGGAGGAGCATAATGAGTTTAGATTGGAGGAACTAGCTAGGAGTTTATTGGAGGAGCGTAATGAGTTAAGATTTCTATAGGGTGCAATAAGGTTGTTAAGTATGGGTGTGTTGTTGGGTTGGTAAAAAATCTTATGAACAATGGTAAGTTGGGAAAGTATCAGAATGTTTTCTAATTCAAGCCAGTCTAGCTGGTGAAGGTTGAGACAATGGTGAGTTCTGTATGGGTTTACTGTTATAGGAGTTGGGTAATTTAGCAAGATTACTTTTTTTTTAGATTTATGTATACGGGTGCAGCATATAGAAGAGTTGAAATTAGATGGGAGTGGGCAATAGTAGTTCTGGCTGCTGGGGTTAAGAATGGTTTAACCCTATAAAGGGAACCGAGTTTTTTATTAACTGATTTAATGGCATTGTTAATGTGAATATCAAAGGTGAGGTTGTTATCAACTGTGACTCCTAATAGTTTGGTGGAAGAGTCGGGGGATATAATGGTACCATTATTGGACTGGATGGAGAAATGTAAGGGGGGGACTTGGTATTAGTGGTGAAGAGTAGAAGCTTGGTCTTTTTGGCATTCAGGAGAAGACACCGTTTCAAGAACCAAGTCTCTACAGTACTGAAGGCTGTCTGGGTTAAAGATTGGAGTTTGGATATAGAGTTTGCAGAGCATATGATTGTAGAGTTGTCCGCATATTGTATACAGGTGGCTTGAGGAATTATAGTTTGGAGGTCATTTATGAATAAGGAGAAAAGGAGAGGACCAAGAATCGAGCCTTGAGGGACTCCCAGGGGAAATAGGTAGGTGAGATGAAAGCTGATTCTCCCAAAGAACTGCTTGCTGTCTATTACTAAGGTAAGACCTGAACCAGAAAATCGCTTTGTTATTAAGAGAGAGGGATGACAGAGTGTTCAGGAGTAAGGAGTGGTTAACCATATCAAAGGCTTTAGACAGGTCAATGAAGAGTGCGGATGAAAGGGTGGTATTATTACGATTGGTATTGATAGTATTGGTGAAGGATAGGAGAGCTGAGGTGGTGCTATGAAAAGGCCTGAAACCATGCTGACAGTTTGTAAGAATGTTATGTTGAATTAAGTAGTCCATTAGCTGAAGGTGAATACATTTTTCCATAATCTTGGCCAAAGGTGAGAGGAGAGCTATAGACCTGTAGTTAGAATAGTCAGCAAAGTTGCCTCCTTTATGCAATGGAATAATGTCGAAAATTTTCCAGAGATTTGGAATGGTACCTTCAATTATGGTACGGTTTATCAGAATAGATATAGGATAGCCTACTACTTTAACAGACAGCTGTAGATATTCAGATGGTAAGTTATTGGCAGAGGGGGTACAAGGCTTACGTTTGTGGATTACTTTTTGGATGCATAAGGTAGCTATAGGTTGGAGTCAGAAAGTTGGCCGAGGGGGCGTGGCCAAGGATGAACACAGGATAGCAGCAGATTTCTTCAGCTCCACCAATTTCATTACATTGACAGGAATTAATTACTTAAAAAATTAATTCTTGAAGTAATTTTCTTTCTAAATATGTTTGTTTTTTATAGTTCTTGAACTATATCTAAAAAAGAAAGGAAATCTTAAGAATATTCCTGTCAGAAATTACTTTGGAAATTTTCCTGTCAGTTTATCAGTCTGAAATGAGTTCCAGTAAGACAAATTCTCAAGACTCCAGCATCAAGAAAGAACTTCAGTCTCTGATAATTATAGTCCAGCAACTTACTGTTAAGATGGATAAAATGGATACTAAAATAGACACTTTCATAGAAAAAACTACAAAACAAATAGACTTGTTACATATGGACCTGCAACAACAGAAGATCCAGATGACAGACATAGAAGAAGCTGTGAATGACATGGAAAATAAAATACAAGAAGAGGAAATCAACATTGAGTTTCTGCTGAAACAAAATACACATTTACAAACAAAGCTGGATGACCTGGAAAATAGATCTAGGCGCAATAACATTAGGATTTTTGGACTGCCAGAAAATATTGAAGGTAACAATATTACTTCTTTTATAACAACATGGCTCCCTAAAACTTTAGATTTACCAGAAGCATTCTCTTTTGGTATCGAAAAGCACATAGATCTATAGCTAATACTAACTCTAACAAAACTATCCTAGATCAGTTATAGTTAGATTTCTATCATCTTTTGATAAAGAGATGGTTCTTAAATCTGCTTGGGCTAAAGCTCCTGTTAAGTTTAATGAGACAACTGTGCGTTTTGACAATGACTATTCTTCCATGGTAATTGCTAAAAGAAAAGTTTTTCTGCCACTAATAAGGGAGCTTAAAAAACACAGTTTAAAACATACCTTCTGTTTCCTGCCAAGCTTAAAATCTTCCTTCCTGATGGTCCTAAGGTCTTGATGATTTAGACTCTGCTTTACTGTTTGTCAAAGAAAAAAGGATTTTGGATAAAATAGAAGAAATGGAATGGGCTAGTTCTTCATTAAAGAGATTGGCAACTGAAGCTTCCTGGAAGACTTCAGAGAAGAAGAAGAGACTAAAAACAAATGATTTGTTATATGTTTTTTCTCTCTCATCATTTTAGTTCATTATTAATCTTTTGAATATAGTTCCTGCATTTCCAGAAAGCCACAAATATTTTGGGAAAGATTTAATCAAAGTTATTCTCTATGTGCAAAGAAATGTTTTGTTTCATAACCAGTCAAAATGCCTGAGGATTTAATGGCAGGCTGTGACTCGATTTGTTTTTCTTTCTGAAAAAGTAAGGTTAGTAATTTGATACATTTTTTATCTTTATCTTTTTTTTCCTTCTTCTTTTATTATTTTCTTTGTTTAAACAATGACATTCTATTTAGATTATGTAGTGGGTAAAGGGTGGGGTGGGCAGGAGAGAACAGTAATGAAAATATCATTAATACAATAATAACATATTTATTTCTTGTAAAAGTTTATAAGTTCTTCAAATGCTATTTCTAATTATACTTTCTTGATTATACTGCTTATGCTTATTTGTAAATAATCTGTCATGCTTTAACTAATAATAATCAGAACTAAATAAGAGTAAATAATATGTTTTATTTTTAACTCTATTAATATAAACAGTAAGTAACATTCCATTGTATATACTTCTTACAGCTTTCTCTTACATTTTTTATTTCTGCCTCACTCCCTTTTATTTTCTACTCTCTTTTCTTTTCTTTATTAATATATAGAAATGCTTTTGACTGTGTGGGCACAGTGAATAATAGGATTTGTATGAAAATTGAGTTGGGAGAAGAATGCTGAGTTTTATTGCTTGTTGGTAATTTTGAGTTTAATTTCACTTGCATAGAGGCTGTGATGATCTGTGGAATACATTGTGGAGGTTCTGTCATGTTTAGATGCATTTACACTGCTAAATGAATGTTTGTCACTAGTTTTTAATAAGTTTCCCGCCAAAATGTTAAGAGAGACAATCTGGGATGTGGGCTGTCTTATGCACAATGTCCTTGAGTTACCTCAGAATCTTCAAATCACAGAATTCTCACAGAGAAACTGAAAGCAGTTAGTATAAACATTGGAAAGGTTATCACACTGACACACCACAGATTCAGGAAAAATACTCTGTTCATAAAATATGTCAGTTATAATGAGTTTAAATGATGTAGTTTCTTGTAGTAAGTAAATGTCTTATTTTAGAAGGCATAAAAATGAAACATTTATTTAAATGTTTTTGAAAATCTACTTAACAGCAGCATAATAATCTGTGTTAAAAATTTGTGTTCCAAACATATACTTTACTATAACTCATTTAATTCATCTGATTGACAAACATAAATAATCTTATAACTCTATTCAGGAAGAAATGTCATGTGATATATTTTAAAGCAGTAGGTTAGCATGATTGTAAAATCTGGTTACCAATATGTGTTTGCTGCGCATTATTTTGTATAAAGCAGACAGATTTATTCTAGGGACAGCAAGTAGGATAGTGCTCTACAAAGACACAACTCAGTGAGATCAGATATATATATATATATATATATATATATATATATATATATATATATATATATATATATATGTGTGTGTGTGTGTGTGTGTGTGTGTGTATGTATGTGTGTGTGTGTGTGAGTGTGATGTTTTTTTTTCTGAGAATCTGCATAACTATCCAATATGATTTATAATAATTTCTATGAATACAATATTTTACTCTATTGACAAAATGAATGTTTGCCAGAAGTTTTAATAAGTTTCCTACCAAAATGTTAAGGGAGACAATCTGGGATGTGGGCTGTCTCATGCACAGTGTCCATGAGTTTCCTCAGAAGCTTCACTCACAGAATTTTCACAGAGAAACTGAAAGCAGTTAGTATAAACATTGACAAGGTTATCACACTGACACACCACAGATTCAGGAAAAATACTCTATTCATAAAATGTGTCAGTTATGATGAGTTTAGATGATGTAGTTTCTTGTAGCAAGTAAATATCTTATTTTAGAAGGCATAGAAAATGAAACATTTATTTAAATGTTTTTGAAAATCTACTTAACAGTAGCATAATAATCTGTGTTAAAAACGTGTCCCAAACATATACTTTACTATAACTCATTTAATTCATCTGATTGACAAGCATAAATAATCTTATAACTCTATTCTGGAAGAAATGTCATGTGATATATTTTAAAGCAGTAGGTTAGCATGATTGTAAAATCTGGTTACTAATATGTGTTTGCTGTGCATTATTTTGTATAAAGCAGACAGATTTATTCTAGGGACAGCAAGTAGGATAGTGCTCTACAAAGACACAACTCAGTGAGATCATATATATATATATATGTGTGTATGTGTGTGTGTGTGTGTGTGTGTGTGTGTGTGTGTGTGTATGTATGTATATATGTGTATGTGTATATGTATGTGTGTGTGTGTGTGTGTGTGTGTGTGTGTGTGTGTGGGTATGTGTGTGTGTTTGTGTGGGTATGTGTGTGTGTGTATATGTGTGTGTGTATATGTATGTGTGTGTGTCTGTCTTTATGTGTGTGATGGCTTTTTTTTTAGTTAATAACGCAGGTGTTTCTGAGAATCTGCATAACTATGCAATATGATTTATAATAATTTTTATGAATACAATATTTTACTCTATTGACAATAATGAGTTTAAGTAAATGCTCATATACAAACAATTCAAGATTTTTTTGGAAGCTGTTGATAGAATTCACATGACAGAAAATAGATGCATCTTAATGCATGTAATGTCTGAATCATATTAGCCAAAGTTTTTGATTTAAATGAATGTTAGAACATAATTTTCTCTCCTCTTGATTTCTAACATTAAGATTATTTGAATGCTATTAGAATACAAGTGTTATATATTACATAGATCTATATAATGGTATGAACAGTTTAAAAAAAAAAAAAGTTTATTTTAGTTTATATGATGCTGTTTTACCAAATGTGTAGTTTTGTCTTGATAGATAATTGAATTGAAAACTGTTAACCTCAGTTAAATATAACTAGTATTAAATTGATAAGGTGGTAGCTGAGGTACTGCTGCTTAGGGTAGGGGTTAACTTGAGTAGTAAATACTGCTCTAAGTTGGAGTTTTCAACTCCAGGCGGGATGCAAGGTTTAATCCTTACATTATTTTCACTTGTTCATTGTTATATGTATATAGTTTTGACATCCACAATATATTTTGTACACTCATTGTCACTACAAACAAAATTGAATCCTATACAAAATCCCATAAGAGATTTAATAAATACAGCTATATTTAAAGGTACACCTAAAAGAGGAGATGTAACATTATTTATCTTGTTATTTGTTATTTCGATCATAAGATTCTTGAGTTTTAAAAATGCCAAATGACATCTTTAAAAGGAATTTCTTTAAACATTAATGGATTGAATAATCCGTGTAAAAGGGCAAGCCTAATAAGATACATTAATCTACACAAGGCCAATCTAGTCTTCCTGCAAGAAACCCATCTCTTGAAAAAAGATATTGATAAACTAGCCACTAATAAGTATACAGTATTGGTTAGTTCAGAGCACACTCAGAAAAAAGAGGAGTGGCTATTTTATGGAATAAAAGTATGCCCATTCCTAAAACCATTAAGTCTTATCAGGATGACAAAGGAATGTTTTGTATGGTTACAATACAAATTAATGGGAAGACTTACACTTTAATTAATGTATATTGGATACCTGGAATTGGTATTAATACAATGAAACATCATATTGATAAGATCATATCATTCTCTGTAGGGGATATTATTTTAGCTGGTGATTTTAATTGTATACTACATGAAAGTGATACTACCACTATAAAGAAAAGAAGAATTACATCTAATGCAAAACATTTAAATGATTTTGCTAATTCTTATCATTTGAATGATATTAATAATCAGATAGAGTCAAAATCATTACCATACACCTTTTTTCTAACAGATACAAAACTTATTCAAAAATAGATAGGGTCTTTATTTCTAACCAGATGGTAACAGATTTAATTAATTCCAAAATCATTTCATGTCCTATATCTGATCATAACTCAATTGTTTTTGAATTCATGATAAAAAATACTCATAATGTTCAGATCAAAAGGATGCCAGCATACTTAACTCAGCTAAAAGACTATAAAGAATATATACTTTCAGAAGTACAGCATTTTCTAGACATAAATAATACTCCTGAAGTCTCCATTGTCTATGTTTGGGATGCCTTAAAATCATATCTATATGGACAAAGTATCAGATGGTATAATAACAAAAGGAAATCTTGGGATAAGGAATTGTTAGATATTCAAAGTAAACTAGACTCTTATAAACATAATAATAAAGACAATATTATGGACAAGAAAGTTATTGAAGAAATAAACAAACTAAATGAGAAATACAAAGAAATTTTAACTCATAAAGTTAAAATAACTTTAGAGAAATACAAGTTTTTGTCTTATTCAATAAGCCCCAAATACTTGCATAGACTTAAAAATAAAACAAAAAGATTGAATAAACAAAACCATATCAAAGAAATCTTTTCTCTAAGGAAAAATAAGAATGTTTCTAGTATACCAGAAATACTGGATGAATTTAGAAATCACTTTCACAAGATTAACCATAACAACATTAACATGGAACCTAAAGATAAAATAAAGGAGTTTATAACCACAAACATGAATAAAAAGCTTAATAAACAACAGATTAAACTATTGGACAAGAGTATTTCATATACAGAAGTTATTACACAAATAAATAAGCTTAAATCAAACAAAGCACCGGGTAATGATGGTATTATACCAGAGATATATAAAATCCTTTCTAAAACTACATATTCATTAATACATAAGGTTTTTATTCTGGCCCAAACTGAGTTAATAACCCCCCATCTTGGCAATATACATTTATTTCACCATTTTTAAAACCTAATAATGATCCAACTAGATATTCTTCATATCGACCCATCTCATTACTTAATGTTGATTATAAAATGTTTATGAGTATTTTTGCTGATAGATTGAAAACAATTATCCCCGGCATTATAGACATAGATCAGACGGGCTTCATTGTAAATAGAAATACTTTTGATAATATAAGAAGAACTTTAACATTAATTGATTTTGCAAATTGGAAAAAGAAAGATTTAACACTTATTAGTCTTGATATAGGTTCAGCATTTGATTCAGTAAGTTGGGACTATCTGTTTACCTTACTGAAATGCACAAATTTCTCTGATGCATTTGTAAATTTAATTGAGCATTTATACAAAGGAACACTGGCTTATATTAAGGTAGGAACATATGTTTCACAAAAAATACCCATTCTTAAAGGTACAAAGCAAGGATGTCCACTTTCTCCACTATTATTCACTTTAGTAATGGAGCTTTGGGCTAATTTGATTAGAAACAGTACTGACATAGAGGGTTTTGAAATAGAAGAAAATACAACATCAAAAATTCAACTTTTTGCAGATGATGTTCTAATTACATCAGCAGGATCTAATTCTTCTATGCAGTCTTTATTTGATAAAATGATGAATTTTAAAAGTATTTCTGGTTTAATATTCAATGAAGAAAAACTAAAATACTACCTATATATACACGAAAAATACTCTCATTAGTGATTTTACTAAATATGTACCCAACTCAGGTCAGATAACTTATTTAGGTATAATACTATCTAAAGATATTAAATCTATTATATATAATAACTATAATACCTGTTTTCTTAATATACAAAATCTTTTTAATACCTGGAATAATATGTTTTTACTATGGAGGAGAGACTTACAATTATTAAAATGATAATATTCCCCAAGATTTTATACTTAATACAATCAATAATACTTTCACCTACAAAATAACTATCAAGAAACTGAATACACTAATGTTAAATTTCTTATGGGCACCTAATAGACCTAGGATTGCATTAAAGAAACATACTAATAGCTGGTCTCAAGGGGTATTTCTTTTCCAGACTTTAATTTATATATTATCTCTTCTATTATAAAAGTTATTACTTTATTAATAGATCGGTCATATGTCGCAAAATGGAAAGATTATTGGGAGCTAATTAGTATGCACTTCATGAAAATCTCCTTAACACATAAAATATGATTATAAATAACTCCATGTTGTGGTTGCTAAAGGAATTTTGTACTTCACCTATTACACCTAAACATATGGTCTGTTACCCATTAAATATTATTATTAGTTATCGTAACTTTATATTCATGCACCCTAAGTATAGGGAATGGAATTTTATTGTATTCCCTATAATTTATACTCAGGGTATGCTTATGTCATCTACTTCTGAAGGAGCTCATTTAGCTATAGATAATAATCTAAAGTACTGGTATCAGCTGATAGCTGATAATAAAGTTAAAAATCTAGATTTCTTAAAACAAGAATTTGATGTAAGAGAAACTTGCTGGTTAGAGGTTCAGATCTTTAGACAACATCTCATTGATAGAATAGATCTAATGTCTATAACAGTTAAAGAATCTATTCCAAAACTGATTGATTACTTGATAATAAATTTACAGCATAAAGTTTCTGATAAAGGTAAACTTTCATATATACATAAAATTATCAGACAAGAAACTTTTTACAATGTAGATTCATACTGGAATTATTTCACCTCTATTAATGGGGACCCACCAACTCAACAAGATAAACAATATATATTGGAATCTGCTTATAGAACTACATCTTCCATTGTCTGAAGACTTTATACATGGAAATTTTTACATAGATCTTTTTATACACCTTTGATGATGAATAAAATTAATAATAAAGATAATCTATGTAAGAGATGTAATGTAGAAATTAATGCTGACTGGGCTCATATGTTTTATGAATGTATGAAGTTGAAAGAATACTGGAAGTCAATTAATGAATTTTTGCAGGCTCTTTTTACAGATAATTTCATTATTTCTAAGTCTCTTATATTATTCAACACACTCGTACCTCAATGTGTTAAAAAGATTAAGCTTCCCTTGTTATGGTCTATCCTAGCAGTGGCTAGGAAAATAATAACTAGAAATTGGATTTCAGATACACCTCCTTCGTTCAATGAATTTAAAAATGTTATGAATATAATGTGTCATATGGAAATAAGCACAATTAGAATGAGAACAACTAGAAAAACATCACATTTTATTGTATGGGATAATTTACAAAATTTGTTAAAAAAATTCTAATTTCAATAGCACAGTATTTTAGTTTAATTAATTGATCTGATTGTAGTGGATGTCTTTGTAAATACTTTAGTTGTTTTGTTGAATATTATAATAATACCTATTTTTAATTATTTGTATAAAATTGTTATGATATTTCTCTTATATGTTAAAACAATAAACTTGTTTTGAAAAAAAAAAGAAAGTTGGCCGAGAATCAGGTGGGGAGTTGGGTAGATCAGAGTTATCTGAGGCTAGCTGAGAAGCAAGTGTTTGTATGGTGTTAGTGAAGAAGGTATTAAAGGCATTGGCAGTTTGATACCAGGTATTGTTTTCAGACCCTAGAGGAGAAGGAGTGCTAGAGTGGCCAGGACGAAGGAGGTTATTTAAGCTTGCCCAGAATTTGTGTGGGTTATTGTGGTGAGTTTGCTGTAGATTACAATAGTAGTTTGTTTTTTTTTTTTTTTGTCAGAGAGGATAGCTTTTTTTGTAGTATTTCTCAGCTGTCTAAATGTTAGTTGTTCTGAGGGATTTCTGGTTGCTCTCCACTTAGCCCACGATTTATTTCTAAGTAAAATCTTTTGCCTGGTCTCCTTTGAGAGCCAGGGGGCAGTTTTGGATTTTATTCTAATAGATCATTTAGGTGCATGCCTATCAAGGATAGTTAAGAATTTGTTATTGAAATATATAACTGTGTCCTTTAGAGGGAGAATTTTTAGGGGGTTCCAGTTACGAGCACTAAGTTCCATTCAGAATAATGCTGGGTTAAAGTTTTTCTTGGATCTAGAGATGATACAGTTGGGGGTGTTATTAGTGTCATTCTTATGTCTTATGATGTAAGTTAGCATGTGGACACTTACATCATCCAGCAGGGTTCCTACTTTATAAGTGTGTTCTTGTTTATTGATTAGTATCCAGTCTAGGATCGTTTCTTTATTGTTGGGTTTGTTAATTCTAGTTGTGGTGTTGATAGTTTGGTGAAAACCATGCAAGTTGATATGGGAGTAAGGATTGTCTGTATTGATACTATTCCAGTCAGAATTGAAATTGCCTAGAATAATAGTTTCTTGTGGGAAAGTAGCAAATATCCAGCTTAGGGTGTCTTCTATAGTAGTAATGTTATTACCTGGGGGTAGGTAGATACAAATTATATATAATGCTTTGCTGAGGTTAAGTTGAAATTTGGTGATTAAAATTTCAAATTTACTATCTTGAGGAGGGTTATGTGGTATAGAGGAGATGTGTAGCTCCTTTCTATACAGTAGGGCTACTCCTCCCCCTTTACATTTAATTCTGTCATGTCTCAGTATATTGTACCCTGGGGGGGTTATTTCATTGTCCTTAGTTGAGGGTTTTAACCAGGTTTCTGTAAGACAGAGGATATCAAAGGAGTGAATATCAATAAGGGCATGGAGATGGTCAACTTTGTTGTTAATACTGCGTATATTGAGGTGAACTATTAGCAAGAAGTTAGTGGGAATGGCCTGGGTAGTAAGGGTGTTGGGATAGGTAGAAGGAGTAGGAGTAGTAGGAAGATTCGATGGGCCTGGGTTTGGGTGAATGTCGCCATCTTTTAAGGTGGGGGATTTTAATGAAGAGAGTAGGTTGGAGTTAAGGTAAGGTTGGTATTTCAATTTTTTTACTATAGGGTGGTTTAGCTTCAAGGGTGTAAGACGATGATATTTTGGAAGCAAGAAGCAGGAGGCAGTGGTGATATTTATTTGGGGATGGGTATATATACAGATATATATATATATATACACACACACACAAAGATATAATACATATATATATATATATATATATATATAGATAAATATATATACACATCCAACAGGTACTGATATATACACATACAAAAAAAACAAATATATATGTCATTGTAGATATACACGTACATAACTAGGTTACTTTACAGCAATTAGGGGTAACATATTTACAGACCGGGCATATGTGACTGGGAGGTCCAATAAATAAAAGTTGTAACCCCCACACTGCCCAGCTAGGACGGTCAGACATACAGACAGGCAATAAAGATAAATACACTGCTGCTGCCCAAAACACCAGCAGGAAAGTACCAGTGGGAGAGATCTGCAAGGTCTACACTTTAAACATTGATAATGGTGCCCCTTGCGGGACCCCAAAAATTCACTGTACGTGTGAACCCATGGTTATCGATGCGAGCAGGATGTAGGTGTACATGGAACAGTAGGTTGTGCAAGTGTGGTAATACATGGGTTGACAAAACATACGACATGTGTCCCAAGACAGGAAGAGTGGGCAATGTGTAGGGGTGTGCTCATACCCCAGCTGTGCTCACAGTAAATATTTGTCATGAGTGCTGTAGAGGGGTGCCAGGTAGGTGAACCATGGGTATGCAATAATGGGCTTAAGTGTGCAGGTGCTGGTTGGCAGAGATGTAGTAGGCCCACCCAGTGGAAGTCATTAATATCCCTATGTGGACATAGCAGACACCTATACCTCCCAAACCTGATGAGCACATCTACCGGATAGTCTGTAAACCATCGGGGGAATACATAGGGACCAAATCCGTGCTGTGTACCCAATTAGCATGGACGTCCATAGTTGTGAATCAGAATGCAACAAAGTCCAACTAAACACTTCCAGAACTAGTGATATTAGGTGGACAGGTGGCGGAATACAGGTAATGACAGATGACAACATGTATGAGTCATAAACAGCATGTACCTCGACAAACGTGAATGAATACATATGCTCGGTGACTGTCAGTGTGTCTGGTTAATAGGACCAATCATCTAAATGTGTCCCACAGGGTGTTATGCAGTGTTTCTGATACAGTGTTCATTCTCCCCCATTGGTATGTGAGGTCTGCTAGTGACGGAAAGTGCATAATTTGCTGACTACCTTAGGTAGATGATAGCATAATAGATGAGGTTTACCACCCGTATGCCTTTGAGGGACACACCCGCCTGGGCAGTTGTGTCCTGCAAAAT
Organism: Protopterus annectens; assembly: GCF_019279795.1. Taxonomy (NCBI): domain Eukaryota; kingdom Metazoa; phylum Chordata; order Ceratodontiformes; family Protopteridae; genus Protopterus; species Protopterus annectens. The sequence goes on from NC_056737.1 coordinate 1,763,810,388, forward strand.
GAATGTTATGGCACATGGCCTGTGAGTTCTGGAAAGGAGGCCATATATTGTGTGTAGTGGTGTCAGAAATTAATTTGTTGTATCAGAAACAGCTACATGTAATAGGAAACAGTATTAGCAATTATAATGCTTCAAGAATAACCTTAACGTATGCAAACCGTTGAAGTAGTCAATTTACTACTGGCTGTGGGTATGTGTTGCCTTGACACATGTGATAGCTCTACATACAGGATCTATAGGGCCGCCACCATTCTGAATGGCCAAAGTGGGACCTGTTCTGTAGAAATATCAGACGTACCAGGGCAGAACATACCTACAGCCATGCATAGTACAGAAATATACATATCAGCACAAATCAAAGCTTAGTCTAGCAGCAGTAAAGTTGCTTATGCTTCTACATATAACATATTGACGTGTCAGGTTTACAAGACCTGTAACAAGCAATCACTACAGACACGTAGAATATGAGAATGTCTCCTAATCAGGACAGCTGCAATGGCTAGAGTATTATCACATGACATATGCCTAATGAGGGACTGTCCCATGCAAAGTGGGAAAGGTGTTACTCCTACAGTCTCCCGTCGTGCAATCTGAAAGGTGGAAAACGTACAGTAGGTATGCGGTAACATGACTCGGTGGACAGCTGCGTTAACAAAATAACATTCACATGTCAGCATTGCAGAGTATCGGTTCCCATGTATCAAGCAGATGGGAGCAGATCATATGAGGAACTCGCATATAATATGATTATGTCACTGGACAGGCCGCCGAGTCCGTACAGTCAAACGCCTGCCATCGCCAAATGGTTAGACATACCCCGATACTGTAGTCATGTAGTCCGATGTAATACGCATCACAAGGGATCAAACACACCCAGCGTGAGTGACAAATGTAAGCACAAATGTCGGTGAGCGAGCGGCTGTAAGCATGTTTGTCTACCAGTATGCCAGTAGTGCACTGTCAAAGAAATGTGGAGTCTAAATGGGTATAAGGTGCTGTAACCAGAGGTCAGCAGTGCTTAACACTGTGCAAACCCACGCACAACTGCTCCCACCTGCTAGAATGTGCCTTACCCAGTCCGTATCCAAAGGAGTCGGTCTGTCCGCAAACAAAGAACCATCCTATTCATGTGTTGGTAGCAGTACCCTGCGCAAATAGCTCATGTGAATTAACAATAGACCATGGCATATGTACAGACAATAGACCACATGCACACCATACAGCACAGTCATCCAACAGTGTAGCAATGTACTGGCAGATATGTCTGGACCACTGGTGTATGCATGCCTGGCAGTCCTGTGTTTCAGTGTGTGAGCATGCCCAGTATGACTGTTAGGCATGTTGTTGACCGACATTACCGTCATACCGTCATGTGTGTGAGCATGCCAAGTATGGTCAGCTGTATTGCATGTGTCACATGTCCAAATAGTCAGTACTGTGTTGCCGACCCCTCCGTTCTACACAGACAGGTGTCATGCTGTGTCTGCAGGGTAGCTAATGGTCATGTGGCATTGACAGTTGCCACATGTCTGCATAGCGTGGCGGGACATCCAGCCGCATCCACAGTCCTACACAGCACCGTGGGTGGTGCACATGACTCTCACATGTGTAGGTTGGATGGGGGGGGACACAGCTGACAGTTGTACACATCTGCCACTACTGTACTGGTATGCCAGGTACTCCATGTCAGTGTGTGGACCTACCTAAATTGCTGGTTGGAGGGATACCAGTGTATGTCAGATCCCAGCTTTAAATACCAGCATAGTGGTGTTGGACATCCTATCTTTCACAACCTACATCAAACTGCCTGGCCTGCTGTAGTCTGTGTGTGTCTTTGGGGGTTGGGATCATTCATTGGGCATATCCATAGGCCATTGTATATCATTTGTCTGTATTGCTCCACACCTGTCAAGCTGCATGGAACGCGTGTGGGCTGTACAGACACACATGATGTTCAGCCCATAATCTGCAGTGGGTTAGGACACCCTGTGTACTACTGGCTACCATTGTGACCCCCATATGTGCTACAGATGTCATGGTGCCACTATGGACGTGTACTGTCTGCTGCCCTAACATTCGGCCACCAAAGTCTCTTATATACTCACATACATACCATAGCAATGGGTAAATACACATTCTAATACAACTGCCAATTGTTAGGTCGATAGATGTACCCTGGAGGTGCTCTGGACCTGAGGACAGTGCTGGAGGGCTGCCTATGTCGGATGCACACAGTGCACCTCCTACACATGGCCGAGCACAGGTAGTGTCATGTTTGGCATCCATTGTACTGTGTGCGGGTCAGAGAGGGGAAATCCGTGGGTACCTACTGTGTCAGTGCATATGCCTTGTGTTGCCTGTTTGCCAAGGGCAGGTCAAACTGTGCACGGCCTTTCGTCGACTGGGCTCTGCTCAGGTAGTTCCTTCGCCAGGTCACACTGTGCCTGTACAGGCCTTGGCAGTGGTGTTGGGCTGTGTGGCCCTGCCCCATGCTGTTCCTGTTGCAACTGTTACTGCAGGATCAGATTATGTAGCATAGCAAATACCATAACAAATTGTGTGCATGTAGCTAGTGAATACTGCAGGGCTCCAACGGATGTGTCCGGATACCAGAACCGTGACCTGAGCATCCCAAACACATGCTCAATTATATGTCTTGCCTGTGCATCTGCCTCATTATGGTGTGAGTGTTCAGGTGTGTGTGCATTGTTGATGGGTGTCATCAGCCACGACACCAGTGGTTACCCAGCATCCTCCTCTAGGAGACTGTAGGGGATGTCCATATTGGCAAAGGTGTGGTACAGCTGTGTCAGAAGCCATATATCGGAATCATCATAGCTTCCAGGGCAGACAGCACACACATTCAATCTAATGCCCTGGCCATCGCATATGGCCTAGCTATTGGAGGGTATGCCCCTGCAGTGAATGTAGGCCCTACCCCACTCACCAGGTGGTACTTTGATGTGTACGTGTGTGCAGGCTATAGCACCCAGTACCCCAGGGTAGTCAGCCATGTGGTTGAAGAGATGCATATTGCTGGTCTACTAATCACGTGTGTTGAGGACATGTACATGCTCACTAGCATGTGTTGACATGCTGTCTGTGAACTGGTGCAATACTCTGGATGCAGATGCCTGTAAGATCCCCATGATATCCCCAGTTGTGCTGTGTGAGGAACCTGTGGCTAGTATACCTAGGCCAACACATACCGTGGTATCCACTGTGATGGGTTTCCCTTGGCCTGTTTGATGTGTCAGGTGTGGCAGGCACAGGTCAACAAGCCACTGTAGGAGGTCTCTGTCCACCCCATAGTGCTCCACCATCCCCAGCTCATGTAGCCCCTGGTAAGTCACCCTGGGTCTATAAAGTCTTATGTCACCCCAGTAAGGGTTGTTCGGCAGCATACACATCCTCACTGCCCTCAGCCTCCTGCACATGTTGATCTATGTCGCCTGCTGCAGCCCTTCTCATTTGGTTGGACTGTGTTGTGAAATGTCCCCGCAGGTATACACCGATGGTGTAGAGTGTGGAAGGAACCAGTGTGTATGCTGCTTGCTCACATTACTGTACTGTTCAGGTGCGGGCTGGCCATGTCATCTGCTGATTGTGCTGATCATCACCTGTTTGTGCAGCCTGTACAGCCTGAGTACCCCACCACTGCTTTTGTCCCTCCCAATGTCACCAGGCAGGTATGGACACACCCCTAGCTTAGGCGTGCTAAGGCAGGAGCACTCCCGAGGCACAGTTCTGCAATGTACGTACAGTATGCCTGACCCCCCCTCCCATGCTCTCAACTATATTCGAGCCCTGCACCCGGCTAACTACACACATACACTCCAGGGATCTGCATCACACCCTGGGGATACATGGGATACACTATTGTCAACCTCATCTGCATAGTATAGTCTAATAATGAATAGTTATATGACCCATACCGAACCTCCAAATTAATAATCACTGCTTAGTGTCGCTCAGATCCGTACACAACTGGTAACAGGTGCCTTACTATCACCATATTCGATGTCCCATGGTCTTCCCAGCAACAAAATAACCGGTGTCTACACGACTACAACCCGGGACCCAGCACACAGCAGACGATGTGCATTACCACTACGCCATGGCAGATATACATACATCCGAGGTTATCACATACAGATCATCCTGCACAAACATTCAATAGTGCTGATGTCCCCATACATATATGTATATATCTATGTCTATCTTTCTATACCCACATATATCATATGTATACATATATATATATATATATATAATATATATATATATATATATATATATATATATATATATATATATATATATATATGCACATACATGCATACACACATATACATATACACACATATGTAGATATTGCATTTATATCACAACTATGGACCACATGACAGCAAAGCATTAGACAGGAATGAAAGGAAACTACATGTGCCACCTGCATCCTGTAGTGTTGTTACTATCAAGGCATGTGTGTTTTGTTGCATCACGTGTCAGACTGTATTAATGGTAAGAGTGGGGCTGCTGACATTTATTAAATACTTGTGTCTATAACAGACTAGTTTCGGCAAACAGCCTTCTTCAGTGTAACACAATGTAGTCAAGTTCCATTTTAATCATCTTTTAAATACTTATCCAGAGCCAATCACAATCATTTGCTCATGAATATTGATTAATTTGTAACATCTTCATTTTTTCATAGAAAATACAAAGGGTACTGTATATACTAATAAAGTCATTCCTGAATGTAAGGCTAAACACCCCAAAGAGGTGCATACACAGAATTAAAAAGTTGTTATAATATTATGGTATATCCATCCTCATGCTCATATTAGTAGAGAACTGTGTTTGGATAGCCATTAGCCCTGGCTACTAATCCAATCTTCATCAAAAGCACCAAAAGTGTAATACATCAAGTGCTCAAATTAAATGGACTGACAAAATTAAGGAAAAAATAGAACATATATATAAAAAATCATAATAGATATGCATATATGAATATATATGGGTGTACAAAATAACTAAAATAAAAAATGAAAATTAAAGAATAAAGAAAATAAAAAATAAAAAATAAAAAATAAAAAATAAAAAATAAAAAATAAACAAAAATCAGCAACATCCACAATGTAAGGCTTATACCAAAGATTAAGCCCAAAATATGTGTCGTTAACCTCCAAGACTGATAATGTAATAGTAAATGCAACTATGTATTTATATCTTGTCTAAGATAATAGTGAAAGCAGTCCTGAAAATTAGCGTGAACTTCCCAAAAAATTGTGTACATGAGATAGGACCACTTATTTACATGATATGGCCTATCCATCCAATCATGTACTCATATTGTATCAGTCTATATAAGTATAGCCATAATCCTTAGCTTTTCAACAGTTATTCATTTGAGGCACCAAAAATGTTGGATATCGAGTACTTAGGGTAAGAGGCCTAAACAATCTATATCAGAACAATGGGGAAATCAAAGGCGTATGTATACAGGGAATGAAGTAAGTATACACCTATAATTGAATATGAGTATGCCATTATACATACTAAATGATCCATGCTGAGAATCTTCAATTAGGTATTAAAAAATAGAAATCAAAAGACACATTCTTAACCACCAAGATCTAAACAAGTATGTTAATAAGTGGAACTGATTGAGATACTGAATAAAAGACTGTGTAAAGCTTGTTTGACCACATTGGTTCAAATTGGTCATATATTACACATGCACATAGTCCATATGCTATGTATAATTAGAGTAGGGCCCAAGATCAGTGCCAGCCAAGATGCTAAGTGATCATAATCCCTAGATGAAGGATAACCTAAAGAAATATAGTCCACTTCTAGGAGTCAGATATATCAACATGAATGTTGTCAAATAGCCAACTTCTCCTATAACCAACTTCTCCTATAAATGGTCATTCAATCCAGGATGAAATAAACCCCCCAATGTAGTAATCCAGTATTTCTCTTTTTGGTCCAGTAACCCATGCCAGCCCTGTTTGTTGGTTCTATCTCCAGAAATGCGGTCAATAACCATAAAGGTAAACCTAGCCTGAGGATGTTTTAATGTGTGTTGATATAGAGCACTAGTCTCCTTATGGTTTTTCATATCGCTGCGGTGTTCATTCATCCTGAATCTCAAAGCCCTCGAGGTTTGTCCAACATAAAATCCCCCACAGTAACACGAGGCCAGGTACACCACCCAATCGCTACTGCAATTACCAAAAACCTTAATGTCAAAAATTCTACTGGTATTGCGACTGGTAAACTCCTTGGATTTAAGCATATACTGGCAGGATCCACAATGGCCACAAGGGAATGAACCAATAAGTTCATCACCATGAAGTGTCAGTTGTTTATGGGTCGTCCCCACTTGCCATATGTTTGAAATGTGAAAAGTAAGAACCTAAGGTTTTACCTCGTATATGAGAAAAGACAACGAGGTCCCAGGATACTGTAACTTTTCATTAGCCAGTAGAATATTCCAATGTTTGTTAATAATGTTTCTGATCATATTAACGTTTCTACCATATGTGGTGATGAATCTGACACCTGTACTGCGAGATGATTGATTTTTGTTCTTATTGTGATATTGTAATAGGTCATCCCTTTCAAGACTATTTGCTCTACTCTGTGCAGACAGAATATCAAATCTGTCATATCCCCTTTCGGTAAATCTTCGACCGAGATCCCTACTGGCCACTTGGTATTCCTCAATATTTGAACTGAGCCGTTTGATACGTATGAACTGGGATATAGGAATACTCCTGATGGTGTGACGGGGATGTAAACTTGATGCGTGTAACAAGGTATTATATTGCGGGTATTTACGAAAAACCCTGGTAGACAAAGTATTGTCTGAGTTCCTATAGACAGTGACATCCAAAAAGCTAATGCTGTTTCTATCATATGACACAGAAAATTCAAGTCCCCAGACATTATCATTAAGATACTCAACAAATTCCCTTAGGTAACACACATCAGCCCGCCACACCAACCAGCAGTCGTCCAGGTAACGTCTCCAAATGTCCATTTCCACCTGAAAGATATTATGTGATGTATCATAAATCATATATTGTTCAACATATGCTGCTTTGCTGGTCTATTTGGTCAATTTGGAGCTGGTTACATGGTTTGGACCGTGCAAACCCTCGTGCATAGGACTTGGTACGTGCTGCTGACATTTACTCACCAGACATAATTGCAAATGTATGTGTTGACTACCCAGTATCTTGGCAGATTATGCGGGCTGTGGACTCTATATAGGACAGCAACAAAACACACTGAATACATCCTGCAGCTAGCCACCCACAGATACCAGCACATAGGGTATAAGTGCCAAACACACACACCTGCTATGCCTTGGAATCGAGCACCTATTTGGTTATTCTACCACACTACAGCATTACGCAGTAACAGGATGCACTACCAAGATTTCAACATCACAGCACTCCCAGAGGCATACTTCTAGGTGGGTGACATCATCAGTAAAGGCAAAGACGCTGATAGGGAGTGTATGGAGAGTGAGCTGTTTAAAAACATTTTTCTGTCCCCAGGCAGCTGGAAACACACACACAGCAAAACTGGGATTTGAACATAGAACTGACTACCTTATCACACTACAGCATTACACATTTACAGAATGTGCTACTGAGACTACTAAATCACAGCACTTCCAGAGGCAGACTTCTAGGTGGATGACATCATCAGTAAAGGCAAAGCCGCCGATAGGGAGTGTACGGAGAGTGAGCTGTTTAAAAACATTATTCTGCCCCCAGACAGCTGGAAACACACACAGCAAAGCTGGGATTCGAACATAGAACTGACTACCTTATTACACTACAGCATTACTCATTTACAGAATGTGCTACTGAGATTACTGGCGCACAGCACTCCCAGAGGCAGACTTCTAGGTGGGTGACATCATCAGTTAAGGCAAAGATGCTGATAGGGAGTGTATGGAGAGTGAGCTGTCTGAAAACATTATTCTGTCCTCAGGCAGTTGGAAACACACACAGCAGGGCTGGGATTCAAACATAGAATTGACTATCTTATCACTCTACAGCATTACACATTTACAGAACATGCTACCGACATTATTGGATCATAACATTCCCAGAGGCAGACTTCTAGGTGGGTGACATCATCAGTAAAGGCAAAGCCGCCGATAGGGAGTGTATGGAGAGTGAGCTGTCTAAAAACAATATTCTGTCTCCAGACAGCTAGAAACACACACAGCAAGGCTGGGATTCGAACACAGAACTAGCGACCTTATCACACTACAGCATTACGCATTTACAGAACACACTACTGAGATTACTGGATTGCAGTACTTTCAGAGGCATACTTCCAGGTGGGTGACATCATCAGCAGTCAAAGACACCAATAGGGATTGTATGTAGTGTGATCAGTCTAAAAGCATAATAGTGTCCCAAGGCAGATGGAGATGAACACACGGCAGTGGTGTGACCAGGACAACTGGCTATCTATGGAGCAGTAGTACAACACTACATAGATACGAGATACGCCACAGACAGTACACCTTTCAAGACAGTCAATATGACCTTCTAGGAATGCAGACATCAACATGGATGCTGGCAGTTACGGTGTACATACCTGTGAACCACTGTGTTAAATTTAGGAATCCATCCTGAAGTGGGGTATGGCCATCCGATGCTTGGATGACCACTATCGCTATACAGGATAACAATGACTATGGCCATACACAGGGGCACACAACTGACACAAGTTGTCACTGGGCATGCTCACACACTTAGTGCATTCCAGACAGACGTGTGCTACTATGTGTCCATCTACAAAATGGTGTACTGGACATGCTCACACACTTAGTAGCGAAGGGCTGTCTTGTATGCACACAGATTCTAAACAGGGAAGGGCACAGTGTGTCGATAGTCATCATTGTTAGCATGAATGCTGTACGACATATGTCTGACACCGGTCGTGTACACAACATCTGCAGCTGTCCATCACCTTAGCTGTACCAATCCAAACCTGGCACAGTAATACCACCCGTGGTGTTGTCCTGGCAGGAGTGGGTACTTCGCACATGTAGTACCATACACAGACGAAGAATCTGAGTCCAGGTAAACACCCTGACACCTACAGGACAACTACATTGTATGTCTATGCCAAATAGTGCTAGATGTGTAGTGTTCGTAATCATAGCTGCCAATCTAGATCCAACAATGGGGAATACTGACATCTGTGCAGTGAGGAACACCTGGCATAAGGCGCAGTCATGCACAATAGCACTACCACTGTATACCTCAGATACGTACATGTGTGTTATAAGACCATTACGGAATGCTCCAGGTATTAGTGTCCCCACATATATGAAGACCACTCACATGTACTAACCAGTACACTCTCAAAAGCCATCACAGATGTATCAGGTGCAGATCACAGTGGTAAATGCCACACTGTAGTATGTAGCCCTCACACATCACCGTGTCCTCGGACCAACGACACACATCCATGCATTAGTACAACACCATGTTACTCATGACCAGTGTACTGTACCTAGCTGTACAGCAACTGTGCAGACTACCCATGTACTGACAGGGTTCCATCATGTGTTATGCAATGCAGTGATACCACTAATCTTAACCAGGTCGGCTGTACACATAACGGGGGCCCTGTGTGTTAAACAGCTGTAACAGATAACTGTTGCTGTACACCAGGCAACACACCCATGTTTGGATATGACATACGTGTAACCACCGTGGATATGTATATGCCCCTCCAGACACACACACACACACACACACACACACACACACACACACACACACACAACACATATGTACATAGTATAGCTAATGCTGTTCTTCGTGCAGACATGTGGCTACAGTAATTACACGCATGCACATGGAAGGTAGGTCCATGGCTGTTCAATGCTAACAGTACATAAGGTAGCAATGTTAACTGAGTTAACATTCCCTCCATACTGGTTACCCGTGTCAACTATCATAGCATACAACAGTCCATGTGTCATGTATGTCACATGTTCACCAACTGCGATGCATACAAACACGGCTACATGACAGGAATGTGCGACCTATACACATGTACATGTAGTGGTGTGCATTCATCTGCAATGCATTAGCAGTAGCTGATGTTTGCAGTTTATCTGTGTCTGACTACAATGTGCAGTTGCAATGCAGTCCCATCATTGACACCTGTATATGGTGAAATACCGACATAACGGTAAGATGTACATCAGGTATGGATAGCTGTGTGTACATAAAGTGGTGGGCCACCTCTGCAGGTGGATGTTTGCTGGAGACAGCTCACAGGTGTGTCACACGCCGTCCTACCAAAACATGTGCAAACAGTAGGCTATGTTTCCGGTAATTGAAGGTGTACATATACAACCTACAAAGTGGTCAGGGTGTCACTGACTGTAAAGCAGTTGACACCTGTAACACTTAAGTCCTCCCGTGTTCATATAGCAGCACACTTGCCAAAGGTAGCGTCAGTACACATTGTTATGCGGGCAATCCTGCTGCATGTCTGTCAGACGTATCAGAAGATAGCAGGAGTTTGTTTCACAGTCCTGCCATGTGTGTTTGCCTGTGTGACCATATATGCCACGGATGGTGGGGAATACATCCCAATTGTTACCCACACCTGTACACTGTTGTAGAGATCTGTAAATACTGCAGTGTAGACAGCAAGACATAGGCAGAGGCAGTGTGTGCAACACACGTCAGCTATATGTATGTGCATGACATTTGGACTCCAGTGTGTGTATGCGTATGTATGTATGGCTGTCTGGTGCATGGAGTAGGGATGTATGCTACCATTGAGAACTGATAGGACCCCAACCCCTCAAGGTGATGCAACCTACTACCCTGTTTATGCTGTCAGTCTTGCGCATTACTGACTACCTGTACATGTCCATTCTCTGTGTCGCGTCATGTGGGTGTACCGTACTGTAATGGTGATTAGCACAGAGGGAGGGCTCCTCACCTCAACACTATCCAGTGTGTGTTACAGTGTCGTTGACCCCGTGAGTGTGGGCGTGTTACTGTGTGTGTCTGTGTATGTGTGTGCTTACATACTGTAATGTGACAGTGTTCTATTGCTACACAGTGAGTCTCCATGCTGTCAACTGTCCCCCACTCTTGACATCAGCTAGACAGCTGTGTAAACCCCCGCACCATGTAGCTGTACCTGTGAAGTCACCTGGTATGGATGCCCCATCTCTAGCCACCGTAGCCTAGTACACAGCTCACATGCTCCTGGATCGTTAGGTGTGTAGAGATCTATGCAATGTCAGCCTTACTAACAGTGAGGTAGAGGCTAAGTATAGCATGCTGGCATTGCCATCCATGCCTGTGAGTACTCCACATGTGCACATCTGTAACTGGAAACACTGGTGCTTAATGGCACATGCATTTAGACCTTAAGGAGGGAAGCAGGGTATCCTTACCAACATGCTGTTACTGTTGTTACCAAGACACATACTGTGAACATAAAACAATGCATTCCAATCACAAACACTGACACACACTGGCACATGCAATGAGACCTTAAGGAGGGAAGCAGGGCATCATTACCAACAAGCTGTGACTGTTAGCAAGACACATACTGTGAACATATAACTATAACAATGCAGTCTAATCCTGTACTACATGGTATGTCTGCTGCATGCCAACAGTACACAACAACCGTAATATACAACTATCTCACTAATCTGTTCACCCTGTGCATCAGACCATATGAGCATGTCCCTGCACCAATGGTGTGGATGACAGGGATGCAGCACAGGCATCGTCATATGCACAGGGTGATAATGGTTGCCAGGGGCCTAGGCTGCACCAGTGGATGACATCATGTGTGTGGGTTAAGGGCTGTGTTCTACTTGGGCATGTGTGGTTATTATGCTTGAGGGTGTTGGTGCCCTACAGATGTTTCTGGTGTGTGCGTGTATGTGTGCACACAGTTCTGCCATGTATAGGGCCTACACAGGGGTATTGTTGACAGCTCCAGATTGTGCAGACCAGGTTGTACAGCTCACTGTGTCCATCAACAGCCACATGGCCTGTGCCTGCCAGGGGTTGCACGGGCACTACCAGACAGAGGTACAGAATGGGTACTGTCCGATGACACATGCCCACTGGAAATGTGTCCCCGCTGGGACCATCCAGGGCCATGTCCATGTGGCCTGCTGTGTCCTGGTGTGGACAATGCAGCACCAGCTGCACTGCTGCTGCTACCAGCACTATGGGAGCGGGCATGTGAGGTGGCTCATTCATGTAGACCTGCACCAGGTGGTGTAGCTGGCCTACCTCCACGTGGCCTACGCCTCACTCCTACCAGATGTTCCAGCACAGACAGCTCATGTTCATGGATTGCCATGCCATGGTCAAGGATTCCCACCATGTCACCCAATCGCCTGTACAAAACTTCGGCAATCTGCTGTTGAGCATATGCCAATGCCTGGATGTTTTTATTCAAAGAATGGATAGCGGTCCTCTGAAGCCTCTGCCCTTCTCTGCTCAGCCATTCAGCAAGTGTCTGTGCTGCCATTACAGTCTGAAACATGTGTCTGGTGACACCAGCTGCTGCGCTCTGTCGTGCAGGTGCATGTCGGCCAGAGGTCCTCCTACGAGCAGCACTGGCTATATGCCTGTGTGGCGCATCTGCGGTCAGTTCACTGACACCATGGCCTGACAACACACCTTCAGTGGCCACCACAAGTTCCTGTTCTGAGCTGACACACGGTAACTGTCCTTCCTCTATGGCCACTGGTGATGGGGTATGTGTTGGCATGAGAACTGTGTGTGGAGAAGAGGGGGATATAGGTGGGATGGCAACCACAGGCACAGATTCAGCCCCTGACAACCCTGTCTGTATCTCAAGCATATGTTCATCACTGCTAGAGTCTGTGGGGACACTAACATCAGATGGACCGCAGGAGGGCAAGCACCTACATCACCTGTGAAGGCAAACAAAGACTCTACATTACAATGGATACACACAGACACACACACACACGCACAGACACACACATGCGCGCACAGACACACACACACACACAGACACACACGCACAGACACATATGCATGTGATATGACAGAAGGCATGCAGCATGCATGTGATGCAACAGACAGCAGACGGCATGCATCTCAGACATTAACAGTGTTCGTTGGATTACATCCCTGGGTTGCACACAACAGCAAGCATGTGTCATAGCAGCAGCCATGCATTTCACACAATCATGGTAGTAAGCATGCATCCCTGTGATACACCATGTGGACCAGCACAGGTTAACAGTACATATGGCTGATGTGAGGCATATGTCCTTGACATTAACATGTAGTATGACATGTAATCTGCTGCTGTGTGCAGTGACATGCATACACGTTTGACACAATGGTGTCCTGACACATGTACAGAGGTGTAATGGTGTCACATTGCAGTGTTGACTGTATGCCCTACAGATCGAATGCACTTTTAGCAGATGTGTATGACCATTGAGGGTGGTATGAGGTGTCTATATTGCTATACAGTGTGAAGTACAGACACTGTGCCATTGCATGGAATCCTGAGGCGTCTCCATTGATATATAGTGTGGAATACACATACAGTGCATAGCCATGACTGCGTGCATACACAATACATACATACTGTGGATTGTGACCGACGTCGCTGAGGTGTATACACACTAAACCATGCTGTGTCATGAGTGACAGGTCACTGGACAACATACCGATGACAACCCTGCACAACTGCTAACATGTCTTAGCTGCCTGTCAACCGTGTCCACACATGGCAGACTGTTCAATACACCATGTTCCACATGACATGTATGTACCACACACATGAGTTGCATTGCTGACAGTGATGTCCAACAGCAGCAAGGGAACTGTACGGCATCTCTGGCCTGATGTGGTGTCTATGTGTGTATGTGTAGGCTGTACAGGTGACAACCTTCATGATGTGAGACAGTCATGATGTGCAACACATCATATGTGGTCAGATTAAGTGACACCTCCACAAGCTGTGCACAGGCTATTAGGATGTCCAGTGTTCCACATCTACTATATAACCATTCAACAAAGGCTATAGATGGACCGTGTGTACACAATGTGTAAGTGGGTGTACACACATACACATCACATCTACTGTGTGTTACTACATGTCTCTGGCCATCCTCCATGGCCATGTGTGAACATGTGTTGGCCAGATGTCTGTGATGGCCGTCTATGTCACCTGTCTGTTGTCCCATATGACATACACCCATAGATGTCTGTACTCCAGTGTCCACAGGGTTATACAGACAAAGAGTTGTATGTTTGGTATGTGGGGAATGTTTTATTGGATAGTGTGACAATGTTGCAGCTGGACCACTACATGTCTGGGACATGTCAGCTGGCACATCACAATGTCTGCACTCATTGCAGGGGGCACATTCCACAATGGTGGATCATGTGGGCTGCCCATATTCCAGCTCACTGTGTAGTACTGTTTGCGTACCCCACATGTGTTGTTATGATGTATAGTACATATTCATACATTGAACAACACCTCCACCATTGTATGGACAGCTGTCCACACATCTATCAATGAGAGTTACTGTGAGGTTATGTTGTTGTTTCATTTTGTTTTTAGATAGTGCACATGGGTAACCAGTGTGATTGATAAATACTGCAACCTGTATATCGTGACTGGACCATACATTATGTGTACAAGTGTTAAGTGGCCACATGGTGAATAGATCTGTCCATTCACATGTCTGATACTGATAACTGTCTCACCTGCAATGAACTGCTGTCTCTGTGGCATGCCAGAGGTACCTGTATAGGGGTGACACAGCGGTTAGATCATTATCCATGACTGTATGACATCTACAGGGTGCACTTTGCATGTTAACACATTCGCCAGTACAATAGCATATACTACAGTGTATGCACATGTGTGCATACACAGGGTAGCATACTATAGTATGCGGCATGTGTGGAAACATACCTTGCATATGATGTTACATTACATAGTGTACAGTGACACATGCAACTACATGGGATATAATATTTCTATATGCAGTAGTGACTTACCAGGCAACTCCAGACTCTGTGGTTGGGAGACACCCACCTCCATGATGCAGCTAGAGTTTGTGGATGCTGTTCTAATGGGGTCCCTAGGCTGGCCAGTAGCTCTTCAGTAGGTGTCAGTGGGGGCTGGGTTTGTGGCCCACCACCTGTTCTACCTTTTTCCCCAGAAATTGCATTGGCACGCTGTTTAGCATGTCGGATCAGGTCTGTGCAATGTCTGCACATCTGCTGGTAGGTGCGGTTATGGCCACCCACATCATTGACCCTCCTGCGAAGTTCCTGCCACAGGTCATCACGCTGCTGGCCATGCTGTGGCAAATAGCTGAACAGTTCCTCATAGTTGTCATGGAGGTATAGTATGAGTGCATCATCCTCCATGCAGCTATATGCCGGCAGTCGTGATCGAGGCATTATCAGTAAGACATAATGATGGAGACAGGTCACAGCATCTCAGAGATGCACAGAGACACAGATGCACATTCATGTGTATTACATTTAGTACTTATGAACAGTTGTCTTTGCAAATCATCATGACACTCACATGACTGACATGTTTGTTTCACTCACATGTAACACCCAATGGGTATTGGATATTATCACCATATATGTGTGTCACCTCATTACATTGCTCATACTCCGTGTGAATGCTGTCGTGATGTGGCCATGTCTGTTTGCCTGTACTGGTGTTCCTACCTATCAGCACATGCCTGGATGTGTGCACATGAATGCTGTTGACGTTGATGCTGTGTATATGTCACATATCATCATATACACTACCTTCACGGACATGGGCAGTGACAATGCAGACATGCGCATGGAAACCTTTACTATCATGTGTTTTGCCACATACATCTACACGGCACTGTACAACAGTTCA
Organism: Protopterus annectens; assembly: GCF_019279795.1. Lineage (NCBI taxonomy): Eukaryota > Metazoa > Chordata > Ceratodontiformes > Protopteridae > Protopterus > Protopterus annectens. The sequence continues at coordinate 1,763,826,360 of NC_056737.1, forward strand.
ACATCCTGCCACGTATCGCCGCTGTTGCACATGTGATACACATGGGACAATGGCTATCCGGATGGTATTCACAGGGATGATTATCAACTATAGCATGTACGGCCAGGATCATGTAGTATCCTGTATGCCCTGGGCCATGTATGGCCATAGGATGCCAGGCTTTCTAGCTGTATCCAACAGTCATGTTCCCAGCGACAGGAGAATCAGTGCCACATTATTGATCCAGACAGTCACTGATACATATACCATGTGGTCATCGCACCATGTATGACAGAGATGACATGTACAGCTTTGCTGGACAGGGTTGCATTGTATGGCAGGAGTATGTCACATGTATGGCACAGGGATCTGTCTGGCATGTGGCGACCCCTGTACTAGGACAGTGGCTGTCCATGACGTATGTCTTTCAGATCAGGATATGTACGTGTAGCATGTCCAACATCACAGTGCTGCACATGTCTTTATGCAGGATAGGCAGCATGCTGCATAGTGGAGATGAGGATTGTGAAGGCTGGTGATGCCCATTCCAGCATGGCCAATACCCCTTAAAGGTGATATGTGATCCGATATTGGTCATGTGAGTGCTGAGTATGGCTGTCCAATGATCTCCATGCTCATGGATGGCACCCTGTCATGACTTAGGTTGCCTGTTATGACTACCTAATAGCCCTGGTGATATCACTAGCTCAGGGAGGTAAACTGCACAGCACTATCCCTTACACACAGTGTCCATAATGTTGACCGCTGCCGAGGTGGTAGTTAATGGGTACACGGTTATTAACATAGCGGTGACAATGCAATAAGCTGCTGTCAGATTGTGCACATATGTCATGCACCTCACTCACAAAGCCCATGCTGTATGTTATCCACAACACTGAGTCAGCTATTGCTCCTAGGTCATGGCCATTCACATTCTCACATATGCAGATGCCACCCATTTGTCTGTGTGGTATGGGCTACAATGACAGGGGAGTACAACACATTAACCCAGTTTACTGTAGCTGCCACTGGTGTGCTATGCACATGTCACTCAGACACCTTTTGTAGTGTTGCTTCTGTGAACAGGCCACTGCTAGATCACACCTGTGACATACGATGGTACATGTAGTATACTGAGTGTAGGTGGAACACAGTATGTGTGATGATGTCCACTGACCTGTCACAGGTATGCTTTGCGGTGTGTATACATCAGTACTGTAATCTACAGCTGTACTGCTAACAACATCTACGTTGATTAAGGTTCATAGGCTTTCAGACCATGCTCAGCAGGGTGATAGTGCTGTGCCTCCCATTATGAGTGGCGTCTCCACTTTGTGGGTTGTGATGACTGTTAGTGTGATCCATTCTGTATTTTCACAGACTGCCATGAACCTATGTTTTACATGACAGTGTATGTGTAGAGCCAACTGTTTTGCCATATGTGTATTCTACGACCAGGGATTTGGACAGGTCACATGCAGCCAGAGTGTACCTTGTACCATAATAGTTATGGTTTCAGGGACTCAGTCATGTTCATGGATATGTGATTGTGTACCTATTGGGGAGGCAGTGTGTTGAAATTACCCGACACCCTATCTGCATTGCTTATGCATGCTCAGCACTTGTTCAGAACATGTACACACTTCATGAGCTACTAATTACTTTATCACTCATACCTACTCATTTCCTCCTGGTAAACACTGTTTGTCCTTACATTTCCAGCATGCTTGCAGTACAACAGCTGTTGTACACACTTACCTCACATATCTTGTGAATACTGGTTGACTAGACAGGCATGTCCAAATGTCAATTACCAGTGTTATTGCCTGTCTATATGATGACTGTGGGCAACATGTGGCAATATAGCAATTGGCTCATATACGCAGTCAATGCTAACCTCCTAACATATGACACTACAGCCTGTGGGAGATGCACATATGTAGCCATGCTGGAGGTAATGCTCTCTCCAACACAGACTTACCCTGACAATCATGTGTAGATGTTAAACATTTGCAGCACACGCCACTCATCACATAGTCTCAGTAGATCTCCACCACCACAGGCCACACATAGTAAGAGTACAACATTTGCGGAGCCCCACCATACTACTCTATGTAGGCAACAGAGGCAGCCCCCATCACCAAACACAACACCAATTGCTTATAGGCCACAGACTCATGTGTGCCCGTCAACTACAGCCAATAGGGTGTTATAACATACACAACACACTAGGCATAGGTGACTCTGTAGGCGGTCACACTGATGTCCCACTCAGCAGGCCACACAAAGTGATAGTCACTGACATCTGGCTGTTGGGTAACAGGATCCACAACGTGACCTATGCACTCAGGTCACTCCTCAACAGGTACAATATGGCTGTCATTCTCCACGTTAGTGTAAATGCCCTGAGATGTAACTTCCTGGAATACATGTACAGGGACATGCAATAGCTCTCCGATCTTGTAGCCCAAGCAGGTATCGCCCTAGCCCTGAGAAGCATTCTGCGTTAGTCCTGACTGATAACACAGTGGAACAATGGCATTATTCATGTCAATAGTTGCCTATGCGTCTGGTGTCATTCCAAGGGTATCCAGTATCTGTCTGCTTTGACTGACATGGTCAACAAACCTCAATGCTTTGCCACAGATGTCCAACACCTGTCGGCCCTGGGATTATGGTTAATATCTCAAGCTCTTGCTGCTACTATACTGCCTGTTTTAGACACATTTCAGACACATATTCACCACCTGAACAAGTACAAGCAAGCAAAACCTGAGGGTATGGTTACTCAATGCTTGACATCTCCATCTCACATGCACTCATCCGAGGCACTCCTTATAATGGACCACTTTGATGCCTCTACAGTGACCGTGACCTGCTTCTAGACTCCAGAGAACACCCCTGCACTGACAGGCTATTACACAGACCACACCTTTCAGTCATGTAACCAAGACCACAACACCCACGACAGAGGTGTGTCCATATGTCACAGGGATGTACACACCTCCATGCTGGTGGCTTAGCATGATGCATCAGAGGCAATCCAAGTGCAACTAACTGTGGCCAGAACTACTGTACAAATTGTAGCTTGCTACAGATTCCGCAACATACCCCATGGTTAACATCCCTCATTTCTTGGTGTACTGGAAAGTAGGGTTCACACAGGAAATACTGATGTGACACTGACACTACCACACACCTAACTGTGATACCTACTCATGTACTGACATATTAGGCCAACACCGTCGTGGGTTGATAAACTCCATTCGGCTGGGTCAACATATACACACCACCTCCAAGGCTGACAATATCGTAGACCTGGACATTACCAACATGTGTGACTGGTGTAACACACCTGGGGTATCCCCTTGTTGGTCAGTTCCGAATGTATGCTAATCACCCTTGTTATCCACATCACCTCAGAGTGACATGGATCCCCACTTGGGCACCAGATTCACTAGTAGCCTTGTATCAGGCATTGTGGACCCTGACTGGCACACAGCAACAGTTATCACACTCCACAGAGGTGGCACCACAATGGACCAGAGGAACTATTGCCCTATACACCTGATTAGACTGTTCTGCTAGGCTATTGAGAACATCATCATGGAAGTCCTTCACAGAGACATTGTTGGCCTACACACCTTTGATACCATCCAGGTTGGATTTGTTAGATCCACAACATGGCTCCTAAACCTGGTGGAGTCCTGCGAGACAGTTACCAAGGTCATAGATGATGGTAAGGGGGTCCACACAGCCTACCTTGTCCTCTCATTGGCTTTCAACACCGTTCACCATTCTGGTATTGTCACCATACACATCCACCTGCACAGCAACCCATACATCCTGGGATGTTATGCACAGTGGCTCACGGACAGGACACACACGGTGAGGGTAGCATACCACAGTTCCTACTGTACATCATTTACAATTGGCATACCCCAGTCCTCAGTCATAGGGACCCTCATGTTTGTTATGTACTTCCCTGAGGTACATTCCAGCACAGACAGACGTTCCCTGAATAGGTTTCCAGATGACTGCAAACTAAGGGCCATGATTGATTCACCAGCTAATATACACACCCTCCATACGGATATCACTGTGATGGATACCTGCCGTCGGTAACATGGCCTCAAGCAGCATGGCAGACGGTGCATAGACATACCCTTTGGATTACAACAATCACCCTGTGACTATTACATAGGTGGTGGTCCCCTACATATATGAGACATTATAAAAGATTGTACTACACACATAGATAGCACCCACTCCTTTGATAACCTATTGCCAAGAGGGTGTGGATATCCTTCTACATGGCCACTGTAACCTGTACTGGTTTGTAGCCAGAACAAAGCCTGCCATTGTACCTCTATACTCCTGACTTATGAAACACATTCAGGGGTACAACACCCCCTTTGGGGTGTACCTTATGGGACAGCAATGGCTTTAAATACCACAACATTAACACACCAACAGTATTACTCACCTCCAAAGGATGACGTATGCAGCACAACTACTGGAACCCCAACTGTAGTCATTTGCATACTCGGAAGTGACCTCTGCTGAACATACAAGGCCCATGCACACACCAATATTGATGGATATGCTCCACATAAGCAACATAAGCAAAGGCCACTAAGAGCGACATGCTCTGGGATATGTACCCAAACGCTACAATGAGTAGCACGTGCTGGAGGGATACATTCCTGAAACAGACACCCACCATGCTTTGGAACATGATTCCTATGTACATCAGACAGGGACCCTCACTTGCACTCTTCATGAGGTACCTTGATGGGTGGATGGGGGACAGACATGTACGCAAGGGATTACTGCTGTGGCTGCACTGTACACAGGTGCAGGAAACAAATGGCTGTGCTGTTCAAAGGCACAGGACAGTAACCTAGGGAGGTGCCGCCAGTGACAACACTGTATTAGGGCTTACAAATGGACTTGGCCAGACAGCATAGTACCTAACTGTGAATCTATGATGCTATTACATGTCCTTTGTGCATGGATAATTGAGAAGCTCTTCCATTTCAATTAGCTAACATGCTGTTACACTGTCTGGTGACTACAAGACATATGTATCCTGTCAATATGTATTATACAGTCCAATACACATACCTTATGTTTGCATAATATACCAGTCATGCTAGGTAAAATATTTTACTTATCTACCTACAATACTGTACTTTACACATATTTGAAACCATATCCCATGATGCACAGCATAATTGCACAGCGGGACCACTTTAGGCATGTTATTCTCATTATACGCCCATACATATGCCTACTGTTACTGTATATTAACATACGCTATCCCCTGTTATGGCACATACTTGTTGGACATACCCAACCACCAACAGCGGCTGGAGTGCAATTGTTATGTCTAAAGCCCTTATGTAGCATCCCTCGTGGTGTCTAGGGTGTTTACCTTCTGGCCCACAGCAGTACACACAATTTCTACAAGTGTTACTATGCTCAACAAGACATCACTACATAATACCTTTTCCCACTGTCTGCATTGCGTACACTTTCATTTATACAGCACAGGCAATACATACAAGTCCGAGTATACAATACTATCTGTGTTACACCTTTCCTCTTTAAACGATTCAGTGGTATGAGCATACGATTTGAATGTATGGCAATCTCTCGTTTTATATGTGGATACCTGTAACATGTGGAATCCTGCCAGCAATTGGTGTTCCGGAGTAAATTATTACATGCACATCAGCTGTGCAGCTACTCCATTGGCTAATTACACGGCAACAGTGGTGTATAACTGAATACTCCACTTGGGCATTGTCCTTTTGCCCTACCTTCAAGGGAGACGGTCTGGATGTATTATATTGTGATAAATTGCAACAGCTATATGGAGAGACCCAGATACTTTGAAATCATGTCCCCCGTGGATTGTGTGTGACAGCTACAGTAAATAGTTCTACATGTGAATGTAGCTGTTATCTCAACCATCTATTATGAGACTATTGCAAATGAAACCTGTAACATCGGCGTCTGTTCCATTGTACAACAGCAACGATTTCACATGGCACCATTACAAGTGTTTCTCTCACAAGGTATGTTAACACTTCTACAGATGTCATTGAGTGAGTGGATGTTTGTGATGTTATTACAGTCTGTATTGCAATTGTTTCGGCTGTGGGGCAGATGGGTGTACATAGCAGATAAAGGTTTGTGGGGACTGCATTTCTACATATTCCATATGTGTGTGGGGGGCCCCTTCCCTAATTGAAGACCTGTCATTTAGTAGAGTAATACTATGGTTATTGCAGGCTTAGTCATTACACCATTGTTAATTGGTTCCTACATAGCATGCAGGTGATGTTAATCCTTCAATCCCTCCCAAATACATCGATATGTACTGAACTGTTGCTACATGAAAGCTGTCTTGTGTATTTCTGTCACAAGTATTTGCACTCATTGCTGTTGTGTTGGTGACTCCTACTCTTTGTCCTGGGTTGCCACCTTTTCAATTGTCCATATTGGGACATTTGCTGGGCACACATCAGGGTCTACAGGCCTACACAAACACTGTCAGTACAAAGGATAGAACTTACTTTTGCCCTACATTGAAACTTTTATTCTTGTAGCACTTTAGCTGTTTATTATGTTTCTTCACAAATTTACGTATTTGAGAGACGGACATAACTATTTCATGCAACTATTACTTCATATATCAGACATCACTTATATCCTACAATCGTGGTACATTTGCCCTTTTTAATATTTGTTGTCAGGACACAACTGCCCAAAGAGGGACTGTCCCTCTCAAAGTGGAACAGGTGGTAACCGTATGCTTAAGGCCGGATATGACCACAACTACTGTAATAATCTACCTCCGAGTTTGCACGAACAGACCCACGATGCAAACACACACCCACACACACACACACACACACACACACACACACACACACACACACACACACGCACACACATTACAGTCCCACAGAAACACACAATGCACTCTCAACATGAACTTACACACACTACAGCAATCGGAACCACACTTATACACAGTACCTACCTGGACCGCAGCACTGGTAGCAATAACTACATGTCCCTTGACATCATGATAATATTACTCGCAGTTATACTGTTCAGGTACTGTGATCTTTCTGTCTTTCAGCCTCGTGATTACGCGTGTTGGTATGTCAAGCATTCGGTAGTTGGCAGTATCCTATTCATTTGTACCTCCATGATTTTGTACATGTCGTTAACCTGTCTTTATATTTGCAGATATATGTATTTCCATATATATTGACATACATCTCTCTATCACCCTTTCTATCCCTATTTTATATATATATATATATATATATATATATATATATATATATATATATATATATATATATATATATATATATATATATATATATATATATATATATATATATATATATATATATATATATATATATATATATCTATACATATATGGATAGATAGACAGGGAGAAGGAGAGAGAGTGTACACACCTTTCGTTGGGTACATGGTGGTGTATTCTGTTTGCTGAACCCCGCACTTTTGTGTTCTAACCTGTCACAATACACACCTGCCGTTGGTACATCTCGGGTAGCTTGGTGGTAGGTGAGTGTGTACATGGTTGCGTGTTCTACTCCTGCCAGTGGTCGTTTTACCTCTCAGAGAAGGCACTGTTAGTACATGACTGAATAATGCTGGTTTCACCTGTTCTGGACATCCATGACTGTGATCTGCATGGACATCTGCAAAGCTTAAACCTGTTTTGCGCATATCCGTGTAGTCCTGTTTAAACGACGCTTACCGTCACTTGCCGCCGCATTAACCCGCTAACATGTGCTTACACGTGCTCAAATGACCTACATCCAACATCCATTATTCGTGCCATCAGAATTACATTACAGACCTTGCATGACGTGGAACCGGGTACATACACGACACAGTCAGTGGCTTTACCACTTGTTTATCTGTTGTTTGTACAAGTGTTAATAGTGTTTTGTATGTGAACTGTACTACGGCTGTTCCTCCATACTGCAGTCAAATGTGTAACTCAGTTTGTTTACATATGGATGATACCACTTCATGGTATGCCCGAGTGATGTTTAATGGATGTGCTCCAGCATTGGGAATCTATGTCAGAGTGAGCCGCACACTGTCATGTTCTACACCTTGACACAACCATAACTGGACAATGCTGGGGTGGCAGATACCTGTCATTGGTACTCCCCATACTTTGTCATTACATCTCTATTTACACTTTATGGAGGCCCTCATTAACACACCGGGGGATCCATGCAGAGTAGGTGGGGAACAGTGGTTACACACGTGGATACGGATATTGGCTCTGCTCCACAGAGGAACAGTTGGTTGACTGATGGGGTGGCGATAGCAGACACATTTTGCCTAGGCTGCTGCATAGCCTCTGACAATCGGGCATGTACCTACCAATGTACCTAGGCACCTATACATACAGTATCAACATATGCTGTTAGTTTCATTTACTGTTCAGGTGTTGACTTTCCTTGTTCCAATAGCTGTTGTGTGTGCAATAGTTGAGGGCTACCTATGTAGGATTCACACAGTAGGCCACCTATACATTACAATTTGCAGGTGGTCGTGTGTGTGCTCCATCCGTTTTACTGTGTGTGCAGGTGGAGAAGTGTGTCAGTCTGTAGGGGCCTACACTGTCAGTGTATGTGCTATACGTTCCCTCTTTGCCAAGGCGTGGGAATATTGGGCACACCTCCGTCTGCCTACTGGGGCTGGCACAGGGTGTTCGTGGTCTGAATCCCTCTGTGCCTGTGATGGCCTTGGCAATTGTGGTGGGCTGTGAGAGCCTTCACCATTATGTCCCTGCTGCAGCTGTTTCCGCAGGATCATATTATGTAGCATGGCACATACTATGAAGATGTGGGCACACGTGCCTGGAGAGTACTGCAAGGCTCCACCAGACCAAGCAATGGAACCGTGATTTCAGCATCCCAAACACATGCTCTATGATGATTCTAGTTTGTGCGTGTGCTTCATTATGGCGTTCTTGCATGGGTGTGTGTGCATTTCTGATTGGAGTCAACATCCACGGCTCCAGTGCATATCCACCATCCCCCACAAGGTGGCCATATGGGATGTCTCCCCTGACAAATACCTGATACAGCTGTGAGGCATGCCAGATGTGGGAGTCATGGTAGCTTCCAGGGCTGCCAGCACACACATCCGTGATAATGCCCTGGGCATTGCACACGAACTGACAGTTGATGGAGTGGTATCCCTTGTGGTTTATGTAGCACCTACCATGGTCTCCAGGTGGTGACTTGATATGTATGTGCGTGCAGTCTATTGCACCCAGTACCTCCGGGTAGTGTGACACATGGTGGAAGAGATGCATATTGCTGGCCAACTCCTCCTGAGTTCGGGGGAAGTATATATGCTCACTGGCATGTGGTAACATGGCATCCAGGAACTGGTGGAGTACCCTGGATGCTGATGCCAATGAGATCCCCATAATATCTCCAGTTGGCCTTTGAAAGGTACATGTGGCTAGTATTCTCAGGCTTACACATACCTTCGTGTCCACTGGGATGGGTTCCCCTCTGTTGTTTCTGGCTCTCAGGCGTGGCCGGCACAGCTCCACTATTTGCTGTATGATGTCCCTGTCCACCCTGTAATGAACTACTATCTCCAGATCTTGTGGCCCCTGGTAGGTTACCCTTGGTCTGAACACTCTTCTCCTCTGCCAGGTCCTGAGGTGGTTGTCAGCATCATCCTCCACAACACCTTCAGTCTCCAACACATACTGATGAATTACAGCTATGGCAGTTCCCAACATGTACATTGTAAAAGTTCCCTGTCTGTTTACACCAATGGTGCAGTGTTTGGGAATACACAAGTGTGTGTGAGGTGCCTTCACACTTTATACTATTGTGCTTTGAACACTGATGATGTCATATGACGTGTATGTACATTAGGGGCTGCAGGGTATCTTGTGTTTTACCACGGATACTGCTATTGTGCTGCCTTTGGTGTTACATTACATTTAGCTGCCGTGGATTACCTCTTTCCCTTATCTCCGCTTTTCTTAACAATTCCCCTCCCATTGTCTAGCATGCATCCAACAGCCTACTTTCTTGTTTTGTACTTTCCTGAACCAGGATTGTCTTGCCAAATGTGTTCTATTGCCAATCTACTGCAGGTTTGCTTTGCTCAGCGATTACAGTTCTCTTTTCTTTGCAATCCGACACTTCCCCTATCCTGTTCTGCAGGTTGCTGCTTGCAGCCTTGTTAGCTGGCGTCAATTGCCCACTATGAGTTAATAGGTGTTAATTGCTCGGTTGTACTCCTATTACCCTACTGTAGCATTTCCTTATTGTATTCCCCTAAACTTCCTTTTTGGCCTGTGGTGCGCGGTGCGTGAGTCCGCTTACTGGGATTCGGGCACGTTTTCATCCACGTACACATGCGCTTTCAGGAACCATGTGTGCTCTCAGCTGAGTAAAGCTATACCTACATCCACGCCCCTGTCCTGTGGCTTTGCTTAGCAATAGGCAGCCCCCACTGCCGATGTCATGTATTCCTACAGACCACTCCTTGGTGTTGTAGCGCTGCGACATATTGTACATCCTTAGGCAGGTGGGACGTTTGCGATTCACTATTACTTGCCTCATTTGCATGGCATTGACTACTAATTCATAGTTACCGCGCCGAACGATGCCACAGGCCCTTAGCAACCCTTACAGCTTGGTTGTGATGTAGCATGCGTACCATTGACTATTAAGGTGAAATCATGATTTTTGTTACATTACTATTTTATGACATTTGTATATATTTTCCTTGTGTTCCCATTTGCACACACATGCCCTACGGTTGTCCTTTGCATTACTGTGGCCATCACATTAAATGTTTTTTGTATGTGTTGTGCATCTTTTCTTATGCCATTAGCTGTATATTTAGCGATTGGCATATGTTAACTTTGCTATACATGAGTCTGGTCTGCTTCTGTGGCTACGATGTTCTGTTTGTCAACATGTAAACCGTTTTTTTTTTTTTTTGGTTTACATTTCTGTAGGCTTACGTTACGCCTATGCCACTTCATGAATCACTATGTACCTTCATTTGCATGTTGCAGTACGGCGCATGGGGTGATTTGCATACCTACGCCAGGAGCTGCGCAGATCTGGCGTACACTGGTAGTGCACGTGGAATTTGATCGTACCTGAATCGCTCGGCGGCCATATTTGGCATTATGCCGCCTATGCTACTCCTGCGCCTGGCGCAAGCTTCATGAATTCCGGGGATAGTCTATTATGCTAGGAAATCATCAAAAAAAGACGATGCACTTGATTTGCAATGCATAATAATCATAAAGGTCTGTTTAAGGATTTGGAAATAAGTATCCTTACACTGTTTATACCTTCTCCACTGTCTGTCTGTGCAGTCATTTCAAAATAAAAGTATTCATATAATATTTACTCTTCATATATATGATCGAGTTGTCGTTAGTGTGATTGGAAAATAGTTTACCTAAGTTTGGATTGGGTGTGTAGAGTAGTACCTTGTGGTAGCTGGGTTTGTTTTGTGACAGGGGCTAAAAGAGTGATGTGTGTCTATGCAGCACCAGTAATTCACTTGTGTGGAGATATTTCCACCATCTATGATTTGGTGCAACTGTTGAGTTGGTATATATAAGTCTTGCATGCCTGGTTGACTTGCTTGCTCATGTAAAAAAAATACTTTTATGTGATTATGTTATATGTAGCAATTTTTATTGCTGTCATTGTTTTCTCATTAGGTGTTTCCTGTGGATGATGTTTTGTTTATTTGGAATTTTGTTTGCCTTTTGACATCCATTCTTTTTGTTGTTGTTTTTTTCAATGGCTACCACATGTTTAAAACCATCTACTGGTGGCAGCTCTGCTCCTAGTGGTAATGTGCTCATATTCCACTGAAACTCTATCACATTTTGATTTATTTGGCAATAATAGTCTCAAACTCCTCCTCATCTACTGATAAGATCCATTGTCATATACTAACTGCAAAAACCCTTCTATATCATACACAGCACACAAAGAATGCATAAACAAGCTGTGATTCCTTACCATCAAGTCTAGCATTCTTATTCCTGGAGATATCAATTACTCATCTATCAAATGGAAAACCTAGACTTTTACAAATAAATATTTACAGTACTTCCTAGATTTCATCTGTGTGGACACACTAGGCTCAATATTGCACATCTACTGGGGTCCCAAATGCACAGGACTTAGTCATCATTAATATAGCACCATTATGCTCTGTGCCTAGAGAAGCTCAGTCTCTAGTCACACCAGACCATCATTCTGTGGTCTTCACTTTTACAGCATATCTTAGAATGTATACAGTTCCACCTGTCTGTGGGGATTTCCCTACAGCAAATGTATGGCAGCTAGCTGATGACTGTAGGGGTTTAAGAGCTCCTGTCCACTGAAGGACACTGCAACTAAAAATCACCATATTTATTGATTGCTCTGATTCTTATTGCAATGCCTGAATGGAGACATCTGTCCTGGTGCAACATAACAGAAATTTAGAAGCCACGGATCCTGTTAAAAACAAGCCATATTAAAAAAAAACATTGCAGTTTTTAAAATAAACTGAAAAGATACTTCAAAAATAAACTCCAGAAATTAAACAAAGAATGTGGGTATAAAATCAAAGCAAACAAGGCAAGTCATAAGCTAAAAGCCACCCTCTATCTAGAACAATTGTAAGTCTTTTTTTCAAGTGGAAATGCTAGGACCAGTAATCAGCACTGCATCAAGCTAATGTATAATAATAATATCCATTCTTTTCCTCATCCCCTCCGCCTCCACCTATGTGATATTAGATCTGCATCCTCCACAGAATTATCTCTGAGAAAGTCATAAGAGCCCTTTCCAGTGTGCAACAACATTAGCTCTATTGGGCCTGACAGTGTGGTAGGTATTTCCTTACCAATATAAAGCACTATCTGACTGACCTACTTCTAAAAATGTTCAAACTCAGCTTCTTGACTAGTTTTATACCAGAGGTATGGAGAACAGCAGTTGCAAACACCTCCACAAGGATGGTCCCACCACTGACTCTGGCAATTGCAGTCTGATAAGCCTTACTGACTTATATGAAAGTTATCGGAACTCATAATTATTATACTGATCCTGGCAACTAAAGTCTCTTAAGGCTTACTAACCTTCATCTACATGTTACAGGAACATATAATTATTGACCTCATAAACAAAGATACTGACAGCCTGCAGTCCCTCAACCCAAACCATTTTGAATGTGTGAAGCTTAGATCCTGTTTGCTTAATCTAATTGACTTTTTTTAAATGACCACAATGACAGTGTATGATGGCAAATTAATACACTGCGTACATCAGTATGGTGAAAGTCACCAATGACTCGGGCTTTGTAGACAAACTAATCAAACTAAATGTAAACCCCAATGTAATCTGCTAGATATCACATACATGCACAGACAACACAATAAGTTAGGACTGGACACACATTGTCCTCTAAAAGTTCCATTGCAAGTAAGGTACTCTCAGTGTTTGGTAATAAGATCAATCCTGTTTGATCATTTCTTCTTTGAAGTTAAAGCTGATGTCAGGTAACTTAGGTTGACCAAATTTTCTGATGATTGCAATGTTGGAGCTATTATCATTTCTCCAAAGTACTGATAGATTCCACAAAAAAGTCAAGCACATATAAATGTCGCCAGGACCATGTTCAAAAAACATATGCTAAAAAGTATAATATTATGTCTGTTTATTTATCTATTTATTGACATTTAATTACCAGGAAAGTTTGATTAGGTAGGAGCTCATTTTTGGTGAAAACATGTGAAGAAAAGCTCCAAAGTATTACAAAACATTTTAAGAAAAATAATTTTGCAATCTTTAAAAACAATACAGAAATGTCTACAGTTTAAATAATTATACCAAATTAGACATAATTAAAATGGTTAAGAATAGATACAAGTTATATAAAAATTATTTAATATTTAGAAAAAATGTATGCAGTTTACAGAGAAATTTAAAGGTAAATTAGTATAATACACATAGGAATTGCAAAGTGAAGTAAGAGAAAAGCAGGCTTATGGTATATATAGAGAGAAAGGCAGGGGAAAGAAATTGATAGAAGTAAGAAAGTGATTGAAGAAGGGAGACAAAGGAGATGTAAGGTATGAATAGGTATTCATTCACATTTAGGGGTATAGTTTATCCCAGTGCTTAGTAAGAGTATAACCAGTTCTTATCTAGGAAGTTTTCAGAATGGTTTTAAAGGCTGGGAGGGAGGATATTGACCTGATGGATACAGGTAAGGAGTTCCAGGCCTTACTAACATGGTACGAGTATAGACAATGCCCAGCAGATTTCATAGATTTGTGTGACAGGAATTTTTGGTCATTGGATAGTAATGACCGACTGGGAACATAGTTCTATAAAATGTTATTTAGTGATGAACAAGCAGATGGTTACTGGATAATGTTATAGGTGGCAAGAAGCTTAGTTGATTGGGTAGTTCTTGTGCTGGCCCACTACTGGACCACTAATCAAGGAGCCTCAATTCTCACCACTGGCAAAAGTGGGGATGTACACTGCAAAGATGACATGGTACACACACAATATTTCCAGACAGAGCCCTCTGCATCAAGTGCAATTTCCCTTAAGAGCACACAGAGACCACAGTCAGTCTGGGGCTGGTTTCTCCCTCTTTCTTCACATCCCCAGTAAGACTCCCCACTGGCACAGCTATAGAGTTGAGATCTCAGCTGAGTGGCCAAGCCAAGACCTCCAGTGCCCACTCTGTCCAACCAGTGCTTTGTGTCCCTGCCTAAGTAGTTCACACACACACACACACACACACACACACACACACACACACACACACACACACACACGCACACACACACACAATCACACACCTGGGAAAGGGTGGCACAGGTTTACTAGCTATGCTCCCTTTTGCCCAGACTATAAGGTAGTTATCACTGCCATCAGATAGCTCCTTATCAGCTATGTTAATGCCTTTAAGAAAGGGCATCCAATCTTACTGTGTAATGTCACAATTAATACAAATGGTAGTTTGACCAAGAGCAAGGCTAATAGGACTGGTCCACAGTGTCATCAAATAAATATGCAAGTGCTCTCAGAATTTAAATAGCTCTACAAAGATCAGCCACAATGAAAGGTTTAAATATATTTAATAATAAATAATAAAAGAGCAAGAAAATACTTAGTATATAATTACAGTGACATCAGAGTTCAAAATCACAGGAAATATTTAAAACAATACTACAGCACAGTCTCATATAAATGCAGAAAACATCTAAATTAAGCTTTGCTATATTCCTGACTAAATCTAAGAGAACTGCTATACCTTATTTAACTTATGTACAGAGCAAGGCAAATGTATAGTGAATGGGTTTTCTTGTTACCAGGTCCAAGACAGAATACAGAATGCTTCCTCTCAGAGAGTACTCAAATTAATATCTCAAATATTACTGCTAGGATAACTTGCAGAATGACATCATTGCTTGTCATCTGATTCCTAGTTCCCAGGCTCAAAACAACCATTGATGGCAGCTGGTGGCATTCAGCATTTACCTGTGAAAATACATAGACTTCAGATCTTTGGCAAAGGCTGAAAGTCATAAAGCAATAAAGCACTTCCAGAACAATACAGAAAACCCCATAGTATATATATTGTATCTCCTTGCTGTCATAAAGTAATTTAATTTCAGCTATTTTTCTGGTTAACCTCCTGTGTTCCATTTTTCACTGTTAAAATACATACATTTAAACAGTTAAAACAGTGCATGTACATTTCCGTTCATTTCCAGTAGGGCATGCTGTGGTTACATTTTAAGCACAAGCACTCTACAAAATATCTCTTCAGCACACATCTGTACAAACCATCTGATATGAAATACATTTTGAATACATTTGTAACACAAGCATCTTATATGAATCATATTGATATTCACAAATGACATATAATTATTTACAAAATTCCAGATAGCTGGGCTGGCAGTATCCCATTTTTGTAACACTTCTTACCCCCTCAAAGACTCAAAATTGTTTTTCAAGTGACCTTTAAGAAACATTGCTTGAGAGAGATGAGCCCATCTGGGAATAGCTTACCCCATTCCTTGTCTTGAAAGCCCCTATGTGTTGGCATTGATAACCCCACTGCGGTGTTGCACTGTCATATCATATGCCTGCAACCCTAGGCTCCACCTTAGTAACTTGCATTGTGCTGGCTGGCTTGATGTAGCCATGTTAAGAAATTGGGGTCTGTAACTACAGTGAATTTTCTATCTTACAGATAAGGCTGAAGTTTCTGCAGTGCTCACACTATAGCTAGACATTCCTTTTCTACAGCTGCATAACATTCCTCCCTGGGTTGGAGCCTATGGCTGAGATACACCACTAGGTGCTCTTCTCCCTCTCAGGAAACCTGACTGAGTACAGCCCCCACCCCATGGTTTGATGCATCCACCTGCACAATAAATTAGTTGCTGTAATATGGACTAGCTAACCCAGGGGGCCCTATCAAAGCTCATTTAAGCTTCTGGAATGCCTGCTCACATGCTGGGGTCCACACTACCTTATCTGGTCTGTTTTTCCTTGTCAGGTCTGTGAGAGAACAGCTATGGTACTATAACTGGGGACAAAATTTCTGTAGTATCCTACTGTCCCTAAGAATGCCCTCACCTGCTTTTTGGTAACAGGAGCAAGCCATGGCTGAATGGCTTCCACTTTGGCAGGTTCTGGTCTGATATTACCACTCCGCACTCTATGCCCCAGGTAGGAAACCTCTGCCATACCCACCTGACATTTACTGGGCTTAATGGTCAACCCTACTCTTTGTAGTCTGCCCAGCACCTCCCTGACATGCTGAAGTTGTTCTTGCCAGGAATGGCTGTAGATAGCAATATCATCCAGGTAAGCAAGGGCAAAATCTCCTGCTCCTGCTAGGATATGATCTACCAGCCTCTGGAAAGTCACTGGGGCATTTTTCATCCCAAAGGGCATCTTTGTGAACTCATACAAGCTGAAAGGAGTCACAAAGGCAGATCTTGGTAAGATCAATAATGGTAAGATACATAGCCCCACCCAGCTGCTCTAGGGCTTCATCTGTCCTAGGCATGGGGTAAGCATGTTACTCTGTGTGACTATTTAATTTCCTGTAGTGCACTCAGAACCTGGTGCTGCCATCCTTCCTTGGTACCAACACCACTGGGAAGGCTGAGGGACTGTTGGAATCCTGGATTACCCCTAGTTCCAACATTTCCTCTATCTCCTCCCTCAGAGTATGTTTGACTCTCTCAGACACCCTATAAGGGGCCTGCTTAATAGGTCTTAGGGGTTCTGTATCCACATGGTGCTCCACCAGGTGAGTGTAGCCTGATATCCCAGTGAATATGCCCCCACATTCCTGTAACACTGCTCAGATTTCTTTAACCTGGGTAGGGAGCAGCTGCTGGGACATTGCTACCCCTTCCACTGAGGTGTCAGACCGAGCCTCACTGAGGAGATCAGCCCCCAGATTCCCTCTCAGACTCCTCCTACCATCCACTGCAAGTAAGCTGCACAAGGGCCTCTCTATCATTGTAAGGTTTCATCATGTTAATATGATACAATTTGTGCCCCTGCCTCCTGCCTAGCAGTTTTACCATGTAGTTACCATCACTGATCTTCCATACCACCTTGAAGGGTCCCTCACAAGCTGCCTGCAGCTTGTTGTGTCTGACAAGAATGATAATCATAATCTGCTGCCCCACAGCATACTCTCTATCTTGAGCATTCCTGTCATACCAGACCTTTTTCTGCTGCTGGGCTTCTGCCAGGTTCTTCTGGGCCAAGCCCATGAGTTCCCTGAGCCTTATATTGAGGTTTAGGACATATGCCACAGCAGACTCCTTGTGGTATTCACACTCACCCTTTCACTCATCACGAATCAAATCTAGAGGTCCTCTAAATCTATGCCCATATAGCAACTCAAAGGGTGAAAAATCTGTAGATTCCTAGGTCACCACTCTGTAATCAAACAACAGATGGGGCAAATATTTGTCCCACTTCCTCTTAAACTGGTCTGAAACTGCCTGTAGCATGGTATTTAGTGCAGAATTTAACCTCTCCACCAGACCATTAGTCTGGGGGTGGTAGGGTGTGGTCTTTAGGCGCTTCATCCCACAGCACTCCCACAGACAAGCCAGGAGGTCTAACGTGAAATTGGCACCTCTGTCAGTCAGTATTTCTTTTTGGAAATCTACCCTGCTGAAAATCTCTGAACAAAGAATTTCTCACCTTTTCTGCCTCAATGGAGGACAGGACCACCACCTTAAGGTATATGGTAGCATAAGCAACTAAAACTAAGATATACTTCTTCCCTGTGGAACTTGGGGAATTCAGAGGTCCCACAATATCCACAGCTACCCTCTGAAATGGCTCCTCAATCACAGGCAAAGGCATCAAAGGAGCTTTGACCTTGTCTCCTGCCTTGCCCACCTTTTGGCACTGCTCACAGGTCCTGCAGTACCTGGTTACATCCCTGGAAATCCCAGGCTGATAAAAGTTCTGCATAATGCATCTCTTGGTATGCTTTATGCCCGTATGACCTGCAAAGGGAATGTCATGGGCTATGGCTAGAAGTATCAGACGGTAGGCTCTGGGCACTACCAACTGTTGTATTCTCTCACCCTCTAGTCTCTCTCATGGGTCTACTCTCCATACTTTAACCCTTTTCCCAGTACACAGATTCCCTTTTTCCTTGAGTATCAGGTGGCTCTCTGGCTACCTCCCTCAAGCCCTGTAATATAGGGTCTGAGAGATGAAACTGTCTCAGCTCTCTCTTTGTAACCCTTTACAGCTCCTCTTCCACAGGAAGTCTGATATCCTCTGACAACAGTGCCTCACTGTCAGCCTAGGTACTACTACTCACCTCTGCCCTTGCAATCACTCTGTCAAAGGGAACATCAGTACCCACCAGGAGATGTGGCTCACTTTCAGTCTCACTGCTACAGGGTAGCTCCCTCTCTGAAGTAATGACCTCACCAGTTCTGGCTTCAAGTGTGAAGTCTGTCTGGACCACCCCCAAGCTACAAGGCCCACATGCCTATCTCCAAACCTGACTGTGTGTCACTGCATGCATTTTTAAACTTCTTAAGTTTTTAAGTCCTCCAAATCTTGTCAGTTTTGTTAGCTTTTTAAGCTTGTTAATGCTTATTTTTTATGCTTGGTAATATAATATGTGTCATATGTACTGCAAGTTAATGATGCTTTTATAGTTTACACACATTTATTGGAGAAGTACACCTTTAAACAATGCACCTTATTCTATATGAATTATTCATGAGTGCTGAATGTGATTGGTGCACCACTTGAGTATCAGTTAATTATTATGTTATAAAAGAAATGTTTTAATGGACATGCTCTATCTTGATAACGTCTCCAATATTGGAGACAAAAGCACTTGATTTCATTGGCAGATTTTTTTATTTTACAAAACCAAAAAACGTAACAAACTTCAAAAACAAAAATAACGAATCCAAGCTGGAGCAGATAAAATGAATAACACAATTTAATATAAGTGCTTTCGGAAAAGGCGATGCTTCTCCTTCATCAGATACACAAAAATATGTAAACTTAGATGTGGTTTTATGCAAAAGCCTCATCTTAATTAATTAATTAGACAATCATGTGATACGTTCATCTAAAAGAGAACTTCCAGTTTAAAGGAAATACTAAGACATATGAATTCAATATAAATAAAAAAATCATAAAGCAATAAACACTACTATATAAATATAACCATTAAAAATGGTAAAAAATGTATGCAACTATTAAGGGAACCAACAAAACTAATACGTAACTTAAAAAGAAAATAAGAGACTCCAAGGTAAGTCTTGGAACTATTAAACTCTATAAATATTATGTTATACTATGCAGATTTCAGTTTCCTAACCATGCCAGCCCCTAGAATGGCTTCTCTTTTTGGCACACCCAAAATCCATAAAAGGATAGTTGATCCACCATTTTGACCTATTGTTGACGGACGGGGTTCTGTCACGTATGGGTGTGCCAAATATGTAGATAGTATCTTAAAACCCTTAGTGGAGCAAGAGGACCAAATATGCAGGGATTCTTGGAGCTTTTTAACTGAACTTAGTACCATTCCATTTCATCATGACTACAAGTTCTTGACAATTGATGTCAAGGACTTATATACAGTCATTCCCCAAAGTCTGGGTTTGGAATGGATTCGAGAGTTTATGTTACAAAGGAAAATAAGTGACAATACAATTTACATAGTGGAAACTCTTTTAGAAATTGTTCTTACCAACAACTTTATGTGGTTTGAAGGACAGATTTACCTCCAAAAAAGTGGAGTAGCCATGGGGTCTCCGTGCGGAGGAAGTTTTGCCAATTGCATCATGGCACACTGGGTGAAAATTATATTATTTAACAACATATTGTTCCAGAAACATGTCGCTTGGTACACTCATTACCAAGACGACATGTTTCTTTTATAGAAAGGTCCCAGTGAACTAGTCCCTGAGTTTATTGATATTATTACACCTCTAACAAACTTCCTTGAATTTACTTTTAACCTACAAACTGACATCATTAATTTTCGTGATATTCATTTACATAAAGATCTTCTTAATTGTAGGTTTAAAAGTACTATTTATAGGAAGCCTACATATTCCAATTCATTCCTCCATTTTTCTAGCTGCCATCCCTACCACCAAAAGAGGGCAGTGGTAAAGGGACAAATGGTTAGGGCAGCTAGAATGATTTCTGATGAAATAGATTATATGGAGGAATGTCATTTATTAGTGAATATGTTTTTTAATAGAGGGTATCCTATGTCCTTGCTTTCTAATATATCTGCAGAATTTACTATTAAAAGACAAATAGGACATTTTAAACCTTTATTAAATAGTGAAAATTTAGTTCACCACTCTATTTTCAGAAATGAGCATGAAAGTATTTCTGATACTGGATTAAAAAGCTTCACTACTAGCTTTTTATGTACATATAGTTTAGATCATGCTCTTATTAGAGAAATGCTTAATAAAAATTGGGCCTTACTTAAGGAAGATAGTACTTTAAATAAATTGTTAGGTGACCAACCTAAAATCACTTATAGATGTGGCTTAAATTTAAAAGCATTGTTGCATTTTCCTATTAAACCCTTAACAAGAAAAAGGGCATGATTAAATGTGGTACTTGCCAGCAATGTAGATATTTAAACACAGCTTATCAGTTTAAAATTAGGGACAAATTTTACAAAGTTCAAAATAGATATACTTGCAATGCTAAAGGAGTGGTTTACTCTGCTTGTTGCCAGGATTGTTCCACCTTCTACACTGGCAAAACAGAAAGAAAAATAAAGCAACGCATTTACGAACATCAATATGCGATTAGTAGGAATGATATGACTAATGCATTAGCCAGGCACATACATGATTTTCCTGATCACCATTTTAAATTTACTATACTTAAACAAGTTGTGCAGGATGAGAGAGGTGGTCCATGGCAGATTAAATTAGAAATAGAGGAATTATGCTGGCAAACTAGAACTGCAGCATACATCTTCCCAGGTCTTAATGAAAACATTTCGGTTAAGTGTTTTCTTAAACTTTTAGCCTTGGAGAGGTAGTTTCTGCATAGTATAACATAATATTTATAGAGCTTTAATAGTTCCAAGACTTACCTTGGTGTCTCTTATTTTCTTTTTAAGTTACATATTATTTTTGTTGGTTCCCTTAATAGTTGCATACATTTTTTACCATTTTTAATGGTTATATTTATATAGTAGTGTTTATTGCCTTATGATTTTTTTTATTTATATTGAATTCATATGTCTTAGTATTTCCTTTAAACTGGAAGTTCTCTTTTAGATGAAAGTATCACATGATTGTCTAATTAATTAATTAAGATGAGGCTTTTGTATAAAACCACATCTAAGTTTACATATTTTTGTGTATCTGATGAAGGAGAAGCATCGCCTTTTCCGAAAGCGCCCATATTAAATTGTGTTCTTCATTTTATCTGCTCCAGCTTGGATTCATTATTTTTAGATTTTTTTATTTTGCCTAAATAAAGTATTATAAGAATTCCATTGGATTTGGATCGGCTTATTACCACTGTTATTGCATCTCCACACCACCGAAGCCTTTTTGTCATTATCGGTTTGTTTTTTTTTTTTGCGAGTTTGTTCGGTTTTACTTGTGTTATGGCATCGGAGGTACAAGAGATGGAATCCTCACAGCCGTTATTTTCACAGCCGCTTACTGATTCTTTTGAGGCTATATTGCAGCAGTTAGTGCGGATCACACAGAGACTCGACTGTATTGAGCATGCCCGGCTGACGTCAGCTCCGAATGGAGGACCTAACCAGGAAGTCATGGCTGCTAGAGTGAGCCATGGCATTGAAGAGAGTTCATTTTCAACATTTTTGGACTCCAACAATGCGGAAATTATACCAGGAGGTGAGAAGATTGTGAATACTACTATTGCAAACACATAGGTGTGGATTAATGGGTCGAATGCACTGTATCCAATGAGTGGAGACCAGCACTCATTAAACAGTTCTGGTTTACCGAGAAGAAATATCAGTGAAGGTGTTCAGGCAAATTTAAATCTTCCTATCAACATGAATGGCTGGGGGAAGAAATGGCCTTTACAACAAGTGAACCTAAGTGCTGTTTCCTATGATAGTAATTTACAGAAACTTGAACATATTTTATTAAAAATAAAAGACTCAACTAGTTAATGCTTACTTCAAGGAATGTTTAAAACTTAGACTGGTACCCAAAGGTTTGCACATGTGGCACTTCCCCATGGGTTTAATGGCTGGTTCTTGTTTTCACAAAGAATTACTTGCTATGTTTGATAGACATGGCTCCGAATATATGAAGCTTGTGATTAGACACAATGAACTGCAACTGACTGACTTAGGGAGGCAACAGGGTTGGACATGAGGATTGTACAGGATGTTGCACATACAAGTAACATTTTTGATTATAATAGAATTTTTAAAAGTATTGAACAGGAATTATCTCAATTAAAAACAGAAAAATGAAAAAAATAGAGAGGGATAGGACTTTACAGTACCAACACTGCCTACCCTCAGCCTCCTCGGTAACAGGTTTGGAATATTGATATTCATAATGATATTGTGGCTGAAAGTAACCAGGAGTCTTCTTTTTTGGACCAGGAGAATTTTCCTCCATTGAGGAGGTTGGAGAGACAGAGGGACAGGTACAATCAGAATGTACAGGGTCAAGTGACCTTTGCTACGAACAGGGGTCGGGGGGATCAATCATTTTATCGTTGGGGAGGAGGGAGGGGTGGACGTTGGGGATGGAATTGAATGCACAGGAATATATTGTGGACCATTGTTCAATTTTAAAGAACTCTAAAGGTGATTTTAATGTATATAATGTTTCTTCCTTTCAAATTAATGTCAATGACAGTGATTTGTTATCCAAGGGATTATCATTTGTTCCTATGAAAAATGTTGATACTGCACGAACACTAGTGGATCTCAGACATTTTGTTAGGAAATTAAATTTAAATGTCCTTTTTAAATCTGTAGAACATTTATGTAATCCATTGCATATTTCTAGTACCCATAATCCACATTTACATCCCTCATTAGCAATGTTTGATAAAATTTGTGAAGTTGATGTTAGGAATTTAGATAAGAATGTGTACTTCTCCAATTTGAGTAAGGGTGAAATGGATGGTTTGAACAAGTTAAAACTTAATAAGGATGTAAGGATTATAAAACCTCTCAAAGGTAGTGGCATCATTATTATGGATATATGTGATTATAATGAAAGGATGAATAAAATCTTATTAGGTGATGCTTATAGGAAAATTACTTTAAATGAATTGAATGGTACCTACAATAAGATTAGAAATTAATTGATTTATTTATTGAAGGTTCCTTGACAATAGATGAGTTTAACATTCTATCTGTTCATCACCCTAAAACTCCATGTATTTTTGGTTTACCCAAAATGCATAAAAATATGTCTGATCCACCACTGCACCCTATAGTAAATGGACAAGGTTCTATCACATATCCTAGAGACAGATATTTGGACATTAACCTAAAAGGTTATGTGGCAAAAGAAATAAACATATGTAGGGATTCATGGGATTTCTTACAAAGAATCAATAACCTAGAATTTAGTGAGACTGGCCTTTTTGTAACCATTGATGTAAAGGATCTCTACACCTCAATATCTCATGACACCGGGATTGGGTGGGTATCTGACTGTTTACTTGAAAAAGGAGTACGCCAACCCAGGATTAATGTATATGAACAATTATTTGAACTAGTGTTAACAATCAATTGTATATTTTTTAATAATGAGTTTTTCATCCAAGTAGTAGGTGTTGCAATGGGATCTCACTGTGGCGGCCTTTATACTAACATGGTTATGCTGCAGTGGGAGAAGAAAATTGTCTTTAAATGACATTTTTATACCTACTGTAAAATGTATGCAAGATTTGTGGATGATATTTTTATTTTCTGGGATGGATCAAGCAAAATTATTAGTGAGTTTGTAACATATTAATAATTCAATATCTTGTTTGAGCTTCACCCACACTATTGGATCAAATGAAATTTCTTATTTGGCTGTCAGATAGTTAAAGGACACGTCTTCGAAGAAATTTGTGTCAGAAATCCATCGAAAGGAAACCTATTCAAACAGTTTCTTGCATTTTGACAGTGCTCACCCCTACAAACAGAAAAGAGCGGTAGTAAAGGGTCAGTTCGTGCGAGCTGCCCGGATGGTTTCCTGCTTCGACTCTTTTCTTAATGAGTGTGATGTACTGAAAAACGTGTTTCTTAAAAGGGAGTATCCAATGGACTTGGTCAATAATTTGATGTTAGAAATGATTAATAATAGAGAAAGGGGTCTTTTCAAGCCATTTTAAAGGCTGATGTCACACATTATGGTAATGATCTGAATGTTAATATCGAACAGCATACTATTATTGAAGATGTGTTGGGTAATGATAACACTATGATATTAAATAGGCCAGTGTCAACAAATGTTAATTTTCATTAAGCTTTCATTACCACTTACAATCTAACAAGTAAAGATATTTTTAGGATTTTGGAAAATAACTGGATAATTCTATCATCATGTAATGAAGTTAGACAATGTATAGGTGAAAGGCCTATTGTAGTACACAGAAAAGGCCAGTCCTTGAAAAATAAGCTTGAAACTAACAATCAGGTTCAAACTGCTGGCTATATGAAAAAGTGTGGAGCTTGTAACTATTGCAAACATATAATGGAAGGTGTTAAATTTAACATTAATGGCATAAGGGTATCATTAAAGAAAAAGTTTTGTTGCCATACAGGAAAAAAGTTGTTTACTGTGCTTTCTGTTGTAAATGTTCTTGTTTTTACATTTGAAAAACAAAAAGGAAATTAAAGAACCGTATTTATGAACATCTGAGAGATATAAAATTAAGGAAAGACATCAAAGCCTTGGCAAAACACTGTACGGAATGGCCTGGTCATAGCTTTAAATTTACTGTGATTGACCCAATGGAATCTAACCCAAGGGGTGGACCATGGCCATTATATCTGGAAAGGAATTAAGCCTTATGGCAATTGAGAACAAATGCCACCCAATGGCCAGGTCTGAATGATTCTATTTCAATTACCTTTTTTTTTTTAAATTAAAGGCTTTAGATGGGTAACCTTTTATGAAATTGAACAGGTTAAATGTTTTCAATGAGAGAATAATTATTTGGAACTATAGGTATATTTGTACATATATGTTTTAATGGAGAGTATACATACTCATTGGTTATTTATTTTATATATGCATATGGTATTTTTAGTACAGGTAGATCTAAATAGATGTTTAAAGCATTTATTTAATTATTTAACTACATTGTAATAGTGCTTTCCATAAATGTTTTTTAGGATGAATTTGTGTCCTATAACATTTTACGTATATACATATATACAATTTTATAATATTTTTATAGTATTTATTATTGTCCACAGTATTTATTTAGACACACAAGGATACAGGTTTTGTATCCAATATTTATATAATTATATATTTATACATTTTTATGTGCACTTTGACCCTGTCCTTTTCTATACTTTTGATTTTTAAACTTCTTAAGTTTTTAAGTCCTCCAATTCTTGACAGTTTTGTTAGCTTTTTAAGCTTGTTAATGTTTATTTTTAAAGCTTGGTAATATGATACGTGTCGTATGTACTGCAAGTACATGATGCTTTTATAGTTTACACACATTTATTGGAGAAGTACACCTTTAAACAATGCACCTTATCCTATATGAATTATTCATGAGTGCTGAATGTGATCGGTGTACCACTTGAGTATCAGTTAATTATTATGTTATAAAATAAATGTTTTAATGGACATCCTCTGTCTTGACAAAGTCTCCAATATTGGAGAAGAAAGTGCTTGATTTCATTGACAGATTTTTTTATTTTGCATAAATAAAGTTTTTTAAGAATTTCATTGGATTTGGACTGGCATATTACCACTGTTATTGCATCTCCACACCACTGAAGCCTTTTTGTCATTATTGTTTTTTTTTTTTTTGCGAGCTTGTTCACACAAGGTACTGCATTATCAAAAGCATTCCCTATCGGAACATCTGCAAGTATATCCTCAAACACACCTATTTGCTTGCTTCCTTTTCCACCCTCCCATTCAAGGTGAACCCTAGCCAAAGGTATTTGGAATGGGGTCACTTTAAAAGCTCTGATTGGAGTAGACTGCCCAACAAGTAATGCTCCTCTTTAACCATTGCAGGCTTCACAATGGTTAGGCCATAGGCTGCGTCTCTCTTAGCAGTGGCCTGTTTCCCATCTGCTAAGTTAGGATATAACTTCTTTTGGTAGTTTGGTACCCTTATTGTCTCCAGACAACTTACTACTTGCCTTCTGTCATTCCCGCTTACTGGCTCTCCCACCTTTTGTTCTCCACCTTGCTTCCATGGACATCTATATGCTACATGACCCCAATGGTTGCATTTAAAACTTTTAAACCTTGGTCCTGGTCATGTACCTGAACTAGTAGCTTCCCTTGCTACTGGCAGACTCTGCTGGGGCAGTTTACGTTGCCCACAAGGAGTTCCCTTAGACCCATGAGCAGCACTGGGTATCCCTTTCCTCTGCAGTGATGCCCTGCTTGCTAGATATGGGGCTCCCTTTTTCCACAACTCATCTGCAGTATTACATTCCCTGTCTACTAACCAAATTCTCATGTCCTCAGGCAAAGTGCTAAGGGCTTGTTCCCTCACCAAAATGTCTGCCAGCCCTTCAAAGTTGGTGACCTGACACCCAGTCACCTCTCTATGAAAATAAGTGCTTAACTCAGCAATATATTCATACACACTTTCATTTACCTTGTGTCTATGCTCACAAAACTTTTTTCTATAAGCTTCAGGTGTTAACACTCTAATAAACAGTTTTTAACAGTATTATAATTTAAGCAATCAGTATCAGACAATTTAGAGTAGGCTGCAGTGGTGTATCAGTTAATGTTGCCTCACAGCAAGAGGCTCTCTGGTTCGATTCTCGGCTAGAGTGCCTTCTGTATGTAGTATGCATGTACACTCTGTGATCAACTAAACTTAAAAAAAAGACATGCAGGTGGGTGGATGAGTGTGTGTGTGCCTCCTCTGAAGGTTGGGTGCCAGGCTGGCAAACTGACACCATAAAATCTACTGCAAATCATAAACAGACCTGTGATCCATTGTGTTGACCCCTAACCAGGAAAAGCTGAAAGACTTTTTTAGTATCAGACAATTTAGAAATGGCAGTTACAGCTTTACCATGTAGTAATGGTGTTAGGAACCTTACCCAGAGCCCTTAATTAACATTATACTGTT
The DNA here is from genome assembly GCF_019279795.1 of Protopterus annectens. NCBI lineage: Eukaryota > Metazoa > Chordata > Ceratodontiformes > Protopteridae > Protopterus > Protopterus annectens. Next base: position 1,763,854,286 of record NC_056737.1, read on the forward strand.
TATATACCATTTCAAACATATGAATAAAAGTATCAAAATTATCACCCTCTGTAGAGTGTGGAAAAAATGTACTGACCTTTGTTCTTTTTGGGGTTTGGTTCCTCCCTTCTCTAGTACCTCCTTGACCCTGGAAAAGACTGACTCTTCTTTTCTTTTACCTCCAGATGTCTCAGTCTCTCTGTTGATTATAATTCCATTTGTTTCTGTTTCTCCTTTTCTTCAGCCTCCAAATGCTGCAGTTTCTCTGCGAATTCTATTTCCAAATGTTTAGCCTCCATTTCAAGTCTCTTTAACTCCAGACAGATTTTTTAGTCCTCTGAGGGAAAGTCGAAACGTCCATTTTCGGAGAGCTGTACATCCCCAAGGCCAGTCTGTTTGTCCTCCTGGTTGTTGGTCTGTGATGCAGCTCTGACTAATGCTGCAATCATTTCTGCTTTAGTCAGGTTGGCATACACCAGTTCTTTGTCTTGGCACATCTCAGCCAACTGGCTCCTTGTCAGCTTGCAATACTCCTCTGCTGACATCCTTACCTGCTCTCCCTGACTAACTAAGCTAACAAAAAAAATTAATAAAACTATTGTTATATGGAACTCTGAATGTTCACTGTGTGGCTGCTTCAGAGTACAAACACCTTCCTTAGTGACCACTGTTTACAGGCTACAGAAATTTAATATCCACACCACTGAATCCCAATATGTGGATAGCCCACCACTGCCAACCAATAAATGTAACACTCCACCACTGGACCAGTAATCAAGGAGCCTCAGTCCTCACCACTGGCACCAGTGGGGGACATACACTAGGAGGATAACAAGGTACGCACACAGTATTGCCAGATGCAGTCCTCTGCATCAAGTGCAATTTCCCTTAAGAGTGCACAGAGACAACAGTCATTCCGAGGCTGGTTTCTCCCTCTTTCTCCAGATCCCCAATAAGACTACCCCTGCCACAGACTTGAGATCACAGCTGAGTGGCCAAGCCAAGACCTCCAGCACACTCTTTGTCCAGCCAGTGCTTAGTGTCCCTGCCCAAGTAGCTGACAAACATATATTCCTTGAGGTTTGATTTATACATACACACACACACACACTCACACACACACACACACACACACACACACACACACACACACACACACACACACATACACGCACACACCTGAGAAAGGCTAGTACAGGTTTAATAGCTATGCCCCCTTTTGCCCAGACTATAAGGTAGTTATCACTGCCACCAGATAGCTCCTTGTCAGATACTTTAAGGCCCTTAACAAAGGGTGTCCAATCTTACTGTGTAATGTTACTATTAATACAAACGGTAGTTTGACCAAAAGCAAGGCTATTAGGAGTGGCCCACAATGTCAACAAATAAATATGCAAGTGGTCTCAGAACTTAAATAGATTTACAAAGATCAGCTACAATGAAAGATTTAAATATATTTAATAATAAATAATAAAAAAAACAAGAAAATACTCAGTATATAATTACAGTGACATCAGAGTTAAAAATCGCAGGAAATATTTAGAACAACATTGCAGGGCAGTCTCAAGTTAATAAAGAAAAACATCTAAATTAAGCTTCGCTATATTCCTGACTATGTCTAAGAGCACTACTATAACCTAGTTAGCTTACTTGCAGAGCAAGGCAAATGTGTGATGAATGGGTCTTCTTGTTGCCAGATCGAAGACAGAATACAGAATGCTGACTCTCAGAGAGTTCTCAAATTAATATCTCAAATATTACTGTCAGGATAACTTGCAGAATGACATCATTGTTTGTCATCTGACTCCTAGTTCCCAGGCTCAAAACAACCATTGATGGCAACTGGTAGCTTTTAGTATCTACCTGTGAAAATACATAGACCTCAGATCTTTGGCAAAGGCTAGAAGTCAGAAAACAATAAAACACTTCCAAGGCAATACAGAAAACTCCCTAGTGCAGACATTGCATATTTTTGTTGTCAGAAAGTATTTAATTTCCACTATTTTTTGGAAGTTAACCTCTTGTGTTCCAGTTTCCAATGTTAAAATACATACATCTAAACAGCTACAATAGTGCATGTACATTTTTGTTCTATTCCAGTAGAGCATGCTGTGGTTACATGTTACATTTTGCATTTAAGCACAAGCACTCTACAAAATATCTCTTTAGCACACGTCTCTACAAACCATCTTATATAACTTACAGTTCTAATACATTTGTAACACAAGCATCTTATATGAATCATGTTGATATCACAAATGACATATAATTATTTAAAAAAATAGAGAAAGCAGGGCTGGCAGTATCCCCTTTTGTGACAGTTCTAACCAATTTACGTTTTTTAATGCTATGCAGTGGTAGGTTCTGAAAGCAGCTTTTTGTAGTATTCTTCAGGTTTTGATTTTTGTGATGCCTGGAAGTTAGTAAGGATGAGAATAGCATAAAGAATTGTGGGGAGGAGATAAGTAGTGGCAAGTGTAGTTTTAGTTGCATTGGTGAGAAAGTTTTGGGCTCTGTAAAGCATCCTTAGTTTCTGGTGAGTTTTTCTACTGCTGTTTTGTATATGCAGGTCTAATTTTAGATTAATTAAGATTATCAGCTACTATAATTAATAATAATTTTCTATGAGAAGTGACTTCAATGTTTGCATTATCAATAGAGAGGAATTTAAAATTTGTTTTTTTGAGAGAGGGATTAATTGAAAAAGTATTATATATATATTTTAAGGTTGAACATGAGTTGGAAATTACAAAGCCATGTTTCAGTTGCTGATAAAGCTTCCTGAGTAATTTTTGGGTGTGTGCCATGTTGTCAGATATGCAAGTGAATGTGGAGTCATCTGGGTACTGTATTAGGGAGGCCTCTTGTGAGGCTGTATGGAGGGTGTTGGGGAGAATGTTAAGGAGGAGGAGATCGAGGATAGAGCCTGAAATGAACAAGAACACCCATGTACCTTCCACATAAGTGATACTCCTCTCAGAATTGATGTAGTTACTAAGGTTGTGGGTACCTTTGGAGACACTGAACTCTTCATCCTTCATTTATCTGTGGTCATTGGGAAATCATTCTGCTTAGCCCAGGTGATTGCTAAAGGCATATTTGTAGGTCAAAAGATGTTATTTTCCCTCTCTACTCCACCCTTATCAGATCGATAATAGAATGTAATGATTACTTCAGTATGTATCAGTTGAGACACACTACTCACCGTGAATGGCCCCCTGTTTCCTCACCAAGAAAACCCTGGGTCTAAGTTCTATGACCTATGCTGAACACCTTATAGCTTTATCTCTCTTTTCTATCTGATACAGACTTCTATGGGGTGAACTCTGCCTATCCTGCAAAGCTTCAAATGACAGCGTCCTGCATTACCTCCCACATATTCACAAGACCTGTAATATGACAAACACTGTACAGAATACCTAAATGTTCACAGCAAAGTAAACTGAACCTGATGACCAAATAGATGCCTATCCTTAATACTTTCTCTTCTGACTGGCATACCCCTTCCTGTAAAATAAAGCAGTTCCCTAACCCTCTTCAAACTCAAATGTTATGAATGGATGGGTAGCACTAATTATACCTCTGGTCTGGCTCCACAACCCATTATAGAAATAGAGAGCAAGTAGTGGAGATAGCAGAAGCCTGGGTACAAATGACTTATCTGAGCTATTGACAAGTAAGAACCTATGAACTTATGCAATTTGTTTACATATATAGATATAGATATAGATATAGATATAGATATAGATATAGATATAGATATAGATATAGGCATAGATATATGGGTCCCTATCAGATTATCAAAGTTTCAAAACTAAAAAAGTCATATGGTTGGAACCATATGATCGAAGTTTTGAAACTTCAAAGATTTTGAATAGAGATCACAGTACAGTGTGGAACAGGAAATGTACCTTTTTCCACAATATAGTGCAATCTCAGAATTGGTATATTTAATTAGAAGGAGGTGTAGTGGGGGCTCACTTACCCATGTGGGGGTTCAGGGGGTTTGTCCCTCTCGCAAATGTTAAAAATAGAATGTTTTTGTTTTTTAACATTTTCTTTAATGTTCAAAGTTCTGAAACTTCAATCATATGGTCTCGGCCATATGAATTTCAAAGTTTCAGAATTTTGATAATCTGACCAATATAGCTATGGATATAGATATAGATTTAGATATATATTTAGATATAGATATAGATATAGATATAGATATGAATGTGTGTGTGTGTGTGTGTGTGTGTGTGTGTGTGTGTGTGTGTGTGTGTGTGTGTGTGTGTGTGTGTGTGTGTGTGTGTGTGTATTTGTTGAAGGCCATTTTCAATACATGTATACTGAAGACAAGTGCTTATACATCATCTTAAATACAGTGTATATGCAATGCATTACTTACCCAGTGCATTGAATAGGAGTAAGTGGACAAAAACATATACATAACTCTTGAAGAATAGACATTGCAAACATAATGCTGGAAAGCAACCTTTAATCAAGGATAAACACTATACAATGTATATTTATGGTGTATAACTACAACTTAATGATGAAGTAAAGAGGTTGTAATTTATAAATTGGTGTTTATGAACAATAAGAACAGCATGTCATGGGCAACAGTAACAATGTGGAGAAGATGAAACAGTAGAGATAAGACAGTGAATAGGTTTAGTGCAGTGAATGGGTTGGGCAAGGTATACAACAGATGAAGAAGGTAAAGAAGGATGAATTAGGAGACCATTATTGAAGTATGGATGTGGTCACGTGAAAGAGAAACATTAGCGCAATGCTGCTTTGTGCTGTTTTTGAGCAAAGGCATTTGATAATAGGTATGTACTCTTTGAACTGTCTGTTCCTAAACTCAGTGTAGCTATCACTGTTTCTTATATTGACAGAAAGTGTTTTTGAAATTCTGCCAAAGCAATTCAAGAAAATAACAGCTCTGATGTTTCTGACTTGCAGGTTACTTAATGAATGTTATAACAGGATGAGACCATGGGAAAGGACTGTTCAGCAGACAACATGTGAGAGCAGAGACATCAAAAAGAAGTAAGAGAGAGAGTACATTTACACAGAAATAATATCCACTGTATCTGAATGCTGAATTTATGAGGCAGTGAAGACTGCATTGCCATACTATAACATTACCATATTATAAGTTGTATGCTCCTAGCACAGAACCTGCTGCTCTTTGAGAAGCTTGATTGTCACAACAGCATTATGATATTTTCTATTTCTCATGCACACATCAATATTATTTTTGAAGGAACTCTTCTATCTTGCATTCTTAACTTCATATTACATTAAACTCTACTACCAAAAACAGTCACCCACTCTTATCCATCCTATTTTAAAGACCCTTTCCTATCTTTCTCAATCTCTCCTTCTCTTTATAATCTCTACACCATACAGCTCCCTAAAATCAAAATATCACCTCATGTACATATCTCCCCAAAACTTAAACAAAATGTTTATAGGCTCTACTACTACCAACCACACCTCACTCTCATAGGACAAACTATTTTGCTAGATGGGGACATCCACCCCTATCCTGGCCCCTAACCTCTCCTCTCTCCCACACCCCCTCTCCTCCCCAGCTTATCTCTTCACCTCCTCTCACCAACCTTCCATCCTTTCTTACTCCAATACTAAACGCTTAACCTTCTACTCAACAAATATTCAAGGTCTATTCAGTAAAATCACCAAACTATATTGATGGATATCTCAATACTCTCCTCATATCTTAGCCTTATCTGAAACATGGCTGAAACCTCACACCTCCAACAATGAAATGTTACCACTAACATGGACTACATGAAAAGAGACATGGAGGAGCTCTCGGATCTTGTAGCACTGGAGGGTATGATCCAAGCCCCGAGTAGCATCCTGACATCACCCAAAATGATACCACAGTACAAGGACACAATGATTGACTTCAACAATTGACTAAGCTTCTGGTGTCATTCTAAGGGGATCCAGTATCTGTCTGTTTACCTTTGAAGCACAAGATGCAGGGTTTGACTCTCATGGGGGTAACTGGCTAGGCTTAAAATCATCCATGAGGGCAGTTAGCCTAGTACTAATCTATGAATGAATTTATGAAAACATGGTCGACAGACCACAATGCTTTTCCAGAGATGGCCTGCACCTGTCGCCCCTGAGATTCCAGATACTGGCTAAGGATCTTGCCACCCCTATAGCACCTTTTTCAGGCAAGGTTCAAATGCTAAATTCACCACCGTAATAGGTACAAGCAAGCAAACTCTGAGGGTAATGTCACTCAATGCTAGAAGTCTAAACCTCAAAATGCACTCACTCGAGGCACTCCTTAAAATGGAGAACATCGAATCTGTGCAGTAAAAGAGACCTGGTTCAAGGCTCCAGAGATCACCCCTGCATTACCAGGCTATAATTCATACCACACCTTTCGGCCACCTAACTTGGACCGAAACACTAAAGGCGGAGGCATGTCCATATTCATTAAGGATATCCACACCTCCAGGCTAGGTGCCCAAAAATAGAGGTGAATAAAATATTAGAAGAAGAAATTGAAGGAAGAACAAAATGACCTATTTTAGATGAGAGATGTCTGTTTATATATAGAACATCTTTGGCTATACAAAATAGTGTAGATGCTCAAGCTATAAAAAAAGTAATAGATGGGAATTGGGATATTTAGAACTAACAGAAGCTAGGGGGACCAGCCAAAGTTCACCCAGAAAAGAGCTAAAAATTAAAAAAAATATTTTCAAGGCAAATTGAATAAACCCAAAACAAGAAACAAAAATGTGGAATGTATAAGTATCTGAATTTCAATATGTGTAAATATATTTGCACAGACACTGATGAAGTAGAGATAGAAGGAAAATAATTAAGATTCCATGGTTATTCAGTTGTAAGTTTAAAAATATAATGTACTTGAGTTTTTGTGTAGAATATAAATCCTTTTATGTGGGAAGAACTACTCGTGAGTTATATAGAAATATATATGAGCATAAGTATGCTGTTCAAACTGGGGATGAAAACAATGCATGGAGCAAACTCTATATGTAAGGTTGAGTTTAAATGTATAGTTTTGGAAGCCCTTTCTAACAGTCTTAATATAGTAAATATTGAGGAAGAGCTAGACTGGCTAGTATATTTTTGGGAAATCAGGCTTAATGCCTGCTTTCTACCAGGCCTCAATAAAAGAGAGGAATTTGTAATGTATTTAAAAAGGAAGAGGAGTAAACACTAATTTATTGATACAAATGTTTATGTATGAAAAGTGTATATGTTTTTATAAAAAAAAAAAAAAACTTTTTAAAAAATAAGTTTTTATAATAGTCATGTGAAATTTTGAATCATGTGATTTTTTTAGCATGCAAAGTGTTGGGTGTGCCCAGAAATAATCAGTCTGAAGAAGTCTCAGAGTTAATAGAAGTGAGACAAAAGCACTAACTGGGAATATCTGTTTGTTTTACTGTTCAACAATAAATTTGTTGTTGTTCATCTGGACCCTGACAACTTCTTTTGGGTTTTTGGATTTTTGTTTGTGCTGCTGTGGTAGTGATTTGTTCGTGTGTTGCAGCTGGCACCAGATGGATAACCATATGAATCTCAGCACAGGTTTTCTAACGTTATCAGAAGGGTGTGTTGTGAATGACATACCTTTTGGTTCCTTAATTACCAGCAATGAGGGTCCCTCTCACTTAAATTTTAGTAACAACAGGAGAATCAACCTGTTTTTTAGTGAAGTGTTAAAAACCTGGCTAGCTGCACCAGCTAATCCATTTGTTAACAATGGTGAGCAAGAAACTACTACAGTAATGTTTTCTAGTCACAATGAAAGATTTATTGAACTAGAAAAAGATTTAACCCATTTAAAATGCTTGCAATGGGGTACCATTTTCTTTGAAAATTGCATCAAGGTCCAGAGAGTTCCTAAAGGTCTGAGAATGTTAAACTTACCAGCGGGTGAGAATTTGTCTGAAGATCTAGTTGACAAATGGCTAGAAATAAATCAAAAAGCAGGTATGCAATATATGACAGTGCTGCACAGCTTTAATGTAGTTAAAGTTTGTGCTAATTTTGCGAAATTAAAAGAGAGTATTTCATCAGTCAGTTTTAATAGCAAAATGCTCACTGTTTGTGATAATTTAGGGAAGCTTAATACTTCCTTAAGCAAAAGGAAAGTAAAGAAATATGAGAGAGATTGTATGGATTATGCTGGGGGAGTGACTTTAGCCTATAGTCTACAACTGCAGAGGGAAGTAGGTCAAGACATGATGATGCAAGACGTTAATGCCATGCCCAAATAAACAAGTGTGGTGAGGAGATCTGAGCATTTACATACTAAAAAGCCAAATAAGGCAGTGGAAGGTGAAAGAATTAAAAACACTAGTGATATAAGCTTGAATGAACCTAGTACAAGCCACCATGGGGTGAACGCGATGTCCAGCAGTGAACTGCATATAAGCGAGAAAGTGACAGCAGTTCCAGCTATGCAGCAACAAGTAAATGCAAAAAAATGATCATCAAGGAGTGGAAGTATATTAAAGAACTAACAGCAGTGGAAGGTCATGGGCTGAAGTAACAGCAAGTTGTAGTAATGCAAGTGGGAACAACTATAGGAAGCCTTTAAAAAACAATTTTGCAAGAGAGTGTCGAAATGGAAGAATTGAAAGAAGAAACACTATCGAGCATAATAGGTACTGACAATTTTAAAATAGTAAATTTATCCAGTTATGTTTTATCCAAACAAGAATGTTTTGTGCTGAGCAAGGGTTGGAATTTTACCCCAGCCTGGAGAGCAGATAAACTACAAACTATTAATGACTTGAGAGACTATGTAAGTCTGTTAAACTTTGATGTCTTATTTAAAAAGAAAGAACATACAAAGTTACAGTTTTATAAGTCTAGCTGCTATAATCCTCCTTTACATAAGGATTTGGAAATGTTTTTAAACATATGTGAAATACAAATTATAGAAGTATTAGACAATAATAGTGAATATAAATATTATAATTTATCAAAAAGTGAAAATAAGCTAATAAAGAATGATGATATTTTGTTTTTCAAAGCAGACAAAGGGGGAGTACTTGTAGCACTGGACAGAATTGACTATGAATCCAAAATTAAGGTTATGTTATCTGATGAAAAATATTCTAGAAAAATCATTATGAGTGAGGTGAAAAAATAGTACAATCTGATAGATTTCTGTTTGGAAGAATGGCTAGTTACAGGAAGAATAGATGAAAGAACTAGAAATAATCTTGCTAATGTGAATCCGAAGATTAGTAAAGTATGCGGAATACCCAAGATTCATAAGGACTTGAATGAACTACCACTAAGGCCGATTGTGTCCGGTGCTAATAGTAAAACTGAAGGTATGTCTGTTTTTGTGGATAAACATCTACAAAAAGTTCTTCCATGCAACTCAACTTATGCGAAAGCTAGTTTTGACTTCCTTAAAAAAATCCTTAAAAAGATAGAAGGACTGATTGTAAATGAAGAGGACTTGCTTGTGACGCTTGATATTAAGTCCTTGTACACGATGATTCCTAATGATGAAGGAATGGATATAGTTAGAATGGAATTGTTACGTAATAGAATGTATTCTCTCAATACAATATGGTTATTGATGGAAATGATTGACATTGTGTTGACTTTTAATTATATAGCCTTTTATAATGAAATTTATGTTCAACTCAATGGAGTTGTGATGGGGGCAGCATTAGCCCCAGACTATGCCAATGCCTTTATGCATGGATGGGAAGTGATGCATATATTAGAAAGCAAATATAAAAACAACATCATAATAATGTTGAGATTTATTGATGATGTTTCTATTGTGTGGAGAGGGAAGAATGACATATTTGAAGAGTTTCTCACTTGCATAAATATTTGCACATATTTGAAATTTACCCACCATGTTAACAAAAAGGAGATTAGTTTTTTTAGATTTAACTGTGTACAAAGAAAATAACAAGTCTGCAACTAGGGTATGTAAAAAGGAGGTACAAAGCATTACATACTTTCATTTTTCTAGTATGCACCCCAAAAAGACAAAAATGAATATAGTCAAAGGACAGTTGTCTAGAATAAGTAGGCTAACGTAAAAAGAAGCAGATTTTGTAGAAGAAGCAAATTTGTTCTGTGATAAAATAGTTAAAAGGGGGTACCCAGAAATAGAGGTGAATAAAATATTAGAAGAAGAAATTGAAGGAAGAACAAAAGGACTTATTTTACATGAGAGATGTCCATTTATATATGGAACATCTATGGATGTACAAAATAGTGTAGATGCTCAAGCTATAAAAAAGTAATAAATAGGAATTGAGGTATATTTAGAACTAATAGTGACTTGCTTCAGAAGCTAGGGGACCATCCAAAGTTCACACAGAAAAGAGGATGCAAAAACCAAACGGCTGCAGGTACACTAAGGTGCCCAAAACACACAACAACAGCAAAAGTAAATTAAGGCACCAAAGTTACACACTGGAAATGTGGACATTCCCCCTTTTTTAAATATATTGTGTGTAAATACACACCTTTCTATATATTTTATGCATTTTTCTTATGGATATCGATATATGTTCTTATGTTAGTGGAGTAATATCTCTTTAAATTGTGATGTCATACTAATTGTCCTAGTATTTAACCAAGCATCAGTTGTAGTGATGTGGTCTGATGAAGCAACATTAAGTTGTGAAAGCACTTACCGTTTGTCTTCTGCAATAAAGTACAGTGACTGATTTCCAGTGTGTAACTTTGGTGCCTTAATTTACTTTTGCTGTTCACACAGAAAAGAGCTAAAAATTACAAAAATAATTTTCAAGGCAAATTGAATAAACCCAAAGGCAAGAAACAAAAATGCGGAATGTAAAAGTGTCTGAATTGCAATATGTGTAAATATATTTATACAGACACTGATGAAGTAGACATAGGAGGAAACATACTTAAGAGTCCAGGGTTATTCACTTATAAGTCTAAAAATATACTGTACTTGAGTTTTTGTGTAGAATGTAAATCCTTTTATGTGGGAAGAACTACTTGTGAGTTATATAGAAGGATATATGAGCATAAGTATGCTGTTTAAACTGGGGATGAAAACAATGCATGGAGCAAACATTATAAGATGAATAAATGTAAGGTTGAGTTTAAATTTATAGTTTTGGAAGCACTATCTAACAGTCTTAATATAGTAAATATTGAAGAAGAGCTAGGCTGGCTAGAATATTGTTGGCAAATCAGGCTTAATGCCTGCTTTCCACCAGGTCTCAATAACAGAGAGGAATTTGTAATGTATTTAAAATGAAAGATGCTTAAACACTAATTTATTGATACTAATGTTTATGTATGAAAAGTGCATCTACGTTTTTATAAAAAAAAAACTTTAAAAAAAGTTTTTATAATATTCATGTGACATTTTGGATCATGTGATTTTTTTAGTATGTAAAGTGTTGTGTGCGCCTAGAAATAATCAGTCTAAAGAAGTCTCAGAGTTAATAGAAGTGAGATGAAAGCACTAACTGGGAATATGTGTTTGTTTTTCTCTTCTACAATAAGTTTGCTTTTGCTCATCTGGAGCCTGAAAACTTCTTTTGGATTTTTGGCTTTTTGTTTGTGCTGCTGTGGAAGTGATTAATACCGGAAGAATGCAACGCCCTGTAATCACAGATAAACAAGTAAAAACTGCACTCTCCAAAGCCAAGAACACAGCATCCATGGGACCAGACAACATACTAGGCTGTGTAATGCATGAACTACAGAACGAACTGGCACCCCACCTAAGTACCATTTTCAATCATAGCCTCACCTCAGGCTATGTACCTATAGAATGGTGCAGAGTGACAGTTATCCCATTCCACAAAGTGGGTGCCACCATGGACCCCAGAAACTAAGGCCCCATTTGCCTGACAAGCCTGGTCTGCAAGGCCATGGATCATATCATCTTGGAGCTTATAAACAAAGACATAGGTAACCTCCAAACCCTGGATCCCACTCAGTTTGGGTTTGTAAAATTAGATCATGTCTACTAAACCTGATTGACTTCTTTGAAGCAGTCACTAGAGCCATAGACAAGGGCAAGGTAATGCACACAGCCTATCTTGACCTCGCCACTGCTTTCGATACCACCCCCCACTCTGGAATTATAGAAAAACTCACTAAACTGGGCATAAATCCCTAGATGGGTGGCCAACTGGCTCACTGACAGAACCCACACAGTAAAATAGCTGACTCCAAGTCCAACTTCAGACCAGTGATGAGTGGAGTGCCACAGGATTTGGGCCTGGGTCCTCTCCTGTTCGGCATCTACTTCTCTGAAGTGCAGGCCAGCACAGAAAGTGTTTGGCTAACAAAGTTTGCAGATGACTGTAAACTGGGAGCCATAATAGAATCACCCAATGATGTAGACATTCTTCCAAAGGGCCTCACAGAGACAGATGCTTGGTGTCAAAGTTATGCCCTCAAGCTCAATGCCAAGAAGTGCATTGTCATCCCCTTTGGGAAAAACTCAGTACCCATGAACTGCCACATAGGTGGTATCCCACTAAACACTGAAAGTATGATAAGAGACCTCTGAACACAGGTGGACAGTAGTCTCTCCTTTGATACCCACATCACCACAGTAGTCAGGAAATCCTTCAACGTGGCACACCTCATCACAAAAGGGTTCTCCTCTAGAAAAAAGGAGGTCATTGTTCCTCTCTACTCATCCCTCATCTGACCTATTATAGAGTACAATGACCCACTTGGCATGTATCTCACAAGACACCTACAACAATTGGAAGGGCCACAGAAATACCTCACTAAGAGGATTACTAGCATCAAACAGATGCCATACGCAGACCATCTCAAAAAACTGCAGCTCTACTCCATCACATATTGCCTACTCAGAGGCGATCTCTGCCTAACATACAAAGCTATGTCAAACCAAAAGCTGTTGGACATTCTACACTTAAAGAAATCCCAGTCTCTCCAAACCACACTCTCTAGGGACCTAAACTTTGTCACCACAATAAACAGAACATGCTGGAGAGATAGATTACTGTCTCAGACACTTCCCATACTCTGGAACAAACTGCTCATTCCACAGTGGCTCTCTTTAAGAAAAATCTTGACAACTGGATGGGAAATAGAAAATTCACCTAGGGGATCACTTCTGTGGCACTGCTTGACAGGGGCACAAGAAAATAATTTTCTTGGGTGGTGATAGCCAGGGAACCTTTATGGCTAGACTTATATAGGCCCCAGAGCTGATAGCCTAGTACCTACCTATGAACCTATGAAATCTCTACAAAAGGGGGCAGAGTTGCAATTCTCTATTTCGAGCAACTCATCCTTTCCCCACTACCAACACCTCCCTCAAACTTCTACCCAACTGAGCAATTAATTCTCAACTGTCACAAAACATCCATAAAAATTGTTATAGTAACCATTTATGTTTCACCTGGTAATATTATCATTCTTGAACTTATACTATCATGCATCCCATACAATATTCCACATGAAACAGTTATCCTTGAAGATGTAAATGTTGATTGGAAAAAATAATCTACTGACTCCCCATACCTAAGCATTAACCTCTATGGCTTTAGTCACCTAATCACAGCACCCACTTGCATGAATGAAAACACCACTACCAGCTCCATCCTATACTGGATCCTTGCTTATGATCTCAACCTCTACAATAATGCTGCCACCCTACCTGACTCTTTTAATGACCACCTCTCCATTCATGTGCAAATACACTCTCTCCAACTTCCCATATTCCATTCAGTCAGAGAGTGCCGCAAACTTTGCAGTTTTAAAATTTGACCTCAGTATTCAACAATGTAATAAAAAGGCACATCAAAAACTGGGATTACTCTATAGAAACAAAAAAAAATATTGTCTTCTTACTACAAACCTTCTCTGGCATAGGCATTCCTCTTTCCCTGCCTTCTCTATGCCTCTCCAGTACTTACACATCTACAATCCACCTTAATCACAAAACTTGAACAAACATATAGCAAAATAGCAAGATTTGCCAGCAACCAATCCTACAAATCTCATGACTGCCTTGCTGTAAAACAACTTAAATGGCTTGAATTCCCCCAATAACTGCTGCTGTCCCAGATACAGATCACGCACTACTTACTACATAAACCCTCATCCCGTCCTTCCCTCTCCTCTCCAGTATCCCTCTATACTCCTACTCATACTCTCCGTAATTCTGATCAACTCCTTCTTGACATATACAAACCTAATAAAACCATAGGCAGACTACTTTACAAAAGCACAGTGGCCCAAGCCTGGAACAAACTCCCCACTAATATTTATAATATCACACACACATACACACACACACACACACACACACACACACACACACACACACACACACACACACACACACACACACACACACACACACACACACACACACACACACACACACACACACACACACACACACACACACACACACACACACACACACACACACACACACACACACACACACACACACACACACACACACACACACACACACACACACACACACACACACACACACACACACACACACACACACACACACACACACACACACACACACACACACACACACACACACACACACACACACACACACACACACACACACACACACACACACACACACACACACACACACACACACACACACACACACACACACACACACACACACACACACACACACACACACACACACACACACACACACACACACATGCACTCACACAAATAACTTCAAAAAAGAACTGAAAAACTTCCTTGCAAACTCTATAGCTCCTGCCCATGTCAGAAACCAACCTTCTCACCCCCCATCTCTCTTTATCCTATAACTTATGTCTCCTAGGTACAGAGACTAAATAACCACTAGTAGACCAATGAGGCATTTTCAGCAGCTTTTTTGTATATATATTTTATGTATATAGCTCTTAGGGATATAGATTGTATAACCTCTTGCAGGCCAATTACGAACTATCAGCAGCTTTATTGTATATGCATTTTATGTAGCATGGATCATAGGAGGTTACTAGGTTACTGGCCGTGTGGCCCTTATAAGCCTAGCCAAGAGTTTAGCCCATGTTTAGACAAGTCAGCACCCAAAGCCCAGGGATGTATTTTCTGTTTCCCAGCCAGTTATCCAGGTATCCAGGTTGAGCTTAAAAAGGGATAATGAGGTACTCTGCTTGACGTGGAGAGGGAGTCTTTTCCACAGATGGGGGAGTCTTTGGTACACAAATCTGTCCTTCCAACAAGTCCTATTGATATCACAGACCAGGTTGAGGTTGTGCGTATGGGTTACTCGAGTGGAGTTTGATTTGCAGATATGCAGCAGTCCCATCAAGGCGGGATCTGAGATCGCTTTATATGCCAGACAGAGGTCACCTCTGAGGAGTCTGTATGAAACTGAGTAGAGAGACAGGACTTTTAGCCTATCTGTGTAGGGTAGTAGTTTGAGGGACTGGATTCTCCTGGTGAGGAACCTTTGTGGCCTTTCCAGCTGCTGCATGTGCTTTGCGAGGTACATGCTGAAGGGGGTGTTGCACTCAATAACTGGCCTTATAAGGGAAGAACACAAGGATGTTATGACCTCTTATGGGGTGGATATTAACTTTTATGCTATAGACCTACATAGGTATTTCAACTTCTGTCTGTCTTTGTTTCTTTGCAGCCTGTCTGTTTGTCTTGTATAAACTTTTTATGCAATTGCTAAATTTAATTCATAAAGTTTTTGAATTTTTTTAACTGTTAAATTTAATTTGCGCAGTTCTGTACTTGCATTGTCTTTGGCATATTTAAAGCTTTTCTGCTGGGGTCTTCACTGAAAATGGGCTTTTGGCTCATTTGGACTAGCCCAGTTAACAAATGTCAAATAAATAAAATAATAATAGTAATAAGTCAATGACTCACTCCTAATTATGAAGTTTATTGCATAATCTTGGAAGACATTGTATTGCATATCAACCATGTTTTTTTTTCTAGGAGAGATATTTTTTTTTGTATAAGGTTTCCTGAAATAATGGTAGTTCCCTAAGTGAAGGGTTCCAGCCATTCGTTTTCAGAGGAAACAGAATTAGTCATTTCCTTGCAGACAAGGTGGAAGTTTATGGTCAGTAGCCTGTAAGAAAATAATATGATGATACTTTCTGAAGCCTTTGTGAATAATAATTCTCATCTGTTAACAAGGACAGCTCACTGGGCACACAGTTTCTTTTCAGTGGTGACCTAGAAGCAATGTCTGGATAACTGACTTGCTCAGGGTCACACAGTATTCAAATGCAGGCTGAGGGAATCAAACCTTATGCCACAGGAACTATAACACACAGCCTGGTGTTGGTGCCTGTTTTGTGCTTGTACTTGATTTCTGTTTTTTTTCGGGCACCTCTGCCTCCTTTGTTTTGTGATTATGTTTAACATGACCAACAAGAAGTTAGGATTTTTTTTATTCTTTTCAGGACTTAACACTACCATAGGTGTTGTCTGATGTCACAGACGTTGCATTTTTAGTTATACTTGTAATGCCACTTATCATATTTGTGGGAACTGAAGAGGATATTTCCTCATGACTCACTCTATATCACTACACAAGAATGGACTAAGACATGACAGGGTAAAATCATTGACGGAAAGTGTATTGTACTACACACTGGAATCGCACAGATGGAAGGCAGTAGCAAAATTGGCAATAAATAAGGAAAAGAGCCTTGTAGTATGCATGTCAAATGATCTATGGATAAGCAGTAAACAAAGGAAATTGCACTAAGAAAGGCTGGCAATATGCTAGAGTGCATTATCACTACATAAATAGAAGTTATATACCTGTGAATAGAAGTTGGTTAAGATATTGTCTGAATTATTGCTTGAAATTCTGGAAATCTCATATTTGTAGACCATAGGGAGATAATCAGAATGCAGTACCAATGGCACATGGTTTGCAATAAAATGAATACAATGGGAGAATAAAAGAGACAAAATTCCACAGAGATGAAGGGAAAGGAAGTAAGAAACTGAATATCTATCTATCTATCTATCTATCTATCTATCTATCTATCTATCTATCTATCATATGTGTCTCTATCTCTGTATCCACCTATTTATTTATGTTTGTTGACCAAGAATGCCCAAAGTAATAAGGTCCATTCTCAAAAGAGTTCCAAGCTTACATAGTGCGCATCATGCAGTAAACAACACAATGGACCAGATTCATAAATATCTCCATGAAGTGTAGCAATTGTGTTGGCATCGCACATAGCTGCCAACATGATAGCATCTTAGCTGATCATCATTAAGCAGCTCTACACAATGTGCAGAGCTATCAAACACAGATAAGTTGCAGAATATGATAATGAAAGCATAGAGAGCCTTTAAGAAAATAATATGATGATACTTTCTGAAGCCTTTGTGAATAATAATTCTCATCTGTTAACAAGGAAAGCTCACTGGGCACACAGTTTCTTTTCAGTGGTGACCTAGAAGCAATGTCTGGATAACTGACTTGCTCAGTTGCTGATTGTCCAGCCTATCATGCAAAAGTGTTCAGGAATGTATACTCCATGTAGGCTTTTACCATGTACACCAAAAGTCTTTGGAATATAGGCACAATTACACTTAGAAAAAAAAATGTTAGGGGTTGCTGCTGCGTGTACAACAGGCTTTAAATCCGGGTGCTGCTGCTGCCAGATCTCATGCAAAAAGAAGGGTGTTTAGACGCCATTTAACTTATCATGGACTGCATACCACAAAAGATTGTTGAGAGTTACCTGGTGGGCAGGAAAACACTGGAGGAAATATGGGACCTCTGCTGCCCCACCTCAAGTCACAGAGAATTCATGGAGAACCCATCCCAGTGGAAACAAAGGCATGTGTAAGACTACATATAATACCTACTGTACTTCCCAGAGACCCACAGGGGGATACATTAGGAGTGTCACAGACATCAGCCTCCAGAATATTACATCCGTTTTTAAATGCAATACTACAACATACAAGGGACTATATCTGTTTCCCATGAACATCACAGGAGATATCAGAAAACATGCAGGAATTCTATGCAATACCGCACTTCTAAAGTCTAAAGTTTTGGGGATCATACATTGTACACACATAGAGATAAAAGCCCTACCTCAGAAACAGAGTAGGAAGCACATCAACAGAAAAGGTTTCCACTCTATAAACTGTCAGGTTGTCTGTAATGCTAAAGGGATCATCTACAATGTCTGTGCAGGTAACACAGGCAATTTACATGACTCAAACATATGGCACATCTATGAGCTATATACCAGATTTGCGGGGGGTGACATTCCTCAAGGGCATCTAATAGGGGATGCAGGTTATGCATCAGTGCCTGGCTCATGACACCTATGTGAATCCCAAGCAACCCCAGATAGAAAGAATACAACGAGACTCATGCTCAAAGTAAGAATATCATAGAACATGTGTTTGTTTTGGTTAAATCAAGGTTCCAGTGTCTAGACACATCTGGAGGTGCACTGCAGTATGATATGGGCACCTGTGGTGAAATACCTACAGTATGTGCCTTGTTACACAATATAATTCTCAGGAAACAACTTCAACAAGGGCAGCAAGGCTCAGGGCCACAGCTTCAAGGACTAAAGGCAGGACCAATAGCAGCAGAAACAGCAAGTACAGATGAAGAGTCTGAGGGAGAACCACCAGTTCAAGATAGTGCTGGCAGACCAATGTGTGCACTCTATGTCCTGGATCTGGCTAAGAGGCAAAGGATTGCACACACACAATCATTACCTAGATCAAAGCCCAAGATCTCATGCACATGCACATATGAAAACTGATACCTGTCAGACACCACAGTTTTTATTTAACTATGTTGTAATGGATGCATTCTGATATTATCAGATAGGGACAACCCACGGGGCACAACTGTAACCTGTAGTAAGGACAAGGTAAGTATGGAACCTGTAAAGAAAAAAAAAAGAAAAAACAAAACAAGTTGCTCTCATATGGAAATTTGCATGTGCCCATAAGCAGAGCCTTTTTTCTGAAGTGTACAGTTATGATATCAGTAATATCTCTTGTGTGAGAGGCTTGCAACATACATTCCCATGTTAGAATCAATAGTTTGCATCAAGCATTTCAACTGACCATGTTCCAAAAAACATGAAGCAGATAAATTATACCCTCATTTGCACAAGTATACCAAGAAGCAAGACTCAAGTACCTGATGCTTCCAATGCTGTGATGATAATAACTAACAGAAATATGATGCAATAGCATAATACAGGGGTCCCTATTAATTTGACTAAACTTTAGCTTGTTGAACTACAAAAGATCAACAGCTAAAGATCGAAATGTCCAAACCATAAAAAGATCAGCTAAGCATTTTTTTCCCGTGGAAAGAATTCACTTGGCCATTACACAAAACAAAAACCTTTCAACCTGAATTAAGTGGGAGGCTTTGCACCCACCCCCCATGTGAGGAGATGTGCCCCCATACCCCCATAACTAAATAAACTAACTCTGAGATCGCTCCAGATTGGGGAAAGGGCAAATTCCCATTAACGGCCAAGCAAATTCTTTCCTTGAGAAAAAAATTTGCTTAGCTGGCCATTTGCAGTTTGGCTCTTTCGATCTTTAGCTGGTGATCTTTTGTAGTTCGATAAGCTAAAGTTTCATCAAATTAATAGGGACCCTAATATAAAAGTAGTCAATTCACAACAGAGTATACACAAGAAATCAATAATTTTAACTCTGCAATATATATTGATAAATCCAATCTTGTGAATAAGCAAGCATCAGCTATCCACTGTGTGCATTAAACATATATGCAACCCTAACATACAAAGACATGTGCAAAAAGCAGGGAGAAGTCATCATCATTTGCACATGGTGATAGGAGGGAGGGCAAGGCTGACACCAAAGAAGTGAGTGTGTGCAAGTAAAAAACATATGCATCTCTCAGAGAATATTTTTTGCAGGGTCAGTAACAACAGATGTATAGTAGTCACGAGTACTGTTTACATAGTTTGTATGTGTGTAAAGTAGCATGGGAAGGAGAATTATTTTTTCACTATATGTGTTGAACAGAATCAAGAACTGTGATAGCACTACGTCACGGCATCTTGGAGAGGTATGATCCATGCATAGTAGATTACTCAGTTCAGAATCATTGTCCCCAAACATATATACCACCTCTGTCATGAGTCGCACTGCTACTTCCATGGCTGTGGCTAGAAGTCAGGGTGCTACCTGAATTACCTGACTGTGAGCAATGTCTGCTGGATGTGCTCTCATCAGAACTACTTACAGAACCATGATGCTGTGGCCTACCACTTCTGGGTGTGAATGCTGCAATCACTGAGGAAGCAGTGAAAGTAAGGTCACTGCAGGAGCAGGATCATGCATGACCATGTTGGCTAACACCAAAGATACAGTGGCTCTCTGTCCATGTGGATACCCACTCTCCCCCAACAGACATTCCATCACAGAAACTGGACAATCTAGTGTGTCATTCTTCCTGTCCAAGGAGTTAAACACATGGTTCAGGGAGTCACTCAGATCAGAATGCATGACATTTAGCAGTCACACTATCGCATCCAAGGCCCAGGTGTAGTAGGTCTGTGCCTTGACTATGGCCCTGAACATACTTCAGGTGGCAACTAATGACACACCAGCCTCAGAAAG
The DNA here is from genome assembly GCF_019279795.1 of Protopterus annectens. NCBI lineage: Eukaryota > Metazoa > Chordata > Ceratodontiformes > Protopteridae > Protopterus > Protopterus annectens. The sequence goes on from NC_056737.1 coordinate 1,763,874,935, forward strand.
AGAGTGTACAGCAGGGCCCCTCCAAGCAGTCCTACTGCCATTCCTGCATGGCACCACACCATTACGATGGCTACCAGCAGAAGCAAATGGCTCTGCAACCAGAGTAACCACACTAGTCTGATCAACTTGGTCAACCTCAGCCTGTCCTATAGCAGAGGACTCTGTGTCTTGGGTATGTGTAGGCATACTTACTCTGTCTGAAACATTGGCATAGGACGTGGCAGTCCCAGCCTCAGTGTCAGCTAATTCTCTGCACCCCCAGACTGTGCCTGCTCATCCCCACCATCATAATCAGAGGCTACTGATACACAGACACATTGCCACTCACAGGGTCACTTATGATAAGCAATAAACACAACAAACACAAAAATGGAGAATAAAATTGCTCACATATTTTCCTTATAATAAAGGTATGTGAAACTTGTTAAGATGCAAAAGCTACAAAAAATGCTACTGTCAAATAGCTTTACTCTATCTTATAGATAGTATTAACAATAAACAAATATGTGATTAGCATGTGCAGGTGGGCTGGCAGCCTGCAATCCAGAAATGCATGTATGAGATGAATGGAAAGGCAAGACTTCTGCTAAGTATCAAAATACAAATGAACCAAGAAAAAAAAAGAAAAAAAAAAAAACAAGTTCATGAACAGTTGTTTCCCCACCAGACCCAAAGCAAATTCCACTCTTTCTGTAGGACTGTAGTCTGACTCAAATTTATTAATGATGTCTCACACACACGCGCACACACACACACACACACACACACACATATATATATATATATATATATATATATATATATATATATATATATATATTTGTCAGGCATCTTAGATATATGCGTATAAAGATATAATAATGATACTTGCTTCTTGCATACCTGGAAGCTCTGCTTGTGAAACTCTGTAGCTGCACCAATGTCATGAAGTCTGGTAGAACCTTCTGATAAGCTATCTTGATCTCTGATATTGGACAGGAACTCATCAGTTTTAGTTACAGGTAGCTCAGTAGCAGGGCCACTCCCCATAGCCATTTGTTCTCGGGCCATTGCAGCAGCCCTGCACTGGGCAGAGGTTATCATGTCAATTGCCCTATTTCTCCCATGCCTTCCAACAGCATTAAGGTTATTGGTCACCTGCTGCCATATTGTGCCTTAAACAGATTGGACACATTTACCTCTCCTTAACAGATAACTGTCATGGCTTCATGGCAATGTAAGTCATGGACAATGACCTAATTTTCAGCATCACTATATGGCGGCTTATGGCTACAGCTGTTTTCTTGGATGCCATACTCTTATATGTCATGAAACAGAAAACACACTCACAAAATTAAATATAAACATGCAGGATGGTTGTGACCTAAGTTCTCTATAACAGTATGCATACACCATGCACATAAACATCATACAGATCCCTGTTGCAACATAACAAATTTGGTCAAATATGTACATGTAAATTATTTGGTCTACATTAATTTTTTATAGGCTTCCATAGGTAGTGCAGACCAGCCAAGTGGCATTGTGTGTCTGTCAGCCCTCTGGATAGTACTCAGGGAAGAAAATGGAGCTGTCAGGTAACTTTCTCTGTGCCACCAGGTGTAAGTGCAGTGGACTTACAGATAAAGTATCTCTGATGCTTGGCTCGAATGCACTTATATGATACTTTTACATAGGGTTGTCTGAATACATATTTAATCACATTTTGTGATACCATTGTGTTGTTCTTTAAAAATTAACTGCTGTCACTATTGATAACAGCATGTGATTGCCAGTCTGTTCCACAATGTATATGTCTGATGTTGCAAGGAGAAATGAGAAGGAAGAATTTTCACTTGAATTTAAAACAAGACAAAGAGTTAGATGTACAGATTAAAATGGTTAATAAGATAAAAAGATGAATACATACATTCATGTTTTCTGAAATCTGATGTGCAAGGTATAAACATTTTTCTTGGGATGCTAAAAATGTTCAAATACAGATTAATGAAAACATACTTCATGATGTTTTGTCTGTCTGCTGTGGATGTAAATGTTGTCTAAACCTTTATTTTGAACATCATTATCCTGCTGCTACATTAATGTGCCTGCTGACTATTGTGAAGCTTGTCTTGTACAGATGTTTACATGGAAGTTGACACAGAGCAACACAGAGCACTGCTAATTATCATTGTAAGCTCAACACTTTAAGATATGATTATGCATACACTTTGCCATCAGTAGCACAAATCAGCTTAGCAGTGCTGCACTTAAAGAATATAAGAAAAAAAGAAGGACATCAAAGAACTATAGTTTTCTGTTGTACAATTTTTATATGGCTGTATTACTTTTGTCAACATGTGGTTATGATTTCAGAATTATGCTGACTCAATTCATTTGTTTGAAGTTTATGTCTGCTATACAGTGTTTATACTTGCAGTGTGTTACTAGCTTGGTTAACTTATTCTCACATAATCTATCACTGTCATTCTGTAGTGCACTGCCATTGTATGACTTGCATTTTTGTCTTGCAAATGCACATAGTGCAATTATATCACAATGCAAGTGTGCAATCCTCCCGACATGAAGTCACAGCCATGTTTGATTGATAATTCACTGGTGTGCAATGGTAAGTGTGCATGTCAGCCCATTATGTGGAACACATCACTGTCCCTCACAGTAACACAATGTACAATTAGGACAGCATCTACAGTTCATTAAAATATCATGTCATTACATGTGACAATCATAGTGATGTTACAATGTCCTGTGCACATGCACATGCATTTGATGCATAACCTGTGATGCACAGTAACATATCTGCCAAGCTCTGATTTTTACAAATATTCCAGTGTCCAATTTCATGCAGGTGTGGTCTAACTTCTCCTGTGGTGCTTGCAACTAATACAGTGCTCTTTAGATTGTGTAACTTAGGTAAGAGGCTTGATGACCAACATGGAAGACTTATGTGTGTGAGACTCTGTGTATCACTTGGTAGTGTATCCACTTCTCATATGAATAACAAATTTAACTGTTCTTACAGCTGTCTTATCCCAATTTTTACAGAAATATCCTCTCTGAAACATACTATTGAGGTCATCCTGACAAAAAATTATTGTCTCTTCTTAAGAGACAAGACTTCTTGTGTGGTGCTTGTGATTAATACTGTGGTCTCTAGATTGTGTAACCTACATAGATAGGAGGTTCAATGTATCATGGAAGACTTGTGTACATAACACTTGGTGGTACATTTGCTTCTAGTGAGAATAATACAGTTAGCTGTTCTTTACCACTGCCTTTTCCCACTTTTTACAGAAAAATCATGTATGAAGCCTAACAGAAGTGCACTCTCTTTTCTTAACAGAGTTTACTAATGTATTTCTGATTACTGCAATGCTTTCTAGATTATGCAATTAGATAAGTAGGAGGTTCAATACCCACCATGGAAGATGTGTGTGTGTGTGTGTGTGTGTGTGTGTGTGTGTGTGTGTGTGTGTGTGTGTGTGTGTGTGTGTGTGTGTGTGTGTGTGTGTGTCTGTGTATGTGATGTTTGTTGGTGTCTCCATTTTCCCTGAGGAGAATGCATTTAAATCTGCACACAACTTCCTTAAACCAACTTTAATGGAGACAGCTTGTATAACACACAGTGATGACATCATCTCTCTCCTCTTAAGACTCAGACTTTTCTTTTTGCACTTGTGACTAGTTATGTGCTCTTTATATTATGTAACTAGATAGACAAGAGTTCCAATACTCACTATGGAAGACTATTAAGAGAGTGTTTACAGTTAGGTACCTGTACTCTGGATGGCTGTTTTAAAATCATAGATGACTACACCATCTCCTAAGCCCACTTTTCACATCCACAACTTCATTGCAACACATGGGTGTAGCTATGCATATTGTTTGTACTATAATGATTACAATTGTTTATGAATTATGTAAAGAAAACTTTGCTTTTTTAGGCAATGCTGTGTCCACATATTTATTAATCAGTGATTCAAATAACAGTATTATGGGCTGAAAAAAATATCCATCTAATGTTTTTATAGGGAAAGTAATGCAATCATGTGTTTAGCACTGTGGGGTAAGGTATTTCCATTCTTCAAATGACAGGTGTTTTTTGTGGCATCAATATGAGCACAAGATTACACATTATATTTTCTGCCTACACCCCCTGGTTCAACACACTAATGAGGTCATTGTCTTGCAATTCAAGTGGAAATTTTTGAATGTCAGAATTTTCCTGTGGTGCTTTCAAGTCTGACACTAGTCTCTATAATATGTACCTAGATAGGTAGGATGTCCGAATACAGCAGTGCTTAACTTCCACAAGTGTGACTTCCAATGGAGTCAAGATTGCTTTGCACACATTTGTGGTTGCAACATTTACAAGTGCTGATTGTCTGTAAAAATAATTCTTACCAGATACATTTTCTTGGCAATACATTGCTGATGTCATCCCTTCATATATGCTGTATGTCTGAATTGTAGTCATTATTTTTCTGTACTGCTGGCTGCTGATAATGTGCTGTATAGATGGCTTAAGTGGATAGGTAGCTGTTTTGATTCCTTCACTGCATCAATAGTGTAACAGTTATTACTGTTATATACCACTGGCCACCTCATAACCACCCTACTTTATCCTTCTAAGTATGAGATTGAATTACATTGGCAATCTGTGATACTAGCAAATCATCACCAGGGAAAATAACTTTTTGTCCATAGAATAATTACATGCTACTAATATACCTGCAGCACGTCACATTTGGGGTATACATTCTCCTGTGTTGCATGACTTTCATAGTGCACTTTGTACATTGTGCAACTACATATGTAGGATGTTTGAATGCAGCTGGGAGTGTGTCTTTCACTCTCATATTGTGTATACTAGTCTGCAAAGACATATATGAGGTGTAGTTGTGCAGTATTATTGTGCACCTCATACACTTTATAATATAATCATCCAAATGATAACAGTGGTGATATTATCCATTTTATTGAGCACTGTCTCATTTATACCTGAACATGGCCATGTGATGCTTGCAATTCAGGCAATGATGTTTAGCTTGTGATCTTGGGTAATTTTCTGAAATCCATCCATTACTGTTCAGACTACATTGTGCCAGTGTTATTATGATTATACATGTCACTAAATCTGTTGTCAATCACATTTGCTTTGTAGACATATAGATGTTCATTCCTCTTACTAAAAGCTAGGACAATTTGCCACATGGCAATGCATTTATTCAGAGTAATGATAACATTTGCTTTCGTGTTCCTTACATAACATATGTAGGAAGTGTTATCCTCTGGCACAAGGGAATGAGACAATATGCTGTCTATAATAACATACTACAGGAATTACAGGCACACATATCCCTTTCAGAAATAACACAATGTAATGCCTTCACATGACCACATATGTCACAATTGTACTAACATTTCTATAATGATACATTAATCCTGTTAAATATCATGCATTGTCTGCTATCAAATGCTCATGTGTTCAACATCCACATTTAGTTCATGTTAACATTGTTTTCCTTATACTCAAATGCATAAATGACATAAAATGTGTCCATTTACAGTGTGAGAGTCCTTAATGCTCGCTTTCATCTCAGAGCTGTTTACCATACATGCCTTTGATGTAATAAGTTAGCATAGGTGGATTGTCATTCTAATTGCAAGACTTCCACTGTGGTGCTTTTGGTACATCCAGATGTTATTAGTAGAGTTACATTGCTTGCTATTCAATTTCCTGAAAGGGGCAAGATTATATGAATTGACTGACATTTCATAAATACCATTGTATCTAGTTATTCGTATCCATTTTTACTTTGGTCAATGATATATCATCACAAGTTGTGATTGCATGGCATTGAAACGTTTATCTGGGACATGTTGTGTTGTGTGTTCTCCTGTGAGACATGTATTGAGTACTGGCTTTTATAGCATTTGTAAACAGATAGACTGGTGTTTAGTTCTAGGACAGTGTGTGTCCCACATGATGGAAACAGCTTCCTTGACAAAGAAGCGGGCATATTGTAATGTTCAGTGTTGTGTTGACAGTAATGTCTAACTCCTTTTCAGCACTATGAATAAATCAGATTGTCCATATTATATTCATACCTCATGTATTAACACACACATTCAGTTCAGTTATTTGTGACAACCTCCATTGCTATCAGATGTGGCACATGCTGCCACTACAGTGGTCTGGAAAGAGCCCTGTATAATAGGCAGGGGGGTTGAATCTGGTCACATCTGCCTGTCAGACAACAGTGGCTTGCACCCACTCAAAGGGGCTGTTTCTTCATGCATTTTCATACTAGCTAGGTCATCAATACACCTTATATGGCATGATAGTGCTGTATGCCTTTCAAGGGTGTTCTTCCTTATGCGACCGATATGGTTATGTCTGCTTTGCCATGTTTGTTATGCATCAATGCACCTTATATGGTATGATAGTGCTGTATGCCTTTCAAGCATGTTCTTCCTTATGTGGTTATGTCTGCTTTTCCCATGTTTGTTATGCATATCTCTGATATCTGTTCAGGTATGTGTTCTAAAATGACATGATGCAAATGTTTCTTAGGTCATTCCTTGCTCATATGCATTACATATTCATAAGATAATTATGCTTTGTGTTACAGGACTTTCTTCAAACATGTGATACATACTGCAATTGTTTCCATTACAATATGCAGCTTATTTGCAGATGTGTGATTGCATAAGCATTTCTTATTGTATGGCATGTTGCAAGACCATCAGAAACTGTGACTGGTCCATTGTTTCAAAACGTTCTATTGTGTTGATGCTTTTGAATTGCATGCCCAAAATTACAATGTCAAACATGTTTACAAATCAGCAATGTTAAAAATGGACTCCTGACATGTCATTTGCTCTGTCTCCCATTTCATTTCCTCTCATTCTGTATTATTTCCCTGTACATGCCCTTAATATGTCTGGCCTACAGTGAGTGCACATATCTGAGCATTGCCTATATGCAATCTATTTTGTTTACTTTGTGTGTTCATGCTTGCAAGCACTTTTACATGGCCATGAGCTCTACTGCTGGCCATGAAAAGGTACTTGAAACCATGCAGGTGTGATAATTAGCATTTGTATTTAATTAGAGCTGCTCCTCATCTCGCTATCACGCTTATGTCATGTGGGCATAGCACTGCCCCTGCACCATTGTTAATGAATCCCAAGGAATATCCCTATACATTACCAGGAACATTATACAGCTGTGTAACAAGTGCAGACTCTTGTCACAGTTTAAGGAATAAATGTCAGTGTGCAAACTTTAAATATATCTAAGGAGGCTATGTATAAATTATATTCATTCCAAGCATTGGAGCGATTGAGCTAGAGAGAACAGTTATATAACAGGTGACAACAACATATAAACTGAATCACAATAGGACACCTTGACATAGTGCAGAGTTGACAGGCCAATGAAAGAATGACATTTGAAGGATTAGTGTTTCCATTCAGTGAGACTGTAGGCATATACATAAGATACAATGCATGACTGCAGATGAAGGATATTGATTGGCATGTCAGAGTATTGAATTATGTCACTCTGTCAACAGATTATGATAGAGACATTTAATCACATTAAATAAATTAAGTATAGACCAAGACAGAATTATCTTTTGAAAAAATAATTGTCACTGAGCTATCCCAACTCTGCCAATGACACATGACAGCTCTCATGACTTTGTGATCAGCTTTATTGCAATATGACAACAGAAATAACAACCATCTTTGTTAACAACAATAGACACATCAGTATTAGTACACCATAAACCATTGGGGCAGCTAGATAAACTATTCACCTCCTTAATGAGCACATAGGTAACTTCAAAAACATATGTCTACATTACTAGGAGGTGTGTTAGACAGCTCATTACAAACTTAATAGAGTTGCACTGCTCCTTAACCAAAGTTTAACTCCACCAGGCAGCATACCACTGCTGACCTGAACCAATGAGAGTGCCAAATGAAGCAAGCGGGGTGAAGGGCCTACCCCTTGTATAACATTTTGGGCTTTTTTCTGCCCACAACCCACCAGCATTAGGGAAGGGAGGGAGGGTGGGCAACCCAAACTGTACTGCAGAAGAGAATTATCCTCCCCACACCTAACCTTATATAACCATTCTCCCCTAATCCACTTATCTTGTGAATTCACTCAACCCCCCACTCTCACCTCCTTCCTTTACCACCCGATCAAAATAAATCTTAAAAACACAGTCGAGTGAGAAATTTGTCTGCCAAGCAGACTCCATTTATCACTGGGCTATCGTCACCCCACAAATGACACAGTTGACGACTCTAATGACTTTGCAGTCAGCTTTATTGCAATATGATAACACCAATAACCATCTTTATTAGCGACAATAAACATATGACTATTAGTACACCATAAGCCACTGGGCAGTGTGATAGGTCAATCACCTCCTCCTTGAGCCCAAAGGCAACTTCAGCAACACCTCTGCTTAGTACTAGGCAGTGTGTTAGACAGCTGACCACAAACTTGTAAACAACATCCCACTGCTCCTTAACCAAAATTTAACTCCACCAAGATTACCACTGCTCACCTGAACCAATGACAGAGCCAACTGAAACAAAGAGGAGAGGGGGAAGAAGGACCTATCACTTAGACAACTATTATGACCCTTCTTCTGCCCATCAGGTTGCTCAGAGCCTGTTCACCCCTCATCTGCACATACTGAAAAGCTAAACCTTCCTGCCACTTACATACCTCCCACCATTTCCTAGCTGAAGTCACCAGATGTAATAAATGCACTTCACTCCTTGGCAAAATCACATGCTTACCTACCCCTAACTGATCAGTTTTTGATCGACTTAACCTAATTAATACCCCAACAAAGTAATTTGGTAATCTTCCCACTTCAGATTATACAACAATTCACTAACCCCAAAATGCACCCACATACATGAAAACCACTAAGCTGGTCCACAACACATAATGACCCTGAGAACATGACACCTTATGCAATCCTGACAACAGAATGAGCATCATATGCTTGCCCAAAGCCATCCTACTGTCCCTTCCCTTGGTCAAACCTTCTCCCGACCCTTCAACAATCTTCCCAACCTTCAGCCCATAGTCAATTCCCTTACAATTCTGATGCAGAACCCAGTGCTGCAAGCTGAACCCTAGCCATCCTAACTGCCTCACCTACCCTCTGCCCAGCCAACAAACATCTCATATTAATTCCACTGACCACTGCCTCCTGTCTAATGGCAATCTACTGACAAATTGCTTAACAACTACCAAAGACTTACCATATGCTTTCCTAGTAGCCTTGGAACAACACTGCCAAACAAGCCAACTTGCTATGCTCAACCAATCTACACACCTTCCCAGGCAGAATAGTGTGACTTACCTGAGCTTCAGGTGCTAGCTGCTGAAACCTGCAAAAGTGAAATCAGGACAGAGTATCATCCAAAGCAGTGCAATGTCCAGGAGTATGCTAAGCTGAAAAAGTAAGGTCAATGGTCAAACAAACCAATCTGTTTACGTAATATTTGTACCCATCTAGAAGTTGCTGTCTTCTTTGTCAAAACTAGCATCACCACTAAGTTATCTGAATGAAGTATCACCCACTTATTCCAGAAATCCTACCAACAAACTATCAATAGTGCTCAAATCGGCATCAGTTCTAAAAAGTAATATCTCTGCAATGCTCATTTTCCCACTCTACAGAACATGTGTCAGTGAATCACCTGACCCCAAAATATTCCCCTATCTCTTGCACTCTGACGTATCCATAAAAATTCAATATCTGGCAAAGTAGCCCTTTCCTCCTGCCAAAAAGACACTTCATTAAAATGCTAGAGAAACTCCAGCCAAATAGACATGTCTTCTTTAATCTGCCTATCTGTCGCCCATTGGTGCTTCCACTTTGCCCCATGCAACATTTGTCCCCAGCTCAGGTAAATGCCTACCCTGAACCTACAGTTGTACATGCAAAATTCAATAAACCTAATAACTCCATCATTTCCCTCATTCTCATCTTATCCCTAACCACAACTGACTCCACTCTACCTATCCTTTTCTCCACTTTGTCAAGTGGCAGTTTGAACATTTCCAAATTTGCATCCAATTAAAGACCTAAGAAGGTTAGCATTTTAGTTGGATCCTCTGCTTTGTCCTTTGCTAACAGCACTCTGAGATCTGCACTCCCTTCCTCAAAATCCTTCATTCCCCTGACCACTGATTCCTTGCCTTCCCCAATCAACAGGAAATTATCCAGGTAATGTACCACCCTTTTATCAAGTACTCTCTTTTGCCCCACCCAGTGCAACACTATGCTGAACTTTTCAAAAGAAGCATACACAATTGTGTAACCTAGTGTATGGATTTGTGTAAATAAAACTTCCCATTGACATAATTACCAAAAATGGGCAAATCCTGCTCCCTCACTGGCAATAATCTAAAAGCTGATTCAGTATCTATTTTATCCAGCAAAGGGTCTTTGAATGTTCTAATCACTCTCACCATCTCTTCCAACAATGAATACTGCACCTTAACATCATACTTATCAATATAGGTGTTAATGGGTTCACCATCCAGAAAAGGTAAACTGTGCATTAATCTAAACTACCCTAGTGATTTTTTGGTAACAAGACCCAAGAAGGATATACAGTAATCATTAATTAAATGGCAGAAAATCAAAGGGGCCTAACACCCTAACTGCAGCCCACTCCTTATCCAACAACTACTGAGCTACTTCCTCCTTCCATATTATAGACTTCAACTTCTTACAGATATAAAGACAGCCACCCACCTTAGACTTTACCACAAATCCACATTGAAACACCCATCACTAATATCTCCATGGCCACTTCCTTAATGGAGCAATCCTGCAATAGCAGCCTTAACAGATTAATCTCAACAGGTGAATAGACAGGCCTCCAAATTGGTATCACCTCAAAAATGGGTCCCACCCCTGGTGTCCTTTGACCCACCTCCCTCTACTACTAACCTCTACATCTTGACCTATTCCAGAAGCATTTACCCTCATCCCACTCATTGCATCCTTCCTCCAACATTTGATCACAGAACTTTGACCTGAACAATGAAAGTACAAATGTGGGAAACCCCATGTGGGCCATGAGTACTTATGTGCATTGAAAGCCCAACATGTTTTCACCTTGGTCCCCATTCCATCTGCCTGCACCTTGACCCCACTATTCAATTTACACAGCATAGTCCCCATCCATGTATCAGGATGTCTGTGTTCCTAAATCAAGGACCAGTCCACGGCCTTCAGTTTATGAAAATGTTGATCATACCATAACCTGGCATTATCACCCCAAGACTCTGTACTTCCTTACTTGTCATAAATAAGATAAGATAGTAATGGTGATGCTTGTTGGGGTTCCTTCTTGAGAACAGCAGCCATGAAATAAATAAACCCCAAAACACAGTTGTCCTACATCCTAGGCCTATACCTTCCTGCAGCTCTCTTGCCCAAAGGAGCCAAGGCTACTTTGAGATCCTTGACCCTTGGTGCCTTGACATTCGCCACCCATTGCACCGCTTCTTCGTCAATGAGATTGAAAACTTTGAGAAAGGCTCCATGCCAAATTTCTCCTTTATGACCTGCAAGATGTGTACTGTAATGAGGAGAAGTTTGCCAGCATCCCTATGAAACAGCTTGGAAAGCCCCTACTATGCTTCGCATATCTAGACAGGTACCCAGCAACATCAAAAAACCCATTGCCCTCCCAAGGAACTTTCTCCTCCTGTAAATGCTAAACCCCTCTGCATGCCTGAATCCACTCATCCAATTTCCCTCTAAAACTATCACACCCCGACCACACTCTATATTCTACACATATACCAGAAATCAAATCATGCAGCAACATAAGTAACTCGGCATCAAACAAGATATTTCTTAATCCCCCTTGCCTTGCAAAGATATTAATATCACTACCTTTGGCTTGCTGCTGAGATATTAAGGACATTTCAACCCAGCTCCTCTGCCCACATCCTGCTGGCTCTTGTGGCTCCTAGAGTGTGACATGCAGCAACCCTACAAATTCTCCTAATTCATTTAGCAGAAGTAGACAAATCAGAGTCTTCCATATCTTGCCACTCCACGTGACCGCATGGCTTCTGACCACCTCTTCCTCAACCAGGATAGTCTCCTGCAGTGCATATCCTTGCATCTGCACACTTCAAAAAAAATTAATCTGCCAGCGTCACTAAACCTTGCCCCTTCCTTGTCAATTTCTCCACCTGTGCCATGCTGCATGAAAGAAATAGACACAAGAATGCATTAATTGCTCACAACTTCTTATTCCAGCTTATGGATATATTCATCATTCCCTAACACCCCCCCCCCCGACATCTCACCTCCTTCATTATTATTACTTTCCACTGCTACTTACAATTATTACCTTTCTGGGGGTAGGGGGCAACCATAGGGCCAATGTTCTTAATCCATCAGACCATGAATCTTACCCTCAGCAATCCTACAGCATGTCTCCCTTTCAAGACTTCAAGACACCAGTAAGCCATGCTCTATCTACAGCAATATAAACACTACCCCCCCATTAAAACTCTTTGTTTTGTTTGCTATAGCACCATCAACAAGCAGCCCTCTTAACTTCTCAGGTTTACATAGAATGCCAGCTTTCTTTCATTTGTTTAGACTGCTCCTCATGAAATTTGAGGTTTTCTGAAAATTCAGTGATGACTGAAGTCACTAAATAATGACATACATTTGAATTTCTGACTTCATATTCTTCAGAAAATGCACGGTAGAGTTAAGCCTTTTAATCCAGCTATTTTCCAAACTTCTAAACAATTGAAAATCTATCCTTAGTTGGTCCATTGTCTCCTCCTTATTTTAGGCTTTATCCATCTTCTTGCACTAAGTGGATGAGAGGCCGGGTTGAATGACAGCTGCATTAAACCATCCAGTCCCCATGCTGCCTCAATGAAATCATCCTTTTTTTTTTCTTTTTTTTTTAGAGGAGAGGGCTCCATTTGACTCTGGACTTGTCCTGCTGTGTACTCAGAAACTTATCTTTTTCTTTTTTTTGACTTTGTACCCACTTACAAGCAGGCTACTCTAAACAGGTTGACATTGCCTAGCAACCCCATGGGAACATCCTGATGAAGCAGAAAAGCCAAGTCAGGTTGTACAAACTTGCCCTAAGCATGCAAGGTCAAAGTATCAGTGACAATATAAGGAAGTGACATTTAACAGAAAGGATGGCAGATTACTGAAGCAATCTTACAGAAGTGACAAAAGGACTAGTAATAATAAAACAGTTAAAAAATGCATGGGATGTATGTAAGGGGATTCTTTGGGGTGACAAAAAAGAAATAAGTTTTTATTAAAGTTGGAGCCCCAGTTTAAACAGCAAATAGTTACATCACGTCAGAAGGTTGAGCAAGACAACTTTATCTGTCATCATAATTTGCATTTTAATAATTTATGATGCACGATTAAATGAAATCGTATAGCAAACAGATGGACAAATGTACATAGTCACAGTTAAGATATGACTCCCCACTTTAGCAGAAAACAAATTCCAGTACATATAGACATATGCATATAAAAAAAAAGAAAATTTATCACAGTAAAAAAAAAGTAATAAAAAATACAAAAGACATGAACAAATTATGTCTCGCTGACAAAAAGTCTAATTCCAAATAAAACTTGAAGGAAATGTTATCAGTGTCAGATAAAGCATTATGTAAGTGCAATTGCAGAAAAAAAATTAAGGACAAATTCTCATATCCAGTTACTCGTGTAGGCTTATTATTAAGAGGTTTAACAGGAATAGGCTTTGAAGGGAAGTTTTGAATGTGGAACACTTGATATTGGCAGACTCTTAACCCAGCAAAATGAAAAATAAAAATAGAAAAAACAACAACAAAAAAGTCCTCCATGAATTCACAAAAATGTGTTCAGAAAACCATGGAACATTTGTCTAAAATTAGTGCACTGTGTTGGTCTACATGACACACCATCTGCTGTTTATTATAATCACATTTGAAGCTAGCAGTACTTGGAGAAAAAACAAATACCACATAGTCACACATGCAATTATGCGGGCATACACACACGCAAGCACACACGAATGCGTGCACACACACACACACACACACACACACACACACACACACACACACACACACACACACACACACAATCAAATATTTGCCTTTCTCCTTTCTTCTGCAGTTTGGAAAAAGGTAAACCTTTCAAAGCATAATGCTTAAATTTGTCAGATTCCAGCACATGTTCCAAAGCTCAAATGACTCCTGATACAGACCGAAGGAATTTTTGAATGTACATTTTAAAATGAGTTAAAATTCTCCAGCTGGTTTCATACAAGAGCAGGTTACTGATTGGCAGCAAATGTTTTATGGAATGTTGCTAATGACAATGAGTGATGATTGCAAATTGCAGGGTGCTGCTGCTGACAATTACTGAGAAATCTATTGTAAAAATGTTTGTACAAAACTACAAACTACTACACAATTTGTTTGTGCATAATGAACCTCTCAGTTGTCCCTAATTTTGAGGACTGTTCTTTATTTTGGCTCATATTTTTGCCCTGTCCCTCATATAATGTTGATTTTCTGTTAAATCACTGAGAATTACTTTCAATCAATTATGTAAAACATTAAGTTCACATCTAAGTAGATTGCTAGCATAAAGTCCATGAGCTGCCAGAAAGGTTTGAAATGCTATCACTTCATTTGGTTTCTTATACGTTCTTTCAAGATAATCAATGTTTCACATTCTTACCTGTTAGAAACCATGTAGTGCTTAATCTCCTGAATCTTTGCAAGTCAAATAGTTCCACTAAATCCAGCAATAGGCATTTAAGTCTCCACCAGCACAAAAATAAAACATGCTTGACAGACAAATATATTACCCCTAAAAATAACCCTTCTCTGGAACAGACTTGTCCTACAAGTTAAACAAAATGACACCCTGGAATCCTCAAATGAAACCTGCATGATAAATTGCCTGCCCATACATTTACTCTTGGACTGACCTGTTTTGACTTTCTTGAAAAAGAGGTACAGCATGAGAGTGGAGTGTGATAAGGATGCATTGTATTTCCTATGAGATGCACACTATTTTGTATATTTATTTCTGCAAACACACTGTTGTGAACATTATGACCGGTATTCATAGTCATTTGTGCAAATGCAATTTGGATGTTCCAGATGTTTACGAATGGGCATAGCAAAAGTGAGATTTATAGAGGCCACCTTCGTTAATGTGAAATGCCTTAAGTATAATGAGATGAAAATAAGACTTGTGTAAAGCGGCATTTGTTATTGAGGTGTAATTGCAATTCATAGTCCAGTAGTATCTGCATGGTACATACATCCCAGGTCAAATGCACTAATTAGACATTCATATATGAGTTGCCATCTATGATCTTGCACCAGCCATCCATTCAGTAGTTTGTCCAAGTATGCAAAAGAACCAAACTGAAACACTTTCTCCACCAATCCCTTCAGCAGTATGTTCAAGCACCAAAATGAAACATTTCCCTCAATGATCCCTTCAGAAGTCTGCCCATGTATACACGAGCATGTCCCTGACACCAAATGAAAAGGTTTGCATTCCCCTCACAACTCTGCATTCTTCTGTTAAATTCTTAAGTTCAGGGGCATTTACACATTTGGTATACAAATGAGCTCATTACGGATTCACCTCTATGAATAATACTGATACACAAATGCGCAATGTCCCTTATCTGATTATCAGCTGCCTCCCATCTCTTATGTCTTAAGCATATTACACTTTTTTGATACGGAGGTGATTAACAAAATGTCCTAAAAGTCATGATTTGCATAACGACTTAGTGCTGCTCTTCATGGATTACCACTACAACAATGGGAAGCCCTGGTCTATGAATACTGGCTTACATTTTACCAGGATGCAGTGGTCTATACGGCTTCAAATTTTTGACTACAATTAGTCCAGGGCATGGCTAGAAAAGGGTGCATGAACAGTTCCACTCCTTATATTATATGTATCTTAAATTTTTACATGAGCAAGTTATCAATGTATTTAGTAATTCATCATATTATGGGGGGGTGAATAGTCCAAGGAAGATGGAAGCCTAATTGATTATATCGCCCACCGCACACAAAAAAAATGCATTTTTAGGGTCATAGAATAATAAGAGATGACTAGACTAATAGCCCTAAGGCTTCTACTAGCCTAGCAATGTTATATTCTTGTTGCCTTATGGACCAAGACATATAATCTATGTTTCAATGTGAATCTTAGATCAGCACCGGCTGCCCCTTTCTAAGAGGGACATAGGCGAAACCCACAGTGTACAGTTTCCCATCCAGTATTACAGGTTACACTTAAATAAGGTCATTGAGGAGCTCTCTTTTACATGGGAGATTGTTACAGAGGAGTGGCAAACTCTGGGAGACATATCTGTCTCTCCAGCATGTCCTGTTAATATTGCAGGCTATTTTAAGATCCCTAGAGCGAGTGAATCTTGTCCCATTGGATTTGCAGATGTGCAGCAGCTTCAACAACGCAGGGTCTGAGACTGATTTGTAGGCCAGGCACAGGTCACCTGTAGGCAGTCTCTAAGATACTGAATAAAGTGATAGGGTGTTCAGTCTATCCATGTAGGTCCTGTATTGTAGACCCTGAATTTTCTTAGTGAGAAACCTCTGAGGTCTCTTCAGTTGCTACAGATGTCTGGTGAGGTACATACAAAAGGGAGCATTGCACTACTCTATTACTGGTATGATGACAGACAAGTGCAGGGGAGTTACAACCTCCTTAGCTTTGGATGCTATACCCTTGCTTATGAGGTATGCAGTTTAGAAAGTCCTCTTTACTGCTGTGGACACCTGATGTGATCAACTTGCATTCCTAAATCTCTCACCACTGGGTTTAAACTTAAGGGGATGTTATTAATGTTGTAATTAGCAGGAGTTTCTCCTTTGCTGAAGAAGTTGATAATGCATTTTTTGTGTTTAGTTTAATTCCATGACTTTGACACCAATCATTTTTCTGTGTAGGCCCATTTTGTAGTATGTTGACATCTTTGGGGGATTCGATGATTGCACCCAGTTTGCAGTCATCAACAAACTTTGTAAGCCATAGGCCATCTATTTTGAACTAGACTTCTGAAAAATATTTACCAAACAGTAGGGGGCCTAGTACATATCCCTGTGGAAAATCACTGGTAATAGGTCTGCTCATAGAGTTGGCATCCCCAGTTTTGACTGTATGTGTTGTGCTTGTGAGCCATTTGGCAACCCATCTAGTGACATAAGGGTTAATCCTCAGCTGGCTGAATTTCTCAATGATGCCTGAGTGTAGGATTGGGTCAAAGGTCTTAGCTAGGTTAAGATAGGAAGTGTGAACTGTTTTGCCTTTATTCAGGGCCATGGTGACATTCTTGAAGAAGTTCACCAGGTTTAGCAGGCAATATCTGCCCTTAACAAAGCCAAACTGGGTCAGGTCAAGAGTTTGAAGCTCACCTAAATCCTTGTTGATAAGATCTGTGATGATTCTCTCAATGGCCTTGCAGATAAGGCTGATTAGACTTATGGCTCTATAGTTCACAGGGTCAGTTAAGGGACCCCCTTTGTGCAGGGGGATTAGGGTAGTTGTTTTCCACTCAGCTGGGACAAAGCCGATGCTAACACTGAGAGTGAAGAGCATGCTCAGTGGTTCCACTAACTCCTGTTTTAGACTATTTAATAAGCAGTCTGTGATGTTGTCTGGTCCCATACAGGCTTTGTTTTTGGCCTTGGAGAGTGCAGCTATGACCTGCTCTCTGGAGATACTAGGCAGAGGACTGGTGACAGGTATGTTACGAGGTATGACTGGTGGGGACAGGGAGAGTAAAGTTTTTGCCAAACCTTTCTGCTAGCAAGATGAATGACAATGTCCTCAGGTTCAGTATAAGTGGTATCATCCACAGCTAGTTCAGCACAAAGCTGGGCCTTCCCTTTTAGATTTTGGACATAGCTAAAGAATGCTTTGTGATTTACCTTAACTAGCAATGGTAATTTAGCTTCATAATTATCTTTAAAGGACCTTACAAGATGTCTAATCTGCTTGTTTATGGTTTGGATGAAGTTCTTCCTTTGCTAGAACCATTCTGCCTTGTTTTTTGACAGCAGTTTCTTTCTCTTATTGTATAACCTGTTTATGCTGGATGCCCACCCCGGTGGCTTATTTTTTCATGCAGATTGTATTGATCTGTTCCAGTAAGGCTGAGTCAATACCCTTATATAGGTGTTTATACAGGACATTTGTGCTCACCACAGTATAGGGGTCATTACTGTCAGTGTTGGCAGGGCATCTGAAACTACTGATGCCATCACTCAGTAGGCTATAGTTTGCTTTTATGAAATTTTTTAACCTTTTTGCTCCTGAGGTGGGTCAGGTAAGATCGTTACTTTGAAAAAGACTGATTCATGATCGGACTTTACTAGGGAGAGCCCTACACACGGGGAGGGGCAGAGATTCCCCCATGTTGGTGAGCACTATGTCAAGGATGTTAGAGCCCCCAAGTGTGATCATAAGCTGCTACACAATAAAAGTATTATGCCAGGCAATGAGGAGTAGATGGATCATTTCACAAATGCCACCACGGATAAAAAAATGCTCATCCTGTTCAAGAGAATCATATCGATGGTATCGGGATCAAGGGTCTCTCATGTCAGTTAGCTTGCCCGCTTAAGCAATCTCAGCACTGAAGTGGAAAGATTAAAAAAGAACCTGTTAATTACTACATGAAACTGTAGCTTCCATCATCATGGCAAGCACTTAAATGAAATGCAATCTTACTGCACAAGTGAGCAAAATCAATGATTTAGAAAATAGATCAAGCAGAATAAACATGAGAGTTGCAGGTGTCAATAGTGATAAAAGAGCACAGGAACTAAGACATTTTTTAAACACTTGTTCACAAGAGTCAGTTGTGTACCTTTCTATCTGTTATGGTGATGCTGATGGGCTTTATCTCTTTCTACAAGACATGAGCAGACAAAGGGTATTTATTAACCACTATATCCCATGTTCAATACAGACATAAGCAACACAAGGAGGGGAACACCAGAATCTCTTAAGGGAGGTAAGTGACAATTACAGGCACAGAATTAATAGTCACAGGCACAAGAAAATATTATATAAACATATATATGTATGTATATATATATATATATATATATATATATATATATATATATATATGTATGTATGTATATGGATCTACTTTTAAATTTCAAACTTTCACAACTAATTTCTTATGGTTGAGACCATAAGATCGAAGTTTCGAAACTTTGAACCATTTAAATGGAGATTGCCTTACATGCAAGATCTGCCCTTACAATGCCAAATGTTATATTTACCATTTACCTAACTGTAGTGCGATCTTGGAGTTGGTATTTAACAGGGGGTGTGGGGGTGCCCCCCCTGCAAAAACATGTGAAAAAAAATTTTGTTTTATTTATTTATTTTTAAATTTTGAAGTTTCAAAATTTTGATGTTATGGTCTCGACCATAAGAAATTCAAAGTGTTGAAAGTTTGAAATTTAGAAGTAGACCCTTAGATATATATAAGTAAAATCTCAACTCACCTTTGATCGACCACTATTTCTCGAAGCTGCACAACATTGAATGGCCAAATAATCTATTTCTTTTCCCTTGGAAAGAAATCAGTTGGTCGATCTGTTAAATATGGTCTTTCCCGACTGTAGTGCAATTTCACAGTTAGTACATTTAGTTAGGCAGGGTGTGGAGGGGGTGAAGCCCCCACTGGTATAGTGTTTGTTGTAATGTGATGTGCGTGTTTGGGTTACCGATTTTTTTCCCTTGGAAAGAAATCAATGATTTGATGGTTCGATGTTATGCAGCTTCGGGAAATAGGGGTCGATCAAAGATGAGTCGAGACTTTACTTCTTCATTTATACAATATAGACCCTATATACATATATATATATATATATATATATATATATATATATATATATATATATATAAATTACACACACACACACACACACACACACACACACACACACACACACACACACACACACACACACACACACACACACACACACACACACACGCACACACACGCATACATAAATATATGTAGTATATGGAACACCATGATTACATTCAAATGCTCAATAAAGTGGCTAAACTATGCCTTGGTTCAGCAGTACTATAGCAAAAAACATGATGTTAGCAGCTATTAGAGAGGTGCTTTGCTCTCAAGATGAATTTCTTGGCATCCATGCCTTGACCACATAGTAAAGTGGTTACCATTTATGCGAAAAAGAAATAAAATGGTCGCAAGACGTACAGCATCACAAACATATATTTTATTATAATAGGTAAGCGCTTTCGCCACCTTCCCGGAGGCTGAAAGCGCTTACCTATTTTAATAAGATATATGTCTGTGGTGCAATATGTCTTGCAACCATTTTATTTCTTTTTCGCATACATAGTATTGTGTATTTATGGGAGCACGTTCACCTGCTTGGTAATTTTCTTTGCTTTATAAAGCGGTTATCATTGCTGATCCTCTCATAATCCTGTATATTGTAAAAGTGAATTTATTTTTTATTTGGTAAAGTGGCTGCATCTCCTGCAGCTGTTTCTAATGTATCAGAAGTTGCAGGAGAGGCCCCAACCATTGCCAATGAACATGCTGATTCCAATACTATATCTGTTGACATTTGTCCTTCTACTAACTTAGCTGCTAGTAATGAAGAAATAGCAACTAGCAATGACTCTATAGATGTCATACATATAACGCATAACAGTATGAATGAAAATGCAAATTTATACCCTACTGTGAATGTAGTTAAGAATAGATTGCTGAATGGTCAAGAGCAGGTTGTTAGATCTAAAACAAATGAATTTAATAAAGGAGCAGCTTTAAATCTTTCCTTCCCTTTAGCTATACGCCAGGAGAAGAATTTAAGCAGAACATTTCGAACAGTCGAGGCTTACAAAAAGGAAATTTTCAGGGGAGTCACTCACCAACACAACGCTAAAGAAAATGTGGACAAACCACAACAAAATTTAGTTTTTAACTTGTCCAGTGTTCCGCTATCACAACATGACATTAATTTATTAGTCAAAGGACTAAGTTTCATCCCTCATAGCAATAGTATGCTAGATGAAACCATCAAAGATGTTAGAATGTTTTGCAGAAATGTTATGCTCAAGTACATTTATAATGGCACTTCTATCAATGAGATTGATAGTGAATCAACTACTAGCAATGATAGATTTATGTTCAAGAATCTAAGCGATTATACACCAGTCAATCATCCATTAATTGAAGCATATTTACGCACTACAGAAGATGAGATTTATAAGTATTTTCATAAAAAGAGATCGAATAATTTTAACAATAATCTGTCATACCAGGAGAATAGGAGCCTCTATAACTTAAGAAATGATTTAAATATAACTATTAGGCCAGCAGATAAAGGCTCTGGTATTGTGGTACTTGATACCATAGATTATCAAAATGAAATGTATACTATGCTAAGTGATGTGTTTTATACAAGAATTTATTTTTCTATTTAAAAATGTTTCATGGTTATAAGGTTTAATGTAAAGGAGATTGAAAGCTATACAGCAATGCATTTATATGTCAGTAGTTTGTCGTTAAAGATGCAAACCAAGGTTTTATTTTTACATAAAAAAGTGTTTTCATGCACAAGGAAGAGAAAATTAGCAAATGTACAAAACAAGGGTGCTCTCTCTCTCTCCTGGTCTCTTTATATTGGTGATAGAGGAACTAGCATCTGAGGTAAGGAAGCTGCTTGAAATACAAATTGTAACAGATGGCTCTAGTTGTTCCTTCCTAATATTTGCCAATAATCACATTTTCCTGAGTACAAACTTGTCAGGTCTACTGGACAAGGTAATAAAGACATTTGATATATTTATGGAAGACTCAGGATTATGGTATAATCCCTTGAAATTGGTAGCCATAAGATGTGGTGATCATATCCCCAGGGCTCAGAATAAATCTATCCTTATGGTACTAAAATATAAATGCCTAGGACTATAATTTGGAGGTCATCCTGAGGACGCAGTGTCACTTTATTTCAGCTGTTAGAGAAAGCTCAGAAGCTCCTTCCCATAATAGTGCACTTTCACACAATCTTAGGGAAATCCAAATAATAATTCTTCTGCATAGTTTAGGTGCTATAAGAAATAGTCCAGTCTCTTCAACCCATCCCATTCTGCTGCAAATCCAAGATCTTATTGACACAGCAGTTTTGAAAGACAAGGGGTGGAGAATATCTAAAGCACTAGTCCAAATGCCTACGTTTACAGAGGTGAAGGATTACCTCATTTAACTAATTGCATCCTTGGCTCACAAATGAACAAACATGATGACAACCCTATAAGTCTAGACGAGTTGAAGAATGATAAAAATCAGTCACTTAGCTCATGAATTGATTATGCAGTTATGCAGAGAGGGCATAATGACAAGTGGCCAGGCATGGATGAGGAGACCAAAGGATAACATCTGGAACCATCTGGAAGTTAGAGCAATGGTAGCTAAGATTGCAAGTCAAATCTGGATAACAATGGGAAATTGTAAACCGGTCACAAATAGCATCTAATCCTGCTAAGGCTTTGCTCAAAGGTATGTAGACAATCTATGTGGAATTCCGCCTAAGAAAACACAGACATCTAGAACAGATAGTGTCAAAACAATTTACCTGAATGCACAAAAAGGATTATGGTCCAAATGGAGCATGATTAGTAGAGGCAAAATTGAATCAAAATATATATATATATATCTACGGTTTACACACTGAGATTTGCAAACTGCAGTTGATCGAGTGTAACATCGACTTGCATTTTGCAAAGAGGCAGTTGTGTGAACCCAAATACATCGACTACACTACTTCAAATGGGTAGTGAAGTTCGAGTATTTGAGTTCAGAATTTTGAGTGGAGATCACAGTTCAATGAGGAACAGGGAATTAACCCATTTCCTCACTGTAGTGCGAACTTGGAGTTGTTATATATAATTTGCAGAGGGTGTGTGGGGGTGTAGAGGGGCTGAGCCCCCCTGCAAAATAGTACAATTAATGTACCATTGACTGTAGAGTGTAATATTACATTAATCTGCATAGCATGGGTGACTGATGTCACCTCCTTCTATGTCGAATATATCAAACTTAGGGATGACAATGTATTAATTTTCATCTTGGTTTACTTTTAAACATTCCGAATTCAGCATGTCATACACAGATTTATATATACAGGGACAGCCACGGTGGTGCAGCAGTTAGTGTTGTCGCCTCACAGCAAGAGGTTTTCCGGTTCGATCCTCGGCTGGGGTGCCTTTTGTGCGGAGTCTGCATGTCCTCCCTGCGGTTGCATGGGTTTCCTCCAGGTGCTCCAGTTTCCTCCCACATCCCAAAGACATGCTGTAGCTGGATTGGACACACTAAATTGTCCCTAAGTGTGAGTGTGTGCATGTGTGTGCCTTCTGTGGTAGGTTGGGCACCAGGCTGGCAACTCAACACCATAAAACTCCACTGTCAATCATGAGCAGACAAGTGATCTGCTGTGGCAACCCCTAACTGGGAAAAAGCTGAAAGAAGAAGATATATGTATATGTATATATATATATATATATATATATATATATATATATATATATATATATACACATACATATATATGCATAGAGAGAGAGAGTGAATAAGTGAGAGACAGAGTGTCTTATAGGAGAATAAATCTACCTCACTGAAGTGTTTAATAGGGAGCAGGTAGAAAGTCCAACATAGGACACCATTAACCAGTAAGCAATGAAATCAAATATGGAAAGCTACTAGGAGACTCAACAAATAGATCAATAGCAAATAAATCTGTCTAGCTGTTATTACACTCCAGTTAGACAGATGAGAATCGGAATCAAACCAACAGTAGATGCTGGGAGCATGGCAAACATGAAGCAGATAGCATTCCCATGTTCTAGCTGTGTTATGAGAGAAGACAGTATTGTGAATTTCTCATCCACAAACTCTCCAAAATTTTGAAACTACCAACCAACTTACTTTGGAAATTTTGGGTGTTCAGCAACAAACCCCAAGGAAGGACAAGGCACACTGCAGCATTATATATCTGTTAATTAAATCTAATGAGATCACATTATGTGCCAGAATACAGAAACAAACAATATCACTACTTTCAGACAGCCTAGAATCATTCATATGCAAATATTTAGTTTACATGGCATACTCATTTAGGTAGTGGAGCCCTTCTAAGGACTTCCCAGGAAACTAAAAAAAAAAACTTTATAGACTGTTTTGGATGTATATCCTAAATGCTGTACACAGACATCCCAACCGTCCCAAATTACTCATTTTTTACCGAGTTTTGGGGTCCAAATGAAGGGGTGCCACGATTCCCGAGTGGCACCCCTTCATTTCCGATTTCTTTGCTTATTTTTTGAATTTTCGCACTGTTGGAGATGGCGTCATCATGTGCCCAATGATGTCAGCTCTGTCAGTGCTTCCAGCCAGACGGAACTGAGCTGAAGGAGCTCACGTCATAATTTCCAGCTGGCTGTGAGCAGGCCGAGAATTTGAAAAGAACTGTTGCTGCCGAGAAAAGAATGCTGGCTTTGGACTTTGCTTTTTCAGACGGAAAGAGCTGCTGAGCGAGAATGCTTTTGCTGGCTTGCTTTCTTATGCTGCCATTTGGACTTTGCTTTGGCTTGTTTATGCTGCTGTGAACTGCCAAGAGAGAATGCTTTTGCTGCCGTTTTGAACTGCTGGGAATTAGGTAAGGAATAAAGGGTGTGTGTGTGTGTGTGTGTGTGTGTGTGTGTGTGTGTGTGTGTGTGTGTGTGTGTGTGTGTGTGTGTGTGTGTGTGTGTGTGTGTGTGTGTGTGTGTGTGTTCAGCAGTAGTATTCTAATCACCAAAATGCAACGGTTTGTCAAGGAATGTGACTGTTGTATTTAAATTCAGTATTAAACCTATGAACTTAAGGAACAAATGGGTATGAGCATTTATAACTTGCTGTCCTTCGAGAAGTTTACTTGCTGTGTCAGTAATTAAAACAATGGCATTTTTTGTTACCTCTGTTTATCTGTGATTGTTAGGCATGTATTATTTTTGATGGAAATTAATGATTCTGACTTTAGGGGAAACTTTTTCTATAAAAGTGTTATAAATCCATCTAGCCACAGACTGACTCTACTATTTTTAGACATGGGGCCTGGTGTCACTTCAACAGTGATTGTTAACAGTGTTGATATCAATTGAAAAGTAACCAAATCGATACTTTTGTTTTTAGTGCTACCTTTATTGGGCTGTTAGTTCTCCCAGTAGTGCATTTTCAGAATCAGATCAGGCATTACCTTAGAGCACAGATAGAGGTTGTCTCAAGTATTCTCTAAGAACAACAATATAGAGAAGGTTCTTAAGGTATTTCTAAGTAGTCTAAAGTTTCTATCTCTATTGTTTTAGTAAGAAGTCATACTTTCTAAGCTGGCTCATGTAGCATAGTACTGTGTTGGATCAGTAAGGTGTGTATTTGGTATAATGGAATGATTAAGCATATTATTAAGAATTAAATGGGTTTCAGAGATGATTCATTAAGTTTCAGTCTTTCTATTTTTTACACTGCTGATTTAGTATAGTGGTGTGTTGCACTGACTGTAGTGTATAGTGTTCTGGGTTCAAGACTTACCAGTAACATGCATGGTGGTAACACATTTTATTCTAGCAACTTTCCAAAATCATACAAGCAATGTTTAAAATGTGTCCCTGGTTTTTGACCTTTTGCCCCCCCCAAAAAAAAAATTGAAAATAATTGCGAGAAGCTGAGCAAGATGCCTATGGCTTACACTACTTCATTCTGTTTATAGTTTGGGTGTGGAAGTAGACTTTTATGATGGAAATGTTCTGAATTGGGCA
This sequence comes from Protopterus annectens, assembly GCF_019279795.1. NCBI lineage: Eukaryota > Metazoa > Chordata > Ceratodontiformes > Protopteridae > Protopterus > Protopterus annectens. Next base: position 1,763,900,905 of record NC_056737.1, read on the forward strand.
GTTTTATAATTATTGGTTCATGCATTTTCTTTCATTGCCTACAGTATAGCCTACTAGAAAAATGTTCATTCAAACAAATTTAAAATGTGCTCTGTCTAACAAGTGTGCTGTATTATACAAGGAATATAACTTAATAAAGTCAGGAAGGTGTATCAAAGGAAAGAACACATGTATGTTTCTTGTTTTGTGTGCAAGGGGCCAATGATTTGAAAACAGCCCAAAGGTAATCTTTATCCACCACTAGCCAGATGCATTTTCTTTGGATGTGATGCAGGTTTCAATGTTGTTTCAATGAATGTGAGTTTCAAGGCCAGAGAAGTTTTAATGCCAAGTCTATTTTCATTGTGAGGCAGTATTGCTTTGGTTATCAGATGTCTGTTAGTGTTTGTGCATTGATGTGCTGCAAAATGTAAAAATAAAATCCAAATAATCATTGTAGAAGTAAAGCAGTATGCACACATTAGTGTTTATGGTAAATGGGGCGAAATAGCCAAGTAATGGGACATTGAAATGGCTGCAGGGGGACTCTGGTGCCATATTTTGGTTGTCTGTTCTTCAGTTTGTGGTCGAAAGTTGGTAACCCACAATTCCATTGGAGTGGGCGGGGTTACATAATTATGTATGCAAATTTGATGTTAATCAGTGTACAGATTCGTATCTATTTTTCATGGCCCTTGTCCAGATTTTGATGTTTCCAGGTTGAGAGGTATGGCTGTACACCATTTTTAATGCTTTGAATAAGAGGATCTGTAGAAAATTGTTTTACTATTTTACTGTCCATGGACATGTTAGCAATGGCAAAGACTGAGGTGTTGAGTTGTACATATATAAATAGTTTTCCTCATGTTTTGACTAGCCCTGATGATTTTTTCCGATACTGTGTTAGGACAATTTAAATCTGGTTAGATATGTTCTATTGCATACTTGTTTATTTAACTGCATTTTGAAATGCCATGACAATTTAGGAGGAAAAAAACACATTAAAGTTCTGTTGTCTGAATAAGTATCTCAGGTGACAAATGTACATGAGGGAGATGGGATGAAATAGTTTGTTTACAAGTGATGGTTTTCACTTAAGGGACATGCAGATTTGCAAGTCCTATAAAAGGTACGCAAACTGCAATTCTTCATTATTAAAATAAAGCACAAAACTTTCATTACGTTTTTGTGTTGTCTTGCAACTTACAAACAAGTTTTCAAAGATGAGTGATAATTGAATATTAAAAATAAATAGACACATATTGCTTTCATTCACTTATCATCATTTGATGCTGTCAGGAATGCTGATATTTCATTCTGAGTCAAGTAAGCTTACTACTGTCAAGCACTTTCCTCAAATGTCACTTCATGCTAAAGCCAGATGGGCAAAATATAAAAGCTGATCACTTCTTCTGCAAGTGGGGCAAATCGCCTCATATATTGAGAGTTGGGCTATGTAGGCCCTGTAGCACTCTTCCTACTCTAATTAAAACCAGTTTCAATGCACCTTAGCAAAAAAAATAATAATTTTAAATTTCTGTTTATTACTGCCTTAACCTGTGATATATTTATTTATTTTATTTATTTATTTACATTTGTTTACCGGGAGCAGATGCCCTGGTAGAAATGCTCTAATATAGGGACAGGTTAGTCTTGTTCTGACTCTTCACTAACATATTAGTCTCTTCCTTTAATTCCATACTACTTCTTACAGTGATCCATCTTTGGTTTCAAAGGTTATTATAGTTGGGGGTGATAGTGGGGATAAGCTTCCACTAACTATAAAATGCCCCCTTGGCATGTGTCTCTAATAACCTCTGACAACCCAAGTCCAGCTCCCGGTCTTCATTTGTGGCTTAGTTCCTAAGTCCAGAGAAACCATTTATACTGACAGTAGAAGGGGTGAAGGCAGGTGACTAGCACCTTAAAACCATTTGCTTTGGACAGGTGAGGTTCATCAGCCTGGGAAGGTAACCCACCTAGTAGAAGGTAAACTCTGATTTAAAACCCTGCTGCCTTGTGGCAATACCTAGCCATGGTGAAGTTTTTTTGAGTAAACTCTGAGGCAAAATCCAAAGATGGAGCCCCAAGACAATTTGAGGTTGTACTCAACTTCTCTCTGGCAGCTCCTGTGATGACACTGATGCCAAATTGCACTGACCCTGCCTTTCCCCTTGGATTACATCAGTGGTGTAGAGAGGGAAAGCATGCTGCTGAGCATCAGCTGTTTCCTCAAATTTAGTTGCCCAGGTTTGCACCCTGGAGAGGACACTCCAGCTTTGCTCTGTGAGCAGTAACACAACACGGGAACTAGCGGCTACCGGTAATAAGCCAATGCACTCAACTGGCATAGAGTGAGGTGCTGGGGGCTGCTTCCAATGATGGGAGAAATCCTTTGATCTCATTGGACAGCTGCTGTATTCCTTAAGCTGGATAGCCACCAGCAAAATAGCTGCTGCTTTGCCAGAGTCCACTTGCTCCACTGAGTGTGTGGGGTTTAGGGAACCCCCAACAAGTGAATCACTGACCATACGTCTAGAAAAAAAAATGCAAGAAAATAAACCAACCTTTAGGCTAGGCACATGGTACATAAGGACAATGACTGCAGGCCTTATGGAAGATCTACAAAACATCAGTGTGATGCTCAGAAGACAGCAGTCATTAACACCAAGTTAAGCAGATTACAGATGGACATTGTGGTTCTCCAGGAAATAAGGCTGCAATCCATTGGATGTCTCAGGGAAAAAGACTTTACTTTTTTTCTGCCATGGGAAGCTTCCAGAAGAGACCAGAAACATAGTGCTAGCTTCACAATCAGAAACAGCCTTGCTGGCTCAGTCATGCCACCATATATCAGAGACTGTTGAAAATTCAGCTAGAAACACCAGTGGCCATGGATCAACATCATCAGCATTTGCGCTCCTACTTTAACTTCTACCCAGGAAGTCAGGGACAAATTCTATGATAAACTTAGTGCTGCCATCGGTGAAGTCCCTTCTTATGAACCATAATTAATTCTTGGTGATTTTAATGCCAGAGTTGGCAATGACTACTACAGCCTGCCATCTTGTCTGGGACAGTTCAGAAAAGGAAAGATGAATGAAAATGAACTGTGTCTCTCTGAGCTTTCTTCCCAATAAGACCTCTGCATAACCAACACCTTCTTCAATGTCAAGCCCCAGCACAAAGTTTCATGGCGGCGCCCAAGATTGAACATTGGCATCAACTTGACCTTGCCCTCACCAAATGCAGCAGTTTAGGTAGTGTCAGGATAACATGCAGTTAGCACAGCACAGACTGTAATACCAACCACTTACTCATGTGTAGTAAGGTGAACATCCTGACACAAAGGTTCTTTCACTTTAAAAAGGAAGGGAGGTCACGTATTGATATAGTCAAGACTTGTGACCCTTTAAAAGTATGCATGTTTGCTTAAGCACATAAAGAGGCTTTGCCCTGCTTGGATGACACTGACACCAATAAGAGATGGGAAAAACTACAGGATGCTATCTATAACACTGCAAGATCTAGCTTTAATTTATCTTTGGGAAGAAGACAGTTGAGTGTGCTGATTGGTTTTAGTGCTGACACCCATGATTGAGAAGAAGAGACAGGCCTGGCTATATACAAGTCCTCGCTGACTGTCAAGTGCAGCAGGTAGCTCAGTGGTGTGCAAATGATTATTGGCTCCAAGTTTGCTTCAAGACTCAGCAGGCCATTGACATTGGTAACATCTGAGGAATGTACAATGGGATCAAACAAGCCATCAGCCCTTCACAAATAAAGATCATCTCACTTAAGTTGGTGAGGTCTTCAAGGACAGAACCAAGCAGATGAAGCACTGGCTGGAACACTACTCGCAACTGTAAGCCAGTGGGACTGTAGTTAAGGGAGAGCACTGAATGACATCAAGCCTCTGACAATTATGACCAAACTCAATGGTGAGCCCACCTTAGAGGAACTAAATGCGCTAAAAGCACTCTTTTCAGGAAAAGCCACCAAGAAAGATGGTATTTCCTCTGAAATGCTTAAATTTGCCAGTGGTACCCAAATCTCAGAGCTGCATGAAATACTTTGGCAATGCTGGAGAAAAGGTAGTGTACTGCAAGATATGAGGGATGCTAACATAATTACTATCTATAAAAATAAGGGTAACAAAAGTGATTGCAACAACTGTCATGGCATCTCCCTTTTCTGTACCATGGGCAAGTTGTTTGCACTTGTTGTCCTAAAGAGGCTCCATGTTCTTGCAGAGCAAGTTTACCCCGAGTCTCAGTGTCAGATCAGAGCTGGATGATCTATTATAGACAAGGTTTTCTCTGGTAGGCAACTACAAGAAAAGTGCAGGGAGCAAAACAAACCTCTGTATATTGCCTTTATTGATCTGACTAAGGCATTTGACTTCATTAGTAGGAAAGGTCTGTTTGTGATTCTGGCAAAGATCGGCTGTCCTCCAATACTGCTCAGTATTATCAGCATCTTCCATGAAGGTATGAAGGAGACCATCATGTACAATGGAGCCACATCTGAACCTTTCAAAATTCTCAGTGGAGTAAAGCAGGGGTGTATACAGCTCCAACATCGTTTGTATCATCTTTTTCAGTTCTGTTGAAATTTTCTTTTGGAACTGCTACAGAGGGTAACTTTTTATGAACCAGAATGAACGGCAACCTCTACAAATTGTTGAAACTTAGATCAAAGACCATGTTGCATAGGAAGCATCTAAGGGTGTTCCTGTTTGCTGGTGACATGGCTATTGTGGCACACACTCAGCAAGAATGTTAGTCACTCGTAACTTGCTTTGCAGATGCATGTATGGAATTTGGCCTCATAATCAGTTTAAAAAAGACCCAGGTGATGGGCCAAGATGTTGGAAATGAGCCATCGATCATGATGAGCGACTATGAGAGGGAGGTTGTCCATGAGTCCATGTACCTAGGCGCTACAATCTCTGACAACTTGTCGCTTGATAGTGAGATTAATAAGTGCATTGAAAAAACTGCCACAATGTTATCCAGTCTGGCAAAGAGAGTATGAGCTAATAATATGCTCACTGTGCACACCAAGGTGCAGGTTTACCCAGCCACTGTTTTGAGCAGTGGCTCAGTGTATTCCATATGTGCTGCCTTAGGTACATACTTGTTAACTCATGGAAGACAAGATCCCCAATAGCATAGTACTTGAGAGGACAGGCACCACCTCTTTGCTCACCCTCCTGAAAGAGAGATGTATGTGTTGGCTGGGTCATGTCTCATGAATGATGGATGGCTGAATATTGAAAAAACTCTTTTCTGGAGAGCTGAAATCTGGAAGGAGGCTGATAGCATGATCCAAATTGCGTTACAAGGACATATGCAAGTGTGACTTCAGTGCTCTCTCCATCAGCATGAGCACCTGTTATTCCCTCCCCTCAGACAAGATTCCCTGAAATGGGAAGTGAAGCAAGCTGTCACTATGTATGAGACTGCCTTGGCAAGGAGAGCAAAGAATAAAAGAGCCATCATGAAGATCCTTGCCCAAGATACCAAACTGACATCCACCTACTGCTGCTTAGAGTGTGGAAAGGACTGCTACTCCCATATTGGATTGCACAGCTGCATAAGACACTGAAATCAGTCCAATGGAGGTGCCATCACATGATCCTTTGGGATCAAAGAATGCCTACATGATCCATCTTTGTCCTTCTGTTTCCCTCTCCTTGATTTATTACCTATGTATGTACTATGATTGCATCTCTCCATATTGCCTTTAACCAGTCCCACTTCAGTGGTTCATATGCCTTCATTCTCCTCCTATTCTGATATACTACCTCCTTTATCCACTTAGGTTTGTCTATCTTCCATCACATTCCTGGTTCCATCTCCATGTCTTATTTCTTGCCTAATTTACAGCTCATCTTAATCATAGCATGATCTGAAGTGCTCCTTTCAAAAATCTTAAACTGACTCTATTCAATAGCCATGTCAATAACAACCAGCTGTCTGTCTAACTTACATTCTGTTTACAGTCATTATTTGTGCAGATAGACTCCTATTTTTTTCACCCTTTCTCTGTCTCACTAGGTATCCAATAAATACATTACTTCCATTTCTTTTCTCAGCTCCACCTGAATATTTATATGGATGTCTGCCTCCTTATAAAGCCATTCTAACTCTTTCTTTGAAACCAGGTCAAAGTCCTCTCCTAGGATTATCTTGTCCCCTCTCCCTTACCACTTTTCACCCATCAGCGTTTCAATCGTAAAAATACCTCAACAATATTAATTTAAGGGTGTGCACACTTATGCAACCAGCTTATTGTACGTTTTTTATTTTTTATATTTTTCCCCTGACAGATTTGTTTGTTTTTCAATTGAATTGTACAGGTTGTAGGTCACATTAAAGGTGGGAAAAGTTTTGAAATTATTTATTGTGGTCTCATTTTTTAAATCACAAAAAAATGGCATTTTAACAGGGGTGTGTACACCTTTTATATACACTGTAAATCTCATAGTTCACAAACCCACGCCATCCTCCAGTGCCAAACCCTATTGTTTCCTTTAAAGTCAGAACTCCAAATATTAAGTCACCTTCTTCTCAGTTCTCTGGTCTATTATATAACTATAAACACAGAACTAGAGTCATATTCCTCCACATTTTACTTTATATTAGAAGTCTTTATTTTCCTTTTCTTTACCTCCTGCTATATCAATATCTGCATACGTTAACATTTTATTTAAAAACACTGGCAACATCATGAAAACTTATCCACATGAACTCAGCATGTAAATATCTCATATTTCATCATATTTTGTATTTTTGTTAAGTCCACTCCTTCATATCTAAAAAAATACCTCCAAATGATGCTGTTCCTGTAGTCTTATGTCCATCAGCTTAAAATTCATATTACACATGCTCTCTTTTCATCTCTGTCTCTCTGGTGAATCTATCCCTTATTCAGATCCTAGAAGAGCAATTGTAACCAAATTTCACAAAAATATCCTGTATTTCTAATAAGAAAAACATAATTCTTTCACATTGCTCTGCAAAATATTTTTACAAAGAAAAATAGATTTTAGAGTGCACTCAGACAGCACAATGCATAATGCAATATACTGCCAGAAGCAACAACACGACCAGTCGTCAGTTCATAGACACACGTAGTAGGACTGCACAACAAAAGAAATAGCTCAGTATGCATGTATTTAAATGGCTGAATGATGACATACTAATGAGACTTATTATATGTTCAAATTACAACAATAAATATGGCCCTGAGATTCAGAGAAGTAAAAATTTAACATGAAGAGCCATGGTATTTATTTGTTCTGAGCACCAGGTTATCTTGGTGTACAGAATCTTCACTCACCCTAGGATACTAGGAGTTCCAGAACTGGCAGATGATCAGTTTGTGTTAGTGGCTACTTTCAGACGCTGTGTCCGCAGTGTTGTGTGTCACAGATTGATCTTCCAGTAGCAGACATACCGTGATATTGCTGACCACTACTGAGTAGACAAACGCGCCATATGGGAGTTAATGGATAAATACTGCCTAGATGTGATTTCAAATGGGATGTGTGGACAGAATTGTACAATTGAAAAATGTTTTGAAAGGGTATTTTATAAATTATTGAATAAGGAGTTAATTTCAGAGATTTTCCAACATAGGTTTTGCAAGAGAAGATCCTGTATGACTAACTCAATAAATGTCTATCAAAATTTTTGGGAAGCCATTAATATGGGTCTGCTGTTGGATGTGTATATGGACCTTTCTAAGGCCTATGAGCCTGTGCCCCATAAGTGCACTCATAAATGCACTGTACAAAACAAGTTTATATGAATACTGTAAAGTGGATCAGTAACTGGTTGACAGAGAGATCTTTCAGGTTTAGAGTTGGAGATGATGCCTCTAAGGGTTCACTTTTTACCGTGGGAGTCTTTCATGGGTCAGTATTGGGGCAACTCTTGTTTAAATTGTTTACATCTGATTTCCCTGTAGAGAAGAGAGTAAGGATTAACATGTTTTCTGGTAACTCTAAAACTGTATCTGTCATGAACTCAGTTAAAGATCAAGCAAGACTTGAGAGGTCCCGGGACAATCTATATTTATGGTTCAGGAGTAAACATATGTAATTTTATGAGACTAAAATAACAGTTATTCATTTTGATAAAAATCCCGTTTAATATTATTATGCAATGAGCAATATAATTCTCACTGGTGCATGTAAGATTGTAGGCAGAATGTTCACCTATGAAGATAATATACATAAAATTATTAGGAAATGCCATTCATCTCTAAACGATATTTTACGATGGGATGAAACAGTTCTCCTTACACTGGACAAGGTAACAGTTTTACCGTGTATTGAAACTGTGCCTCAGCTTGTAAGCATAATGAATCTCATCTGTAGAAAATCAAGAAATATTGAAACCTATTTCCTCCAATGGAGCTCAGGAAGTTTACACAGTAACTTCCAATGGGTAGAGACCAGGCTTTTTAATAAAATCAAAATATGTCCTCACATTTCAAACAAATCTTCATATCTCTTGGACCACAGGGGTTACAAAATAAATGTAAATGTCAAACTCTTCACTGCAAGCTACTTTTGAATAACAGTAGTATTCTTTAGGTTTTAGGTCTTAAACTGGATTTTATAAGTTACAGTAACTATTAAATATGTAATATTTTGTAAACAACGTACATTATTTCAGCAACCCCTGAAGTTACACATATACTGTTCTACAGCATTTTGTTCATTCACCTGAGAGCTTTCATATGAGGATAAACAGTTATGTCTGTGCTACTTGGCTGTCAATATATTTAGAGAGACATGGCATTTATGACAATATAAATAAATATTACATGAACAACAGAAAGTATCACTTTAATTGCACTAAACAGAGGTCAACTATCAATGCAGTTATGTTTGCCACTGTGTAAGCTTTATGATTAAATATTTTGATAGTTTGCATGCAGCATAGTTTTGAAATTATTAATGCATAAACAAGCGATATTTGATGCTTAAAGGTATCAGTAGGATGTAACTGCAAAAACACTTGGACTCATTAATAGGCAAATAAGTGGGGTTAAACATGTGAGATATGTAGCCACACTGACAAGAGTTGCCTCAGTACTCTGTTAATTTAGGGTGAATTGATCCTAATTCATAAATGCATGGTAGGGACTGAGTTTAGGTCTAATCATTCCAGAACAAAAAAGTCCAGCTTCTGTGTTAAATACCTAGGGCCAGAATCACAAAGGCTTGCATGGAGTCTAAGAGTAGAGTAAGACTCCATGCAGCCAACATGTCCGCCGAGTGATCCAGGAACAGCCGGTAGGGGCATGCAACAGAGCTCTCAAAATGAGTCCTACATGGACAGGGCTTGGATATGCAAATTACCTCAATTGCAGGCGAAAGCTATGCAAATGAGGTAAATTTGCGATCCAGGAAACCCGAACCTGTCCGAGTAGGAGTAGTGTTATTTGTAGAAATGTACTCAGTTGACAACTGACTATGGTTCTGCAAATAGCAAAACGGAGCAGTGACAGCACCAAAAAAAGGATGCATTTACATGAGGAAGCATGCCAATGGCCAAAAATTTGGCCATTGGTAACGTTCAGTGATGCAAAATAAAAATAAAATTACTTTTTTTTTTCATCCCGATCTCCGGGGTTTAAGCGCAGCACAGCTCCACGCAAACGCACTGCGCCCTAAAAACCAGAAAATCAATAATTAAGATCCACAAATGTGGATTTTATTGCTAATATGAATTTACAATGCAAGGGAATGGCAGGCTGAAGACAACATGGCCACCTAGTAGAGGTTGCTAATGGGGGAAGCTCAGTCTAACGAGATGTAACCAAGCATTAGTAGGCAATCCTATGCAAATGAGGGTTAGGATAGTGAATCGCAAGTTTACATAGCAAATGAGCACAGTCAGTGGAGTGTAAGAGTAGGATAAGGGGAGTAACAGAGTAGAAGATAGGCGACGTCGCGAGGGGGATATGTATGAAAGAATTGAAGCTCATTGGAGCAGAGTGGCATGTGTCAGCTGTAATTTACACATCATTGAAAGAGGTGTGTCAACAGGTAGGCTAGGTAAAGGCAAGAAATCGAAGGTGTATGCCGTGGATAACACTAAAGTTTCTGGCTGAGCATGTATGCGCGCGTGTGTGCACCTGTAAACCCGAGTAAGACTGTGTGCGTGCATCTAAGCATGTGTGCGCGCCTTTAAGCTGGAGTAAGCATGTATAAGGATGTTGAAATAGTTGTAAGCGCGTTTGCGCCGGTGTGCGCGCATTTTAACAAGAATAAGCAATTTTTCGTCTGTGTAAGCATGTGTGCATGCGAGTGAGTTGTTGTGCGTGTGTTTGTGCTTGTGTGCGTGGTGCTGCCCCCGAGGAAACAGAAAGGAAAAAGGAAGCACAACAAAAAGTAGGAAGTTACCAGGGAGTACTAGCAGAGCTAGCAGATGAAAACAATCAGAATCAGGCAGTCACTAGCCCAGCCCAGCCCAGCACTTAAACTCTGCAAATAACAGTCCATTATGTTTCTCTCAAGAGACACTGCAACACTGCAGTAAGCTAATAGAAGTGAAAACTGAAAAAGCTTTACTGAGACAAAGAAATGTTAGGGGCTGTCATTGCTGTTATAAGGTGACATATGCAACATGATGAGGGTGGTGACAATGCAAATGCTGCTGGACAACCCACAGTGAGGAGACGGAGAAGAGTGTACAGGCCCAGTGTAACCTACCAGGGGCTACATGAGCTGGAGATAGTGGAGCGCTATAGAGTGGACAGAGACCTCTTGCAGCAAATTGTTGAGCTGTGCAGGCCATGCCTCACACACAGAAGCAACAGAGGGGAACCCATCCCAGTGGAAACCAAGGTATGTGTTGGCCTAAGAATATTAGCAACAGGTACCTTTTAGAGACCAACTGGTGATATGATGGGGATATCACAGGCATCAGCATCCAGGGTACTGCACCAGTTCCTGGATTCCATGTCAGCACATGTCGGTGATCAAGTATATTTCCCCAATTCCGATGAGGTTTTGGTCAGCAATATGTGTCTCTTCCAGCAAATAGCGGAATACCCTGAGGTAGTGGGTGCAATAGACTGCATGCACATACACATCAAAGCACCAGCCGGTGAGTGGGGTAGGGTCTACTACAACTGCAAGGGCTTCCCCTCCATCAACTGCCAGGTCATGTGTGATTCCCAGGGAATAATACTGAATGTGTGTGCTGGCTGCCCTGGAAGCTACCATGATTCCCATATCTGGCATCTGACGCAGCTGTATCAGACATTTGCCAATGGGGACATTCCACATGGTCACCTAGTGGGGGATGCTGGCTATGCACTGGAGCCGTGGCTGATGACACCCATCAGAAATGCACACACACCTGAACAGGAACACCATAATGAGGCACATGCACAAACACAAAATGCAATTGAGCATGTGTTTGGCCTGCTCAAGTCACGGTTCCGGTTCCTGGACACATCTGGTGGAGCCTTTCAGTACTCACCAACTACATGTCCCCAAATTGTCATGGTATGTGGTATGTTACACAATATGATCCTGCGAAAACAGCTGCAGCAGGACCAGCATAGGCCTGGGCCAAACAGCCACCCACCATTGCCAAGGCCATCACAGGCAGAGCGTGACTCAGAGGAGGAACAACCTGAGCCTGCCCCAGTAGGCAGAAGGAGGCGTGCCCAGTATGAATTGGCCTTGGCAAAGAGGCAACGCATAGCACATACACTGGCTCAGTAGGAACTCTGGAAATGATACCTCTCTCTGACTCTCACATATAGTAAAAGGGGTGCCTAACTTGACATTACCTGTTTTCAAACATGTATAGGGAGTGTAGTATGTGCATCCGAAATAGGCAGCCCTGCAGCATCCCCTGAGGCATGATTGCCATGTGCTAAGCAATATAAAGCAGTGCTAAACAGCATTTACCACCATGTAGTGTATGTAAACAAAATCGCACACACCAACTAGCACAACTGTGGTCAATGTTGAGTAATATTGGGCAATGTCCAGCAATGTTGGTTAATATTGAGCAATGTCGGACAAGCTTGGTCTAAGTAGGGTATAGCTGAACAAAAGCCAACATGCTCATATATGCTCTATTGGCCCTTAAGCAGTCTGGTCTGCTCAGTATGAAAAGACAAAGCAGTGATGGGCCTCAAACCCAAGATACTGTACACTATAGTCATAGTACTGAACCACTAAACCATAATAGTATTGCACTGGTCAGCCTGTATGAAGAAATGTTGATAAGTCTATGCATAGAATCTCATGGAAACCCTGCAGGCACAGCATAACCCCTGTCGTGTTATGACACAAAGGTGAGTCCTGTAGTAAGATTAGAACCTGACTTTCAACACACACAATATAAATGTTAGTATTGGTCATGTTCACACACATCAACAAATGTAGTGGATCTCAGACAGCAACATACCGAAAGGTCACACTGGGCATGCTCACACACTTGAATAAATGAGACAAATGTCAGGTAACAAAACACTGAAAGGACGAACTGGGCATGCTCACACACTTAGGCCATGTCTGAGTACAGCAGTGGGCCACACATATCCGGCAGTAGCATGCGTTAACCCAGGAACCTCTCACTATTCAGCAATCCACCCTGTGCACACAGTTATCTGACATCAGACACATATATAATATAGTGGAACCCCATCATAATCAAATATGTTCTGCAGATACTGAAGTGGTTCATAGAAAGTTGGAAAGCAAAGACGATAAAAACCTGCAATCAGTATCATCAATAAACATTGTGCATCCTGAACATTATCATAGGTTCAGAGGTTGATACTAGGCTATCTGCCCTAGGGCATGTACAAGCCTAGCTAGAGTGTGTTTGGCTTTCACAACCCTGTCAGATTACTACACTGTGCCTGTGAATAGTAGATCACACAAAATAGCCCATTTACGTTTAGTCTATTGTGCCTCTGTCTAGCAGGGACACAGAAGATATCTCAGGGGTAAACATACGATCACCCATCCACTTGTCAAGATGTCTCCTGTAGGTAGTCAGTGGGTGGCACTGCCTATGCGAAACCAGGATTACATTCCGGAGTGAGTGGAGCCTCTGGGATAAGAATCTATCCCTCCAGCATGTCCTATTAACATCTGTGCTGAGGTTTATGTCCTTGAAGTGTGTAGCTCCAAGGGATTTGGACATCCTGAGGTGGAGCATGTCCATTAACTCTGGGTTGGACATTTCCTTAAATAATAGGCACACATCACATCCGAGTAGGCGGTAAGCGACTGAGTAGAGCTGGAGTTACTGTATCCGAACTGCACAGGGCATCTGTGTGAGTCCCAAGATCAGCTTGTTGGGGAACTTTTGTGGCCATTACAGGTGTCAGGTAAGATACATCCCAAATGAGGCATTGTAACCAAGCATGGTTGTGATGAGTATATGGGCACAATGACCTCACTTGATCTAGATGTGAAACCATATGGGATAAGGTGGGCTATATAGAAGGTCTGTTTAACCACATTGGCAACGTGATTGTCAAAGGCGAGAGTACGAACAAGTCATGTCCCCAAACCCCTAACAACTCCTACCATACGTAATGGATTACCACCTATGTGGTAATGTGTGGTCATGTTGTTATTCCCAAAGGGGATGACGATGCATCTAATGGCATTTAGCTGTAGGCCATGGCTCTGGCACCAGTCATCCATCTCTGTGAGACCCTGTTTGAGTATGCATGTGCCAGCTGGAGAGTTGATTTTGGCACCCAGTTTGCAGTCATCTGTGAACATGGTCAGCCATATTCCTCCTGTGTTAGCCTGTATGACATAGAAATATATACTGAACAAGAGAGGTCCCAAGACTGAGCCTTCTGGGATGCCACGTGTAACTGGTGTATAGTCAGACATGGCACCTGCAATACTGACCATGTGGGTGCTATCCTTGATCCAATTAGCAATCCATCCTGTGAGATATGTGTTGATATTGACGCTGGTGAGTCTATGTATAATGGCTGAGTGGGGTATTGTGTTGAAGGGTTTTGCAAGGTCCAGGTAGGCTGTGTGGACAACCTTCCCAACATCTATGGACCTGGTAACTGTTTAAAGAATACAAACAGGTTCAAGAGGCAAGATCTGCCCACAACAAAGCTGAAATGTGTAGGACCCAGTGTCTGTAGGTTCCCGATGTCTATGTGTATGGGTTCCATGACAATACGCTCCATAGCTTTGCAGAACAGGCTAGTTAGGCTTATAGAGTGATATTGTCTGGGGTCCGTTGTGGCACCACCTTTATGGAGTGGGACCACTGTCGCTGTACATTATTCCTTGGGTACATATCCTGTAGTAACTCTGATATTTGAACAGTGACTTAATGTGAGGGTTACGTTCGTCATGAAGCTTGTGTAAGACGCAGGCCGGGACACCGTCTGGTCCCATTGATGCTGTGCTGTCTGCTTTGGGGAGGGTAGCACTCATCTGTTCATTTGTGATGTCAGGGAGGTTACACTCTGTTGGGATGGACAGCTGCTCCTTAGGGGGGATGGGGGGAGACATATGCACTGAACCTGTTTGACAGGATGTTGGCAATGTCTGTGGGTTTAGAGTATGTTTAGTCAGTATGCAGTAACTCACAGCATATCAGTGAGTGTCCTCCCAGGTTCCTGACATAACTAAAGAAGGCCTTGTGATTGTCCTAAGTGTCTGGTGCAATAGTCCGTTAGAAGCGATCCTTAGATGAATACATGATTGATTGTAGCTTTCTGCTAGTACAGATTGCAGATGCCTTCCCTGTCTGGGATTGTGCTCTATCATGTAGTAGCCTCCTCCTTTTGTTGTATAGCTTATCAATGGCTGGGGTCCACCAGACAGGTCCCCTGCCATTGGAGGAGTGAGTCTTGTTGTTATTTGGGATAGCATGATCCATGCAGTCCAGTAGGTGTCCATAGAATGCGTTTGTAAAGGATTCAGCGGTCTGAGCCGTATTTACCACTGTCCCAGGGTCTCTGAAGGATACCAACATGGTTTGGAGAATTGTGATGTTTGCTTTTGAGAAGTTCACCAAGATTACCTACGATGGGTGTGGGGACGGGATATGTATGTCCAGTGAAATAAATGCATGGTCTGACCTTAACAATGAGGGGTATACCTCTGGTGTGGAACATAGAGTCCCCATGTTGGTGATGATCAGATCCAATATGTTTACCTCTCTTGTGGGTGTGGTGACCAGTTGTGCCATAGCATTTTAGTTTACAAATAGTAGCAATTGTTGGGCGAGGTTGTTGGGTTTTCAGTAGTATCCCCAGTCAATGTTTAGGTATTTGAAGTCACCCAATATAATGGTGTTTGGGGAGACCTTCATATTCTCCAGTGTTCCCAGGAAAGCCGAGTGTGGTTCCTGAGTTTGGGAGGGTGGTCTGTAGCAGGCTATGAACTGTAAGTCAGTTTTGCACACTGTTAGTTGCACATGTATGGTCTGTGATGCTTCATACAGTGCTATTAACCCGGAGGTGTGTGTATCTGTGATGTATATGGATACTCCCCCTATTTGTGTTGGCCGTTCTGAGTCTTGTGGTCAGAAAGCATAGTATGAAGTATAACCTGGTAGTGCTGGTGTGCATTTGGGAGCCTGAACCAGGTGTCTGTTACTGCACAGATATCGATATTCTCCATACTGAGGAGAGTCCTGAGTGGGTGCATTTTGAGGGTAACACATCTGGTGTTGAGCAGCATTACCCTTAGTTTCTTCTACCCTGTAATGTCTATGGAGGTGGGTTTGTCTTTTGAGCCTTGCTTAAAAAAGGCACTATGGGGTTGGCAAGAGCCTTAGCCAGTATTCGAAAGTCCAAGGGTGACAGGTGCAAGATGTCCATAGCGAAGCTACGTGGCATGTTGAGCATGTCATCCCAGGCTGACAGACACTCAATCCCCTTTGAATGACACCAATATGTTAGCCAACTGTTAAAATTGATCATTTTGTCGGTATACTGTGACATCATTCTTGGTGATTGTAAGATGCTACACAGGGTCAGGGTCATACTGGCCTGGGCTACATGATCAGAGAGTTCCTCTATGTATCATGTCATGTGGTCCAGGGAGGAACGTCTGAGGTTATTCGCACCAGCATGGACAATGATGGAGCCATTTCTGTACTTGCTTTGGAGTGACCTGAGTGCATGTGTTATGTGGCGGATCCTGGCACCCAACAGACAGCTCAAAGTGACCATCCCCTTCTTCGGACTGGTGAGTGGGACATCACTGTGTCTGACAATAAGTGTCACCTATTACAAGTGTATTAGGTGTGTTGTGTAGCCCTAAGGGCAGTGACAGTGTGGCACACTGACTTTGTGATATGATAGGTGGGTATTGTAGTGGGGTAGCAGTTGTTTGTGTGTCTGCTTTGGGGGTCTCTGCTGCTTAGGCAGAGTTTATTTAGAGCCTTTGAGTATGTTTATGTGTGATAATGTAGTATGATTGCTGTCGCTATAGGTCTATGTGAGACTGGATTTGTGGTGTGTGTGGTTACTTTCCCCACCTGATAGACTGTGCCAGTCATGGGTCAAGAGAGCTCAGCCTCCTGTATGTCTATATAGTTGCATCTCTCACATATATCTGAGTTTGTTGGGAAGAGGAGATGGTTGTCGGTGTACAAAAGGCAGTTGTGACATTGTGTCAAAATTCCAATATACACCAGCTGGACTGGAGAGTACACAGGAAACCGACCCCTGGACATGCCAGGATATTATGATGACATACTCTGTTGACTGATCACAAAGGATCAGTAGAGTGTTAAGTGTGTAAAAGACTATAACAGGGGGTTAGTGCTCAGGTTTGTCGGTGTTTTGTAAAGAGTAGCTGCAAAGGAGTCCAGACTGAAACATGACACCTACTTCAGCTATGTCATAAATAGCAATGTACACTCATATATGTCCTGAGTCAGGGCCAACTGTACCTGACTGACAATGCCGACATCCTGTCAGACAGGCCCATATATACATACCCACCTCCCACTGATGAAAGGCCCCATCATCATACCAGGAGATTTCACATGTAGAATGGGTAAACAGCTCCCCCCCAAAGCCAAACGCATGGCAGCAATTGGATTACATTGTTTCCCCTATATGTGTCATGAGTGAACAACAGAACAAACAGACCCTGCACCTGAACAGTCTGTTGAGACTCACCCTCACCACAGGATTTGAAACCGTTGAATGTGTTACAGCAACATATGGCACTCCCCACGAGTGTTGGTACACAACACACCATGGTAAGTATAGTCCAATAAGCCTATGAAGTCTGATCTGTAAGGCCATGGAGTCCATCATGATTGAAGTCATAAACAGAGCTATTGGAAGCTGACAAACACACAACCCTACCAACTGTGGTATGTTCATGGACAGATCATGGTTCCCAAACATGCTAGATTGTTTGCAAGGCAGCCACCCAGGACATACATCACTGAACGGAGCTACACATGTCCCACATAGACTTTGAATAGCCCTTTAACAACATCCCAGACACATGTCGTATCCACAAAATCAACAATCTGTGCATAAATATGTGTTGTCATATGAAGGAATGGCAATTTTTCCACAGATAGATCACACAAGCTAAGAATTGTGGGGTCCTGTACAAGCTGTTAACACCTGCTGACCCACATGGTTCATTCCTGGGATTGCATAAAACAAAGTTTACACACATTACCATGTCCAGTCTGATGATGTCAGCATCCTACAAATATAGCAGGAGGAAAGAAACCACCCAGTAAAGCATCTAGCTTGTTGTGTTAATGCGTATCTTTCTAGTATCCTAACATAGGTAGAGGTTCGAAACTTGCAATCGCTGACTGTGTGTTGGGGGGGTGTGTATGTGTGTGTTTCCTTTGAGAGGAGTGCCCTTTTTGGAGACTGGGAAAACACATTAAAAGAGGTACAATCCTCTTTGCAAAGTCTGATGATGTCAGCATCCTACAAATATAGCAGGATAATAAAAAAAAAACAGTAAAGCATGTAGCATGTTGTGTTAATGTGTATGTCTCTAATGTCATAACATAATTAGGTAATGGTTCGAAACCTGCAATTGCAGACTGTGTGTGTGGGGTGTGTATTTCCTTTGAGAGGAGAGCCCTTTTTGGAGACTGGGAAAACACATCAAAAGAGGTAAATTCCTCTTTGGAAAGTGTGCTGATGTCAGCATCCTACAAATATAGCAGGACAAAACAAAGCACCTAGTAAAGCATATAGCATGTCATGTTAATGCGTATTTCTCTAGTATCACAACATAGCTAGGTAGGGGTTTGAATCCTGCAATTGCTGACTGTGTGTGATTACCTTTGAGAGGAGTGCTCCTTTTGGAGACTGGGAAAACACATCAAAAGAGGTACATTCCTCTTTGGAAAGTGTGCTGATGTCAGCATCCAACAAATATAGGAGAAAAGAAAACACCCAATGAAGCATATAACGTGTCGTGTTAATGCGTATCTCTCTAGTATCATAATATAGTTAGGTAGGAGTTTGAATCCTGTAAACGCTGAGTGTGTTTGTGACACTGTTGGTTAATGCGGTGTGGGTTTTGCTTTTACTATGGTATGACATATCAGGATTAAAACAGTATGTGCATTGCACACATCAGGTATCTGTGTGGTGAATAAATATATGTACATATGACCTCAATTAGTACATAGGTGTGAAGCCTGCATACGACATGAATACATTTGTTTCCTTTGACAGATTGTGCTGCTGCTTCTCAGATCGTAGGTCACATATGTATGAATGTGACAAGGCCGACCACTGTAGTGATCTGTGCCACACACTTCCATGACAGTTACTATAGAGTAGTGTGAGTGAGGGTACATGCCTGGGGTATATGTCAGACATGTTCATACACAACAACGTCTGGCAATAATGGACAGTCATTATTGGTGTACAACAGCCTTGTGGATATGTATACAGGCCCCTAATGTCTTATGTAATACACCGAGGGACTCCACAATACCTCTGGATATGTGGATACCAAGGGGCAGATGACATAACACTTGGCTGTACGTACACGTTGCTACCCAACATACATGTTGGGGGCTACCACCTATGTGGAACTGTCGGGATAGTCTGTATAGTAAATGTGGATGATTATTCTATAGTTAGCTTAGAGATATACAGCATGTGTCGGACAACAGGTATCTGTCTGTATGATACCCTTGTGTAGGATATGTGTCCCATCCAGAGAATGCATTGTAGGCCAATGCATGCATTTACAGATGTGGATGGACATATCCCTAGTGTGTTTGCATGTACCTAAGAGGGCTATACACCAAACAGGTGTGGTCCCAGGAATGGGTGGCGGTCAATACCACTGGTTACTGTTATAGTATAGTACCGGAAGGATCCATCTGTTACTGTGTTCCCCACATATGTGTGTCAGTTGTCAGGACATCATCTAATCATTGGTTATGGTCAAGCTGTTGAGGGTGTGTATACTACCAGAATGCAAAACACTGACAGATATTTACAGTATCTCCCACAGCATAGTGTCAAACCATGTCATACACACACGTGTACCCATGTTAGAACATATCTGTAGTAGAACGCATACTGGCCATCGAGAGATATTATGAGATGTTAACAATGTGTAATACAGGGTATGTCACATGCCCCATGTGTCCACTATGCATGTACATGCAGACAGTGCGCACCCACCATGTTCACAGATGTACACCTGCTATTCTGTACTGCACACATCACATACGTACTGTCCATGCACTGACACATGCTGGCAACACTATACACTTCAGCCATGTGGCACGTGGGCGGACAATACATACTCAGACTTAACACTGGTGTAAACAATGCTACATTCACAGTCATAGCTTTGATGCATCATGCCTGCTCAGATATACCTACAAGGATATCATTACACTGTCCTGTTGACAACATGCTAATAGTGCTACATTGATATAATGTCACCCTGTGCATCAGCCCCATGTTAGCCTGTTCCTTCATCAATGTTACAGATGACAGGAGGTGGCACAGGTGTCATCATATGCACAGGATGTGTTGTTGGCTTGCCAGAGCCCGACATTGACCCATCCAATCGACGTGTGTGTGTGTGTGTGTGTGTGTGTGTGTGTGTGTGTGTGTGTGTGTGTGTGTTTGTGCAGGACAACAGTACAGCATGGGCCAATGTTGATGTAATGTGTGTGTGTATGTGTGAGCCCTAGTTGTTTGGTTAATGTGTGTGTGTCTGCATGCACACAGCTCCACCATGTGGCTGCCATATATGGGAGGTTGTGGGACAGCCACAGACTGCACCTACCAGGCAGTACAGATCATTGTCTCTGGCCATGGACATGGTACCTGTGCATGGCAGGGGTTGCTGTGGACAGTATCGGGTACCAACCCTGACTGGGTACTATCATCAGAGGCAGAGGTATGTCAAGTGGACCCATGTCCCTGCTGGGACTGGCCAGAGCCACATGCACGTGGTCTACTAGGACGGTCAATCGACAGGCCAGCCCCAGCATTGCTGGGGCTGGTACTGCCACTATTGGAGTGGCTGTGATCTGTGGGCTGTCTGCAACGACTGCCAGCTGTTGATGTTGCTGGCATACATCCGCGTCGACGTCTCAGCTGTCCCACAAGGTCCTGGCTCATGGAAAACACATTGTGGAGGGCATCTAATGTCTCCCCCCAACATCTATCAATGACCTTGGTGTAATTCCAGATAGCACTGGCAAGGTCATGGATGCTGTCATTGATAGTGGGGTAATGGGCCCTCTGCGTCCTTATTCCCTGTCTGGTATACCGTTCCATACGTGCCTTTGCCTGCATTACAGCCCAGAACATACTTGAGGTCATAAGACCTGTGGGGGCACGTCTGCCAGGGGCATTACGACCAGCGGTGCTCACACAAGAACCCCTGGACATACGCCTATGTGGTTCCATTCCAGTAATCCGGGTATGGCTGCTGTGAGGGGATGCAAGTGCCATGGATGCCACACTATCCTGGTCAATGCCAACTGTATGCTGTCCCTCGGCTAAGTCCATTGGTGATGAGGGATGTATTGGCAGTATGAGTGTGCGCATAGATGTGGTGGAAAGCTGTTTACTGTCGATTGGTGGACCAACAACAGACCCTGTCAAACTTACCTGTGCCACAATACATGTCTCATCATCTCCACTATTTGTGGCAGTGACTTCAGGTTCCCTGCTGCATTCACATTCAGCCAACCCAACCTCAGCACCTGTGAGAGGAAGACAGGAAACACACTTTACAATCTGTACATGATGTTAGCATACATGAACACATGCACACATGCACACATGCACACATGAACACATGCACACATGCGCACATGCACACATGCACACATGAACACATGCAGACATGCACACATACACTACTCAGTCAAGTTGAGACACACACACACACACACACACACACACACACACACACACACACACACACACACACACACACACACACACACACACACACCAACAGCAATATGGAACATATCCATTAGTGGTTGATGGTGCAGTACAGTATCACAAGCCAAAGAGTCCTATCACATGGTTCAGCATGCAGGATGTGTGTTGCTCAAAATCATGAAGTGCGAGTGTGGAGAGTCCTTGTTGATAACAGTATACATGTCTTTGATGCATGTGCGTTGTTCAGTGATTGGCCTCACCCTGGAACACAATGTGTACATGGACACAACATTGCTGTGCAAGTCTGGAATGCTTTCCAATGTCCTGTGCACCATCACTCATCGGTATACATACCATGGCCGGATGCACACAACTGTCAGGTGTATAGCAATGAATGCTATGTGTAGTACTGTAGTTACTGTAACTGAATGTAGTGTAGTGCCATGAGCCATCATCAGGCAGCATCATGTGGTCAACCAAGGCCACTAATGTATGCCACACTGGCAACTATCTTGCTGTACCTGCCCTGCACCACTTTGGCTACATTAACCATTTCACAGCCATTTGTTACATGGGTATATAAGGTGTTCAATAGGGAGCATTGCCTCACATGAATGTGTTGTGTGTTGAAGTGTGTCACACCACCCCATGATAGTCCTCTACCTCCAGGTATAGTTTGTGTGCTGTGTTGTTGACATTTGGGATACTGGAGTATGACCTTACAGCAGGTGTCTACATATGCCATGTGTATCAAATTACCAGTAACTGCATATGACAAAGTGGTGTATGTTGTGTGCATGTGTATTGACTCTGCCTATACAATATCCACTACAGTGTACCACAATTGGTTGGGATGTTCTGTGTATTGCATGTGTTTGAGGCAGATACTCATGTTACTGGGATGTGCATAGTCCCACAGAGAAAATGCAGAGCATGCATTATGTGTAGGCGTTTTACATGTGTATATGGCCTGCAGGTCTCCTATGACATGCACATGTTATATGCTATATTAAATGTAGAACACTCACCAGCATGGGTTTGCTGTCCTGCTATCACACCACAGGGACCTACAAGGATATGAGACACTTTGTCAGTGGCAACAACTATGGTATTGCTGCTGTGTGTTTGCAATTCCACAGTAGTACAAGAGGTGACAGTCACAGGCATACAAATTATGCTCCAAATTATCAGTATTGCATGACACCACACTCCGCATCTTCTGAATACACAGTACACAGCTGGTAAATGCATGTTCTAACAATTTATCGAACAGTAGTCTACAGATATGCCATGTTACCTGCACGCTTTGTATCTACATGCTGGGTGATTCTGGCCTGCATGATGACGCATGTCTGTTGTACTGCTTGTCCAGGAGCCACCACACTGAGGAGCAGCTCTTCCACTCTGGTGAGGGGGGGATGTGTTGATGCACCACCACTTGTGGCAAGCTGTTGTCTGTGGACATCGGAGGCATGCTGCCGGACATGTCTGATTAAATCACTGCAGTGATGGTGTACCTGCTCATACGTCTAGTTATGCATGCCTACATCATTCACCTGATGGACAACATCCTGCCACAGTGCAGTGCGTCCATGCTGGTCCTGGCTAAATCTGGAAAACAGAAAGTTGTAATGCCATACCAGGACATCATAGATGACCTCCTCCTCCTCGGGGGAATAGGCGGGCTTCCTGTTATGAGGCATATTCCTGTAAGACATTTAAACAGTTATTGTGAGCATGTCATGTGGCACACGTAACATGCTAAAGTACAGACATCAATGAAATGCCATATATAGCAACCTATTGGCTGTCAGTAGATACACACCTGTCATATCACATAGGACTGCTCAGCCCACAACTGCCTGACAGTGCCTGGCACATACTATATTCCAAAACATGTTCTGCACAGCAACAAAGTGGAACCAGTATGTAAGACTATACAACAGTACATGGCACATACTATGTGACACAATGCACCACCTAACCACAGGGGGTGTGTATGAAGCTAATGCATGCAGACATTTGACATCCATTGAAATGAATGTTAAGTACAGTTTAAGTACTATCAGTACACCATGCTACTTGTTGAGAGCAGACCCCTCAGTAACAAATATGCACATTCATCACTATAGGTGGCATACTGCTGTAACACACTACACATGTTGCTAGATATGCACATATATCCTGTGACACACATACCACCAAGGCCATGTTACAGGCATACCCATACACACATCTGACATTCCTGCAGGACACACAGGTATGGCAACCCAGATCAGTTTTACCTGTGTATCATACAGTACTGTGTGTCAGCACTTACAAAACCTCATGCCTGAGGTTTGTAATGTGTGAGGACTACAGGTAACAAACAAAACAGTGTGTCCAAGCAATGTGGATGTAAACCATACTGTGCTGTTTAGGCCTACAGCTTCAGGTAGTACTACTGTTCATACAGGATTTGTATTCACTAGTGTTACCAATCATAAGCATACATGTACTGCTTAAGCCTACAATGGCACACTGTGGTCAACACCATGGGACTACGTCACACCATATGCCTTACTGCTTTTCCTGCCTAGCAATAGCATACATATCCTTTGCTCGGATCTGAGCTACAACATTACATACCATGATATACATGGCTTCACACTAGGCTATCACACATATATACAACTTTGACACATTCACCTACACATTCACCATCACACCCAGTCAACCTCACATAGCCAGTAATGCAACAAGTACATGTGTGTGTGTATCAGGTCCTAGGTAGCTAAAAGGCTATTATCCGTAGGACCTATGGAAGCATAGCCATATGGTACCCTGCCCTTCCACACCCATGTAATGTAGGTTCATGTACCCCTGTCATGCAGAGCCACAGTGGTGACTCCTGGGTTGTGTTTCCTATCTCACACCCACTCATCATGATTATTCATGACAACTGCTAATGAGGACCTTCATTTGCTATTGATAGGTGGTTAGTTCCAGAGTATGGTATGTGTCTGAGATGATAATGTACCACTCCAACATGTTCTGCTTTTTCACGTTATAGGGTTTAGATCAGTACAGTGTGTAGCTTGTATGGAGTGTAATTAGTATATATGGAGCATATGCAACACTTGTGGGTTTGGCATAGCTTTGTATGTTAGGCAGAGGTTGCCTCTGGGTAGGCGGTATGTGACACAGTGTAGCTGTGGTTTTGTAGGACAGTCTGCATAGGGCATCTGTTTGAGTCCAGTAATACTCTTTGTGAGGTATGGGTCTGGCGTCTACTGTCACTGTGGATATCTTCTGAGGTACATACCGACAGGGTCAATGTACTCTATGATGGGTGTTATGACTGATGAGTACAGTGGAACACTGACCTCTTATTCCATGGATGTCACACCTTTTCTGATGACATGTGGACCGTACTCAGTTTACATGACTAGTGTGACACTGTGATTATCAATAGGGACACTACTGTCCACCTTTGACCCATAGTCTCTCATCACACTTTCGGTGTTGAGTAGACTACCACCTATGTGGTACAGGGTTATTAACATGAGGGATGGCAATACGTTTACAACATTGAGCTTGGGCGTACATATGAACATCCATTGGTGTACATATAGATATACATATAGGCACATATACAGTCCACCTTTCATGGTGGGAATACCAATTATGCAAAGGTTGAGAAGGATGCAGTTATGTAATGATATTGCACAGTCTTGTGCAGAATGCATGGAAGGTAGTCTCAGCCCATGTATCTTTAGCAGGACCCCCTATCTGGAAGACTACAGCCTGAGGAGTCATACCCACGGCGTTTAAACTTCACATGTCATATGCCAGCACAGTATGCTGTCTTGTTTGCCACACACTACCACCTACATATAAACATGCACATAACCTGCAACAACATATAATAACCCATCACAAACAGTTTCAGTATGTACCTTGCTCTATGCACATGTTCATATGCTAATTTATCAGACACATACATATCTCTCCATATGTGTGTGCCATACACACACAGGGTCCACACTGTTGTAAGTCTGTACACCTCATGGATGACCTGTTGAGCATTGCTACAACATGGACGCTTGTCACATGTGTGCATACAATAATAGTACAGGGAGTATATATATAGCTGCAAATGATAACACTACTATACTAGCCTGGTACAGCAGTTGCCAATGGTGAGCTCCAAATTATGTTACTATCATGCATGTCTTACTCTGTCACATCCAAGTTTATATAGATGTTTGCACTACTCCCCACAAACTGCCATTATATGCAGTACTGTACAGACCATAGATAACATGTTCAGATGTTCAACATATAATGCTGAGATACATATGTCGCAGTTATGTCCCACTGCACACAGCTACACACTAATTTGTCCATGGCAGTAGTTATGCATGGCATCACTGCATACATACCTACTGCTGCCACGTATGCATGTTTCTGAGTATGTACAGTACTATTCATGATCATCTACTACTTGCCGGTAACTACAACTCTGTTACATACCTGTTACTCACTGTCAGGTCCATCTGTGTATGCTTTACAAGGTTTTTTTTTTTTTGTTAAGTAAAGTTTTTTACTTATTAGTTGTTATCGGTTATTAATTAAGTTTTTTTTTTCTTAATTAATATATGTAGTTTTTCAGAAAGTAAACATAATATTTACTGAAGTAAGGCTTACATAGCAAATGAGCACAGTCAGTGGAGTGTAGGAGTAGGATATGGGGAGTAACAGAGTAGGAGATAGGTGACATCACAAGGTGGGTATGTATGAAAGTAGTGCAGCTCATTGGAGGACAGTGGCATCTGTTAGGTGTCAGTTAGACATCATGGAAAGAGGTGTGTCAACAGGTAGGCCAGGGAAAGTCAAGAAATGGAAGGTGTATACTGTGGATAACACCAAAGTTTCTTGCTGAGCAGGTATGTGCGCATGTGCGCGCCTGTAAACTTGAATAAGACAGAGTGCACGTGTGGAAGTGTGAGTGCACGCGTTTAAGCCAGAGTAAGCATGTATAAGGCTGGTGGAAGACTTGTGAACTTGTTTGCGCTGGTATGTACGCGTTTTAGCCCGAATAATCAAGTTTTAGTCTGTCTAAGCATGTATGCGTGTGTGTGAGCTGCTGTGAGCATGTTTGCGCTTGTATGCGCATCGCTCCCCCTGAGGAAACAGAAAGGAAAAAGGAAGCACAACAAATAGCAGGAAGCTACCAGGTGATACTAGTAGAGCTAGCAGGTGAAAACAATCCAAATCAGGCAATAACACATGCAGAGCACTAGCCCAGCCCAGCCCAGCACTTAAAACTGCAAACAACAGTGCAGTTTGTTTCTCACAAGAGACACTGAAACACTGGAGTATGCTACTAGAAGTGAAAACTGAAAAAGCTTCACTCAGACAAAAAATGCTAGGGGCTGCCATTGCTGTTATAAGACGACATATGCAACATGCTGAGGGGTGACAATGCAAATGCTGCTGGACAACCCACAGTGAGGAGACGGAGAAGAGTGTACAGGCCCAGGGTCACCTACCAGGGGTTACATGAGCTGGAGATAGTGGAGCACTATAGAGTGGACAGAGACCTCCTGCAGCAAATTGTGGAGCTGTGCAGGCAACACCTCATACACAGAACCAACAGAGGGGAACCCATCCCAGTGGAAACCAAGGTATGTGTTGGCCTAAGAATACTAGCAACAGGTACCTTTCAGAGACCAACTGGTGATATGATGGGGATATCACAGGCATCAGCATCCAGTGTACTGCACCAATTCCTGGATGCCATGTCAGCACATGTTGGTGATCATGTATATTTCCCCAATTCCTGTGAGGTATTGGCCAGCAATATGCGTCTCTTCCAGCAAATAGCAGAATACCCTGAGGTAGTGGGTGCAATAGACTGCACGCATATACGCATCAAAGTACCAGCCGGTGAGCGGGGTAGGGCCTACATTAACTGCAAGGGCTTCTCCTCCATTAACTGCCAGGTCGTGTGTGATGCCCAGGGCATAATAATGAATGTGTGTGCTGGCTGCCCTGGAAGCTACCATGATTCCCATATCTGGCATCTGATGCAGCTGTACCAGACATTTTCCAATGGGGACATCCCACATGGTCACTTAGTGGGGGATGCTGGCTATGCACTGGAGCCGTGGCTGATGACACCCATCAGAAATGCACGCACACATGAACAAGGACGCCATAATGAGGCACACGCACAAACACAAAATGTAATTGAGCGTGTATTCGGGTTGCTCAAGTCACAGTTCCGGTGCCTGGACACATCTGGTGGAGCCTTGCAATACTCACCAACTACATGTACCCAAATTGTCAAGGTATGTGCTATGCGACATAATATGATCCTGCGAAAACAGCTGCAACAGGACCAGCATAGGCCTGAGCCAAACAGCCCCCCACCAGTGCCAAGGCAATCACAGGCAGACCGTGACTTGGAGAAAGAACAACCTGAGCCTGCCCCAGTAGGCAGACGGAGGTATGCCCAGTATGCCTTGGCCTTGGCAAAGAGGCAACGCATAGCACATACACTGGCTCAGTAGGAACCCTGGAAATGGTACCTCGCTCTGACTCGCACATATAGTAAAAGGGATGCCTAACTTGACACTACCTGTTGCCAAACATGTATAGGGAGTGCAGTATGCGCATCCGACATAGGCAGCCCTGCAGCATCACCTGAGGCATGATTGTCATATGTTAAGCAATGTAAGGTAGTGCTAAACAGCATTTACCACCATGTTGTATATGCAAACTTGATGACCTTCAGTAGCATCCTACCCTCACCAAACATGAGGCCACAATATGAAGACAAGATGATCAATTACAACAATTGGCTTAAGTATTGGTGTCAGTGAAAGGGGATTCAATGCCTGTCAGCCTGGGACGAGATGCTCGACAAGACATGATGCTTTGCTAGGGATGGATTTCACCTATCACCTGTGGCATTTTGGATATTGCCAAAGGCTCTTGTCACCCCCATAGTGCCTTTTCTAGGTAAGGCTCAAAAGACAAACCCACCTCCATAGGTATCACAAGGGATAAGAAAGTATAAGTAATGCTACTCAATGCCAGAAGTCTAAACTGCAAGATGCACGCACTCCAAACACTCCTCAGCATGGAGAATGTTGATATCTGTGCAGTAACAGAAACCTGGTTCAAGGCTCCCAAGAGCACCCTAGCATTCACAGGTACACCTCATACCATGCTTTACAGCTGCAAAACATGGAACAAACTACAAAAGGATGGTGAGTATCCATATTTGTCAAAGATACCCACACCCCCAGGTTGGTGGCACAGCATGAAGCATCAGAGACTACCCATGTGTAACCAACAGTGGGTAAAACCGCCTTCCAGTTCATAGCCTGCTACAGACCAGCCTCCTAAACCCAGGAACCACACTTGGCTGACTGGAGAACACATAAAAATATGAAGATCTCCCCAAACACCATTAGATTGCATGTTTTCAACTACCCAAACATACACTGGGAGCATTACCCTAGCTCCAACACCCTAGGCCAAAGGTTCCCAGAATTTATAAACCAAAATGCTATGGAACAACTTGCTACCACTCCCACAAGAGGGGAAAACATACTGGACCTGATCATCACCAACTTGGGAACTCTATGCCCAAGACTAGAAGTGTATCCCTCACTGGTACGATCACACCAGATAGTAATCTCACTGGATATTCACATCCCCACCCCATCCCATGGCCAGAAGACCACAGTGAAAAATGTTCACTAAAGCATGTGTCACACACTTCAAAACTGAGGTGGAATCCTTCACAGCCCCTGTGTCTGTGGAAAATACAGCCCAGTCCTCATAACCCTTTATAAATGCATTCTATGAACACCGTCAAGAATGGATGGATCATGCAATCCCAAATAAAACCAAGACCCAATCCTCCAAAGGCAGGCATCCTGTTTGGTGGACCCCAGCCATAAACAAACCATACAATACAAGGAGGAAGCTACTATATGATAGATCCAAATCACAAAAGGGAAGCCATCTCTGACCAGTATTATTGAAAAATAATGTCCACACATAAAATTGTCTAAGGCCATCTGTGAGATAAAAATCGTACAGGACACCAAGGATAATCATGAGACAGTCTTTACTTATTGTAAAACCTGTGTAGGAATCCCCAGGTATGTTCAGAATTAGTCCAAAATGACAAACAATACAACAAACCCACAGACATTGCCAACATCCAAGCTGACAGGTTCAGTGCAAACTTCTCTCCCCCTCCCCACCAAAAGGGCAAATATGTATCCCAGCAGAGTGCTGGCCCCCTGACATCGCAGATACTCAGGTAACAGCCAGCCTCTCCAAAGCAAAACACACAGCTTCAATGGGACCAGACGGTGTCCTGGGCTGTGTCCAACATGAACCCCAAGAAGAATTGAACACACACATAAAACCACTGTTCAATGTCAGCCTTAACACAAGATATGTACCAAAAGAGCAGTGTACAGCAACAGTGGACCCTCTCCACAAAGGTGGTGCCTCAACGGATACTGCAAACAATCACCCCAGAAGCCTGACTAGGTTGGTCTGCAAAGCTATGGAAAGGATCATCATGGACCTCAGAAATAAACATATTGGGGACACACAGACACAGGATCCAACCCATTTTGGCTTTGTTAAGGGCAGATCCTGCCTCTTAAACCTGGTTTAGTACTTTGAAACAGTCACCAAGGCCATTGACGAGGGGAAGGTGGTCCACACAGCCTACCTGGACCTTGCAAAAGCCTTCCATACAGTACCCCACTTGGTCATCATAGATAAGATCACCAGCTTCAACAGAAACCCCTGTGTCACTAGATGGGTTGCAAACTAGCGCAAGGACAGAACCCACATGGTCTGAAATGCTGGAGCCATGTCAGACCACAAACCAGTTACAAGTGGCATCCCACAAGGCTCAATCCTGGGACCTCCCTTGTTTGGTATATATTTCTTAGAGGTACAGGCCAACACAGAAGGACTGTTCATGAACAAGTTTGTAGATGACTGCAAACTGGGTGCCATAATGAACCCTCCAGCTGACACAAGCATCCTACAAAAGGGCCTCATAGAAACAGACAACTGGTGCCAGAGCCATGTCCTCAAGCTAAACACAAAACAGTGTATAGTCCTCCCCTTTGTCAAAAACTAAGTGCCCACAAATTACTACATATGTGGTAACCCATTAAGTATGGAAGAAGTGATAATGGACCTGGGGACCCAAGTCGGTAGCAATCTCACATTCGACAACCATGTGGGCAAAGTGTTCAGAGAAACATTTCATATAGCCCACCTAATCATGAAGGTAATCACATCTACATCAGTGGAGGCCATTGTGCCTCTTAACTCATCCTTCATCAGGCCCATAATTGAGTACAATGCCCTTTGTGGGATGTACCTTTTCAGACACCTGCAGCAGCTGGAAAGACCACAAATGTACCTCACCAGGAGGATCAAAGGGCTCAAACACATGCCAGTCACTGCCCGGTTAAAGAAACTGCAGCTCCACTCAGTGGCATACTGCCTGTCCAAAGGCGATCTGTGCCAGATGTATAAAGCCATGTCCAACCTGGAATCAGTGGACATGCTGCACCTTGGAAAATCAGAATGCCATCAAGCTATGCACTCAAGAGACCTGAACCTCAGGACTGAAATAAATAGGACATGCTGGAGTGACAGATCCATAACCCAGAGGCTCCCCCCACTCTTGAGTAAACTCCCACTCCAGGTTAGCCAGAGTCCCTCATTGACTCTCTTCAAGAGGAATCCTGATGTGTGGATGGGAGATTGTAGGTTTACCCTGGGTATCACTTCTATATCACTGTTAGCCAGAGGCACAGTATACTAACCATGAAAAATGTAATGGCAAACTCCACTTACAATTTGTGATGAAAGCCAAACACACTCTGGCTAGGATTATAAATGCCCTAGGGCAGATAGCCTAGTATGAACCTATAAACAGAATCACACACACCAAGTAGTACAACTGTGGTCACTGTGGAGTAATGTTTGCCAATGTCCACCCAAGTTGGTGAATACACAGCAATGTCAGATAAGCCTGGTTTAAGTAGGCCATAGCTGAACAAAATGCAACATGCTCATAGTTGCCCAACTGGCCATTAATTAGTTTGGTCTGCTCAGTATGAGCATTTACAGCAGTGATGGGACTCAAACCCATGATACTGTGCATCGTAGCGAAATTACTGAACCACTACACCATGACACTATTGCAGTGCTCAGCCAGCATTCGAGAATGTTGCCAAGTCTTTGCAAACTATCCCGTGGAAACCCTGCAAGCACAGCATAATCCCTGTTGAGTTATGACACAAAGGAGTCTGGCAATAAGAACACAACATGACTTCCAACACACACAATATTAATGTCAATATTCGCCATGTTCACACACAACCACAAATGTAGTGGACTGGGCATGCTCACACACTTAAATAAATGAGACACATGTCAGGCAACAAACCATGGAAAGCCTGCACTGGGCATGCTCACACACTTAGGCCATGTCTGAGTATAGCAGTCAGTCACACATATCTGGCAGTTGTATGTGTTAAGCCAGGAACCTCCCACGATACAGCAATCCACCCTGTGCACACAGTTAAATGACAACAGACACATATATTAATATACCGGAACCCTGTCATGATCAAACATGCTACGCAGATACACATGTTGTTCACAGAAACTGTGAAAGCTACGGCAATAAAGACCTGCAAACAGTAGCAGCAACAAATATCGTGCATCCCAAACATAAACATAGGTGCAGAGGTGAATACTAGGCTGTCTGCCCTGGGGAATTCATAAGCCTAGGCAGAGTGTATTTGGCGTCTGCCTCCCCAGTAGAGTAGCCTACTGTGCCTCTGTAAAGTAGGTCACAGAAGGCACCCTTTAAGGCTACTTTGCTGTGCATCTGTCAAGCAGGGACACAGTGGAGATCCCAGGGGTGAATTTGCAATTTCCCATCCATGCGGCTGTATTTTGCTGGAAGAGGGTTGGTGAGGGGCTATGTCTAACTTTAACTGGGATTCAATTCCAGAGTGAGGGTAGCCTGTGAGTAATGAATCTGTCCCTGCAGCATGTCCTATTTATGTTTGTGCTGAGGTTTACGTCCCTGGAGTGTGTAGCTGTAAGGGTCTTGGATGTTATGAGGTGGAACATGTCCATTACTTCTGGGTTTGAAATGGCTGTGTACGTCAGGCATAGATTACCTCTGAGTAGGCGTTAAGCAACTGAGTAGAGCTGGATATCCTTTAGCTGAGCTGCATAGGACATCTGTGTGTAACCCATGATTCTCTTGGGGAGGTACTGTTGTGTTCACTGTAGTTGCCACAGGTGTTGGGTAAGGTACACCCCAAAAGGGGCATTGTAGTCAAACATGGTCCTGATGAGTGAGTAGTAGAGGGCCACAATGACCTCACATGATCTACATGCAAACACCCATGTGAGAAGGAGGGCTATACAAAGTTCTTAGCAATGACTCTCTGTCAAGGTGATTAGCAAAGCAGAGGTATGATCTATCTGGGTCTGTGGGATATTGCTCTGTTATGTAGTAGCTTCTTCCTTCTGTTGTACAGCTTATATATGGCTGGGGTCAACCAGACAGGTCTCCTGTTTTGGAGGAGTCATGGTTTTATGTGGGATAGCATGATCAATGCATACCTGCAGCTGCTCATACAATGTGTTTGTAAAGAATTCTGCAGATTGGTCTGTATTATCCTCCAGCACGGGGCCTCTGAAGTATTCCACCCCAGTCTTCACAAGTGCAAAGTCTGCTTTTGAGAAATTCTTTAGAGTGATTTCCTTGGCTGGGTGTGGGGACGGGATATGGATGTCCAGGGAAAGTTGATCATGGTCTGATCTTAACAATGACAGTTCTACCTCTGGTTTGGAACATAGAGTCCCCATGTTGGTGATGATCAGATCCAGTATGTATTCCCCCTAGTGGGTGTGGTGACAGGTTGTGCCATAACACATGGATTCACAAATTGTAGTGGCTGTAGGGTGATGTTGAGGGCTTGAGTAGTATCCCCAGTCAATATTTGTGTACCTGAAGTCAACCACTATAATGGTGTGTGTGAAGACCTTCATATCCGACACTGTTCCCAGGAAAGCCAAGTGTGGTTACTGGGTATGGGTGGGTGGTCTGAACTACACACCAAACCAAAAGGCAGTTTTGCACAATGGTAGGTGTATATTTATGGCCTGTCATGCTTAGTGCAGTGGAACCAACCCAGAGGTGTGTGTATATGTGATGTATATGGATACACCCCCTGCTTTTGTTCTGTGTCACAAGTCCTATGGTCATAAAGCATGGTATAGAGCATAACCTGGCAGTGCCAGTGTGCATATGTGACCATGAACTAGGTTTCTGTGAATGCACAGATATTGTTATTTCCCATACTGAGGGATAGTTAAATGTACATTCTTCTTTGGAAAGACTGATGATGCCAGCACCCTATAAATACAGCAGGAGAAGGGAAATCATCCAGTAATGCGAATAGTTCATAGGTTCATAGGTTCATAGGTTCATACTAGGCTATCTGCCCTAGGGCATTTATAAGCCTAGCCAGAATGTGTTTGGCTTTCGCCACCCATTTTAAATTTATTTTGCTATGCCCTTTTTTGAGGTTAGTATACTGTGCCTCTGTCTAACAGTGACACAGAAGTGATACCCGGGGTAAACCTACGATCTCCCATCCACTCATCAAGATTCCGCTTGAAGAGAGTCAATGAGGGACTCTGCCTAACCTGGACTGGGATTTCATTCCAGAGTGAAGGGAGCCTCTGGGTTATGAATCTGTCCCTCCAGCATGTCCTATTTATTTCAGTGCTGAGGTTCAAGTCTCTCGAGCACATAGCTCGATGGGATTTGGATTTTCTGAGGTGCAGCATGTCCATTAATTCTGGGTTGGACATGGCTTTATACGTCAGGCACAGATCGCCTCTGAACAGGCGGTATGCCATTGAGTAGAGCTGGAGTTTCTTTAACCGGGCAGCATATGGCATCTGTTTGAGCCCTTTGATCCTCTTGGTGAGGTACTTTTGGGGTCTTTCCAGTTGCTGCAGGTGTCTGGTAAGGTACATCCCAAAAGGGGCATTGTACTCAATTATGGGCCTGATGAGGGATGAGTAAAGAGGCATGATGACCTCCCCTGATCTAGATGTGAATCCCTTCATGATTAGGTGGGCTATATAAAATGTTTTTCTAACCTCTTTGGCCACGTGGTTGTCAAATGAGAGATTGCTATTGGCTTGGGTCCCCAGGTCCCTAATTACTTCTTCTGTACTTAATGGATTACCACCTATGTGTTAATTTGTGGGCACTTTGTTTTTGCCAAAGGGGATGGCTATACACTTTTTGGCATTTAGCTTGAGGCCATGGCTCTGGCACCAGTTGTCTGTTTCTATGAGGCCCTTTTGGAGGATGCTTGTGTTGGCTGGAGAGTCGATTATGGCACCCAGTTTGCAGTCATCTGCGAACTTGGTCAGCCACAGTCCTTCCGTGTTGGCCTGTACCTCCGAGAAATATATACCGAACAAGAGAGGTCCCAGGACTGAGCCTTGTGGGACACCACTTGTAACTGGTTTGGAGTCTGACATGGCTCCAGCAATTCAAATCATGTGGGTTCTGTCCTTGAGCCAGTTTGCAATCCATCTAGTGACATAGGGGTTTATATTTAAGCTGGTGAGCTTATCTATAATGCCCGAGTGGGGTATTGTATCGAAGGCTTTTGTGAGGTCCAGGTAGGCTGTGTGGACCACCTTCCCCTCGTCAATGGCCTTGGTGACTGTTTCAAAGAAATCAACCAGGTTTAAGAGGCAGGATCTGCCCTTAACAAAGTCGAACTGGGTAGGATCCAGTGTCTGTAGGTCCCCAATATCTTTATTTATGAGGTCCATGATGATCCTTTCCATAGCTTTGCAGACCAAGCTAGTCAGGCTTATGGGGCGATAGTTTCCAGGATCCGTTAAGGCACCAGCTTTATGGAGAGGGACCACTGTTGCTGTACGCCACTCTTTGGGCAGATATCTTGTAGTAAGGCTGAGATTGAACAGTAGTTTTATGTTTGGGTTTAGCTCTTCTTGGAGTTCATGTAGGACGCAGCCCGGGACACCGTGTGGTCCCATTGATGCTGTGTTTTTTGCTTTGGAGGGGGCGGCTCTTACCTGAGCATCTGAGATGTCAGGGGGGCAGCACTCTGCTGGGATAGATATTTGCCCTTTTGGTGGGGAGGGGGGGAGAAGTTTGCGCTGAACCTGTCAGCTAGGATGTTGGCAATGTCTGTGGGTTCAGTGTATTTTTTGTCATTTTGGACTAATTCTGAGCATATCTGGGAATTACCACCCAGGTTCCTAACATAACTAAAGAAAGCCTTGTGATTATCCTTAGTGTCCTGTGCAATTTTTCTCTCGAAGCTGGCCTTAGACAATTTTATGAGTGCCTGTAGTTTTTTGCTAATACTGATCAGTGATGCCTTCCCTTTTTGGGATTTTGCTCTATCATTTAGTAGCTTACTCCTTCTATTGTATAGTTTGTTTATGGCTGGAGTCCACCAGACAGGACGTCTGCCTTTGGAGGATTGGGTCTTGGTTTTATTTGGGATCGCATGATCCATGCATTCCTGAAGGTGTTCATAGAATGCGTTTATAAAGGATTCTGCAGTATGGGCCGTATTTTCCGCAGGCCCGGGGGCTTTGAAGGATTCCACCTCGGTTTGAGGAGTGTGAAATTTGCTTTAGTGTACTGTGCTAATGCTTCTTTTTCAAGTATCATAACATAGGAAGGAGTTTGAATCCTGCAAACGCTCTGTGTGTGGGGGGCAGGGGTGTGTGTATGTCTGCAATTCTTTATGAAAGGAATGGCCATTTTGAAGACTGGGATAACACACTAAAAGATGTACATTCTTCTTTGTAAACACTGATGATGTCAACACCCTATAAATACAGCAGGAGAAGAAAACTCATCCAGTAATGCAAATAGTGTGCTGTGCTAATGCATCTTTCTCTCAAGTGCCATAACCTAATTAGATAGGGGTTTGAATCCTACAAATGCCATGTGTTGTGTATTTTGCTTTCATTATTGTATGACATATTATTATAACAGTAATTGCCATGCACACATCAGGTATGTGTTTGCCACATACAGATATATACCTGTGACCTATAATAGTTCCTATGTGTGAAGCCTGCCGCATATGAATACAGTTGTTACCTTTGCTGCCATGTGCTGCAGCTTACCAGACCTTAGGCCATACATGTATGTTGGTGACAATGTAAGCTACTGCAGTGATCTGTGTCCTAGGCCAACTATGTGACACACACCCATGAAAGCTTTGATAGATTAATGTGGGTGACGGTTCATGTCTGCAGTATATGTCAGACATGTTAAAACACAGCAAAGTCTGTGAGTGATGGCCATCCCGTGTAGGTGTATGGCAACTGTTGCCGATATGCATACAGACACCTTCTTGCTTAGGTGATACACAGAGGGACTGCAGAATACCTTTGGAAATGTGAATATCACAGGATAGACAAGATAACACCTGTCCACATGTACACACCATTACACGTTCTACATGATGGGTGCTACCACCTACATGGTACTGTTGGAATACTATGTTAACTACATGCCGATGATAATGCCACAGTAGGGTTACAGCAATATACCATGGCTTGGACAACAGGTATCTGTCCATATGATACCCTTGTGGTGGTTAGGTGTGTCATGTGTAGAATGCATTGTAGGCCACTGTATGTATTTGCAGTCATGGATGGACATATCCATAGTGTGTTGGCATGTACATGAGACTGCTATATGCCAAAGGGTATTGTTCCCAGGGATGTGTGGGACTCAGTAACAATGGCTACTGGTATAGTGTAGTACTGCAGGGATATCACTGACACCAGGTTCCTACGTCTGTGTATCAGTTGAGGAGACACCATGTAATGACCACTGAATGTCAGGCTATGTAAGCTGTGTATACTACCAGAATGCAGACCATTGACATGTGGAAACCATATCACCCACAGCATACTGTCAAACCATGTCATGTTCCATGCTGACCATGTTCACAAATGTACACCTGCAAATCGGTGATGCAAACATCACACATGTACTGTCCACACCCCAACACATGCAGGCACAGGTACACACAACAGCCATGTGGCACATGTGTAGACAGTACACTTTGGGAATTAACACTGGTGTATACAAAACTGCAATGACAAACATAGTTAATGCATCATGCATGCTCAAATCTACCCACAACAATATCATTACACTGTACTGTTAACAACATGATAATAATACTACAGTGCTATGTAGTCACTCTGTGCATCAGTACCATGCTATCCTGTTCCAGCATCAATGTTACAGATGGCAGGAGGTGGCACAGTTTCATCATATGCACAGGGTGTGTACTTGGTTTACCAGAGTCTGCCATTGACACATCCAATCGACATGTATGCATGTGTGTGTGTGTGTGTGTGTGTGTGTGTGTGTGTGTGTGTGTTAGTGAGGGACAACAGTACAAGATGAGGCAACTTTGCTGTGATGTATGTGTGTATGTGTTAGCCCTAGGTGTTAGCATTATGTGTGTGTGTATGCATGCACACAGTTGCACCATGTGGCTGTCATATACGGGTGTTTGTGGACAGCCACAGACTGTACCTGCCAGGTACTACAGGTCACTGTCTCTGGCCACGGACACGGTACCTGTGCCTGGCAAGGGTGTTATGGACAGTTTCAGGTACTAAGCCAGACTGGGTACTGTCATCAGAAGCAATGGGTTGTTGACTGGACACATGTCCCTGCTGGGACTGTCCAGAGCCATGTGCACATGGTCTTCTAGGACAGTCTAATGACAGCACAGACCCAGCATTGCTGGGGCTGGTACTGGCACTATGGGAGCGGCTGCGGGTTTGTTGTCATCCGCGACAACTGGCAGCTAATAATGTTGCTGGCAGACATCCACATAGACGCCTCAACTGTCCTGCACTGTCCTGGCTCCTGCACGTATAGTTGTGGAACGGATCTAATGTGTCCTCCCAATGTCTATCAATGACCTCGCTGATGTAACGGATGGCAGACGCAATGTCACGCATAGTGTCATTCATAGCGGTGCGATGTGCTCTAAGCTCCCTTAGACCCTATCTGGTGTACCGTTCCAAACGTGCCTGTGCCTTCATTACAGCCCGGAACATAGCTGAGGTTGATAGACCTCTGTGGGCACGTCTGACAGGGGCAGTACGACCACGGATGCTCCTACGAGAACCCCTGGACATCTGCCTGTGTAGTACCATGTCAGGAATCTGGCCATGGCTGCTGTGAGGGGATGCATGTGCCAATGATACCGCACTACCCTGGTCAATGCCCACTGTATGCTGTCCCTCAGCTAAGGACATTGGTGACAATGGCTGTATCGGCAGGATGACTGTGCACATTGATGGGGTTGACTGCTGTGTACTGTCAATTGGATGACCAATGACAGACTCTGTCACACCTCCCTGTGCCATTACACATGTATCATCATTAGCACTATCCCCAGCAGTGGCTTCAGGTCCCCTGCTGCACTCCACCAGAGCAACATCAGAACCTGTGAGAGGAAGATAGGAAACACAGTTTACAAATGTGTACACGATATTAGCACACAGGCGCACATGCACACATGCACACATGCACACAGGCACACATGCACACATGCACACAGGCGCACATGCACACATACACACAGGTGCACATGCACACAGGCGCACATGCACACATGCACACAGGCACACATGCACACATGCACACATGCACACAGGCGCACATGCACGCAGGTGCACAAGCACACATGCACACAGATGCACATGCACAAAGGCGCACATGCACATATGCACACATGCACAAGGCGCACATTCACACATGCACACAGGCACACAAGCACACAGGCACACAAGCACACAGGCACACTCCTCAGTACAGCAGATACAAACACAGACACACCTGCAATCCAACACATACACAATACTGTTTTAGGGTGGGTGACCGTTTCACAAGGAAAAACATCACTGCACATGTGTCAGCATGCAGGCTACGTGTTGCACAGGAACATGCAGTGCAAGTGTAGACAGCCCTTGTTAGTAACAGTATATGTGTACTTGATGCTTGTGTGTAGTTGTTCAGTGATGGTCTCTACCCTGGGACACAATGTGTACAAGGACATAACAATGTTGTGCAAGTGTTACAAGCTGTGGGTGCATAGATTTGCACACACACACACACACACACACACACACACACACACACACACACACACACACACACACACACACACAAAACACATGACGGTGCTACACAATAACAGCTATATGAACTTTTGTGGTCAGTGGAACTGGATGTGGTGTAGTAATGTGAGCCATGATCAACATTATTCTTGTGGTCAGTCAACAATAATAATGTGTGCCAGACAGGCAGCTAGCATGCTGTACCTGAAGTGCAGGAACATGACTACATCCACAATTACACAGCCACTTGTTACATGGGTGTGTAATGTGGCCAATAGTGAGCATTGCCTAGCATGAATGTATTATTTGTTCCAGACTGTTGCACAAAGACATGACAGGCCTCTAACCCTAAGGTATATTATGTGTGCTGTGTAGATAAGTGGGATGCTGAAGGCTGGCCATACAGCAGATGTCATAATTGGACACGTGTAGTAGGCTAAGGTGTAGTGTGTATGCCAAACATGTGTGTGTTGTGTACATGTGTATCTGGTGAGCCTATACAATGTCCAGTACTGTGTTGCCACACATGTGTGTCATGCTCTGTGTATTGCATGTGAGTGAGGCAGCTACTGAGAATAATGGGATATGCATAGTCTCACAGCAAACATGCACAGCATGCATTATGTGTAGGTGTGTTACATGTGCACACACTACACCTCCATATGACATGCATATGTCATTAGCAATAGTATTGTTATTACACATTCACCAGCATGGATTGGCTGCCTTGCTGTCACTCCAGAGGGACCTGCAAACATATGAGAGTGATTGCCAGTGGCCACAACTGTGCCTTTGATACTGTGAGTATGATAAAGTACAGTAGTACAACAGGTGGCTTTCACAGGTGTACAGATTATGCTCAGAATATCAATCTTGCAGAAGAATGGGCAGGTTAACAGCTACACAAACAGTACACATCTCACACACGCATAGACTACCAGTACAGAGAACAGTCAACTACAGATATGGGATGTTACCTGCACACTCCATTTCAACATGCTGGGTGGCTCCGGCCTCCATGATGACACATGTTTGTGGATGTTTTTGTTGTTGGCCTGGAGCCACAACACTTAGGAGGTGCTCCTCCACACTGGTGAGGCGGGGGTGGATAGGTACCCCACCACCTGTGGCAAGCTGTTGTCTGTGGAGATCAGACGCACGCTGCCAGACATGTCTAATTAAATCACTGCAGTGATGGCGTACCTGCTCATATATCCGGTTATGCATGCCTATGTCATTTACCTGACGGACAAGTTCTTGCCACAGTGCATCCCTCTCATGCTGGTTCTGGCTGGTCCTGGAAAACAGCACAGAGTAATTATGCACCAGGCTCTGGTGGATCTCCTGATACTCTTCTGCTGTATACAGTGGGTTTCTC
Organism: Protopterus annectens; assembly: GCF_019279795.1. Lineage (NCBI taxonomy): Eukaryota > Metazoa > Chordata > Ceratodontiformes > Protopteridae > Protopterus > Protopterus annectens. The sequence continues at coordinate 1,763,941,976 of NC_056737.1, forward strand.
TGATGTACCATCACCCTGGAAGGAAGGAAAAGAAAAATATGTGAGCAAGTCACGTGGCACACTTAATATTCAAATGTACTGATATCACTTCACTGTCATATATAGCATCTGTCTGTCTATCAGGGGATACACATGTTAGATACCACATATCAGTGCTCAGCCCACACTTGTCTGACAGAGCCTGCCACACTCCATACAACAAACTAGTATACACCAGCACTCGGCACACTGTTTGGGATACAATGCACAACCTCACACTGGGGTATGTATCAAGCTAATGGATGAAGAATATTGTCGTCCCATGCAAAGAATGCAATACACATGTACAGTTTCAATGGTAATCCACCCTAGTCTTTGATGCCATACCCCTACCTGACATACATGCACAGTTGTTACTAAAGCCAGCATACTGCTGTCACAGAGTATACATGCTGCCAGGTACACACACATACCCTGTAACACACATGTGATTGCAGCCATGGTACAGGCATCATTACACACACATCACACATACATACAACACACAAATGTATGACAACACAGATGAGCATTAACTGTGTACCTTATAGTACTGTGTCCCCCTACTTATAGATACCTATGCATGAGGTATGTAATCTGTGCAGACTACAGGTAACACACCAAACAGTGTTACCACAGAATGTGAACATACACCATACTGTAGTGTTTAGGCCTACATCATCAGGTAGTACAACAGTTCATATGTGAGCTGGATTCAACAGCAGTACCACTTACTAAGCATTCATGTATTGCTTCTGCCTATGATGGGACACTGCAGTCGTACACAGGGAACTACGGCACAACATATGTCAATCTACTATGTCTGCATCCCAATAACTGACACATCTTTCTCTGGCCTCACACCAATGACACCAACTACCATGACAGACACAAACTCATGCTAAGCTATCACACCTTTACAGACCTTGCACACAGTCAGTGTCACACTCACTCAATGTCACATAGCTGGTATTGCACTGAGTACATGTGTGTGTGTGCATTGTGTCATAGGTAGGTACTATGCTATTGGCCCTGGGCCTATGGCAGCCTAGCCATATGCTACCCTGCCCTTTGGTACACATGTACTGTGATTTTACTTGCTCCTGTGAAACGGTTACACACAGGTGACTCACAGGGCATATTACCTATCGCCATAACATTCATCAGAGGTATGTATGACATCTACTAATGAGGAACCTTGTTTGTTAATGCTGGGTAGTTTAGTCCAGGGTATGGCATATTTGTGTACAGAAACCTGTACCTCCAGCATGTGCTGTTTAGTGCAGTGACAGGGATTAGGGCCCTAGGTCATGTAGGCTGGATGGATTGTGAGGTGTTGCCATGGTGGTTGGCTGACTGGTATGGGTGTGACATAACTCTGTATGTCCAGCACTGGTAACCTCTGAGTAGGCAGTATGCAAGGCACTCTAGCTGTGGTTTTGTGAGTCAATCTGCATAGGGAATGTGTTTGTGTCCATTATCAGTCTTTGTTAGGTATGTATGTGGCTTTTCCATTTGCTGTAGTTCTCATGGGAGGTACATACTGCATAGGACATTGTGAGGTGTACAGGGGTACACTGACTTACATTTCCCTAGCTGACACACCTTTTGTGATGACACATAGCATGTACAGGGATTACAAGACTAGTGTGCCTCTGTGGATATCAAAGGGGAGGCTATTGTACACCTGTGTCCCATGTTCCCTTCTGACACCTCCAGTGGTAGGCAGGCAACCATCTATGTGGTAGTTAGTGGGTAACATGTTTTGGAATGGGGTATGGTACTGCAGTATCAACACAGGTGTTTTGTCCATGCCTTGGTCACCAGGCACCTGTTGCAGTACATCTGCCCCCATGTCCCCCTCTCTCACTCTCTCTTTATATATATATATATCCATATAAACATATATATCAATATATACATATCCGTATATATATATATATATATATATATATATATATATATATATATATATATATGTGTGTGTGTGTGTGTGTGTGTGTGTGTGTGTGTGTGTGTGTAAATATATATACATATCTACATATATGTATATATATCTATATACACACCGCTATATATATATATATATATATATATATATAGATAGATATATATCTACAGACATTCATATCTATCTGTATACATGTATGTATCTAAATTTATATCTATATATGTATTTGTCTATTATATCTATATGTATATACATATTCTCTATCTATTTATCCATATATCACTATGTATCTATACAGACCTCTCTGTCTATCTGTCTATGTACATATATATATATATATATATATATATATATATATATATATATATATCGATATATAGATATATGTAGATATATATATATATATATATATATATATATATATATATATATATATATATATATATATATATATATATATATATATATATATATATATACACACACGCACACACACTTCTTAACATCCATTGCTGTACATATACATGCACATGTAAGTACATGGACTGCCCACCTTTCATGGTGGGAATATCACTTCTGCAACAGTTGTGAGACATACCATTCTGTAATGATATTGCAAACTGTTGTGCATAATGCATCATACTGTCCTCAAGCCATATAGCTGTAGCAGGCCTCACTGGCTCAGTCCACAGAAGTTCACCACCACATGACATATACCTGCACTGCATGCTGTTTTCAATGCCACACACTACAACCTACATTGATATGTGCACATAGCAACCTTCAACTACATTTGTATGTCCAGCCTTCACTAACAGTTGCAGTATGTCCCTTGCCCTATGCACATCTTCATATACATATAGATACAGACTGCTAACACATATGGACGGTTCACAGTATGTAGATTATTAGATTATGTAGTTTACATTAACTTTGTTTCTGACAGCTTTTTTTTGGATTGCTGGCTTGCTAGCTTACTGGCTGGCTGGCTGGCTGGATGGCTGGCTGGCTGCCTGGATGGCTGGCTGGCTGGATGGATGGCTGGCTGGCTGGCCGCCTGGATGGCTGGATGGCTGCCTGGGTGGCTGCCTGGATGGCTGGCTGCTTGGCTGGCTGCCTGAATGGCTGGCTGGCTGGCTGCCTGGATGGCTGGCTGGCTGCCTGGGTGGCTGGATGGCTGGCTGCCTGAATGGCTGGCTGGCTGCCTGGGTGGCTGGATTGCTGGCTGCCTTGATGCCTGGATTGCTGGCTGGATGTCTCCCTGGATGGCTGGCTGGATGGCTGACTTGCTGCCTGGATGGCTGGCTGGCTGGCTGCCTGGATGGCTGGCTGGCTGCCTGGGTGGCAGGATGGCTGGCTGGCTGGCTGTCTGGATGGCTGGCTGCCTGGATACCTGGATGGCTGGCTGCCTGGATGGCTGGCTGGCTGCCTGGATGGCTGGCTGGCTTGTTTTTTCTTTTCTTTTTTTTTATTTTGATCTGTCTCTCTGTCGGCCTGTCTTTCTCTCTCTCTCTCTCTCCCTCCAGTTGCTGCAATGATATTATTGCATGTGTAGACTGGCAGTACAGTCTGCCTTTGTAGGTATTTGCCCATGTGCATGTGATGGCCTCTGCACCAATTGATGGCCAGCATTTACTAATTGCATGCAGCCTGCTGTGTTGTAATTGAAGTTCTCACTGTGATTTCAGGACACTGCTATAAAATGTTAGGTTAGGAAGGCATAGGCCTTTCAGTTTTGCAAGGTGGGTATCATGCTGGTTTGCTGTGGGCACTGTTGTGTTAGTCAGAAGGTTGGTATGTCTCTCATATCTAAGGCTGTGTTGTAGCCACTGAAATGCATGTTGTACTGAAACCTGACTGTTGCTTTTTCCATTTCCCTCTTCTCAGTGTGTATGCTAACTCACACCTGCTAATGCTAACACTGTTTACATGGGAGTATGTACTTTCCTGTGGGAGTTGTGGATTAACTGGTATACAACAGTAGTTCTTGCAATGTGTTGCCATGGCTTCACTATTTTCCCTTTACATTCACTCCTTGAAGGCCTGATATTTGTCTTTACTGGAATGTGTTGCTATGGCTTTCCTATTTTCCATTTACATTCACTCCTTGTAATGCATGATATATTTCTTTCAGAAGTAAGTTCTTATATGTTTGCTGTGGCTTGGTGGCACTGCATGCAGTCTGGTGAGCCCAAGGTCTGGGGTATGACACTTACAGGGGTATTTTATTTTGCTGCTGAGCAGTACTAGGGCCTTGTATTTTGTACTAACAATTATGAATATCAGGCACATGCAGTGCTTGTAAACTGCTGTACTGTCATTAGTTTGTTAGATGGCTACATCCTTTGATATTTCTGTGTTGTACTCCTACATGAGGGTGTGCTTGTGTGAGTAATTCTACAGCTATTTGCAGAGTGTGTAACAGCAGACAGGCTGATATGCCTGTATATTTCTGACACTTGCAGGCCTCAGATACTCTCAGGTATATATTTGACCAGCCTCAGGGAAAGGTACATATCTGTGGGATACACCCGTGATATATTTCAGATATTCTGCAGTTGTGACTGTGGGGTATTTTAAGCATATGTATTACTACACCATTTCTGACATGCAAATTGTGTCTACTTTAACTTATTGACAGTCACCATTACGTGGGATACCCCACCTTTCTGCCTACTGTTAGTACATTTCACAGGGAGTCAGTGGGGCACAGGTAACATTTTTTTTGCAAATCAGGGATATCCCTGTAAATCAGTCACAGTTGGGAAGTCTGGCCTCATACCTATTCAAATATGGCGGTGTTTCTCTTATCACACTAATGTAATGCAGTTCCACAAGAATTGCCATTAAGGAATCAGGGAACAAGCTTTGTGTAATGGCCTTCCTATATTCCCTTTACATTCACTCCTTGTATTTCATGATATATTTCTTTCAGCACCAAGTTCTTGTATATCTGTCGTGGCTCAGTGGTAATTCATGCAGACTAGTGTGTCCGGGGTTTGAGACTGACAGGGGTATTTTATTTTGCTGATGAGCAGACTACAGGCCTTGTCATACAGAGTGACTAAGGCATTTTTAAGCAGTTGTAAGTGGGTTTGCGCTGGTTTGCGTGATGCTTATACATGCGCACACTCGCTTAGATAAGCGCACACAAACGCACACCCGCTGACTACTGCTTAAAAGTGCTTACTCCCGCTAACACCCGCGCTAATTTCTTTTAAAGAAAAGAAAATGGAGAGATAGGAAATTGGTGAAAAAGGGGGCACAAAGAGGGTAGGACAGTAGGAAAACAAGCTCAGGATGTGCAGGAAGGATGTAGGGAAGTCCCATAGCTGCCCATTTCTTTATCAGCAACAGCTGTGCATATGTGTGAAATTTGGTGTGAAATTTGAAACCTTCCACCCCTGAGAGAGGGGTGAGAACAACAAAATATGTTGTACTGCCAATTAGAATTATCAGTTTACATGTCCAGTGGACATGTGTGCGAATTGGGCAGCTATGTATGGGGCGTAATTTTTTTGTGGGAACAGAGTGCCCTTTTTTATTTTTTTTTCAGGTGAGAGTGGAATGTGAGGTACAGGAAGTAGGTATATTTGGGGAGGTAGGTTGGGAAGGTTAACAGACAAGACAAACAAGATGCATACAGGGGTGGAGTATGACACATGTAGGGGATAAACACAAATGACGGGGATGGATATTTGGATATCGCAAGCCCATGAGCCCACAGATGGCAACAGTGGAACAAATCCCCACCCATAGGCAGTTACCACTGTGCCTTCACAGCCCAGGCCGTGGCTGTGTTGGGGGCTGGATAGGACGGGCAGGCACACCCGTGAGTTGTGCCACCCTCGCCTCAAGCTGGCGTAGGGGATCAGTCACAGAACGCCTGATCTCACTACGCAGCACAGACCGGACCCTATGGAGGGTGAGTGGAGGCTCTCCTCCGGCCACGCTTGCAGAGGGGGGATGAGCCCCATCCCCTGCAGTGCTTCCACTTGAAGGTGGCACATAGCCATGGGAGGAGGAGGTCCCGGCCTGGGCACTGGTGCCAGGTGCACTCGCCAGCTGAGGTGGGAGAGGTGGGTCCGCTGGAACCCGCCTTCCCTGTTGTCCTATGTTTAGCAGTATTTTATGGCATTTTGGGTTAGTAACAAACAACACCATTCAAAATTAGTTGTAACAGCATCCATCAGTATTCCCATTAACCAAACACCCATGAATTCCGAACATTGAGCAGCAAGCATAACACATGCATATTTAGAACAACAGTGCACATTCCAATAGCATGCAGGGTTCATTGGTGGCAACAGGCCATCAGGTTTGGATATGTGAACAGGGCACATGCATCAACATACATGCAGATATGTATAAACCAACAGGACAAATGTCCATGGGAATTAATCGTGAATACACATACCCAGTTTGGTGTGGAATGGCATAATTTGTGAAAATAGGGTAGGGTGGAGTAATATTACATTAACAACTTAAACTACCTCTACATATACTGTACATTCCTAGTAGATGCAGATATATATCCCCTACATGTATCAGCACAGTTTCCTGTATGTAACCTTAGGAATATTGGTGATGGGGATGTTACTGCTACATTAATATACATTCCATTTTTATTCATATACGTTCATATCTGGCTGTATTCAGGTACAGCATCCTGCTACATTTGATTTATATGGGTCTAGACAACTGTGGATGTTCAGCATTTCATACAACCATACTATTTCCATAATGCAAGGGTACAGCAACATATCCAATTTGTGGGACGGACACAGTCCATGTTCTTTATTTTATTTAACACATTACACTCTTTGGTTGTGGCTGTCGCATTCATTTCATAATGTAGTGACTGCAGTATACCTTTATTCAAGACTTATTACAGCTTTCTTGGTAGCTTCAAACTGTCTTGCTCACACTCTCTCAATTGTTTTATATTTACATTTCAGAATGGTACTTAATTCTAGGCTTTATTAACATTTATTACTGGTTTACAACAACCCTTTCCAGCTAACTCACTTATTTCATATGGCAGAATTTACAAGGATGTATTTGACACTTGTCTATCCTTTGTTGATTGATTACCACTCATTTTCTGGCTGCAGCAGTTATCTGATATTACAATACAGGTGGAAACTTCTATTTGAGACTTGTTTAAACTTTATTACTGGATTGCATTACACTATTTTCCAGGCTGCATCACTTATCTAATCTTACAATACTAGCAGAATCTTTCTTCTAGGCTTATTTGACCTTTATTAGTGGATTACAACACTGAACTCTTTTACAATCTGTCTCACTTATACTCTATGACAATACCAGCTAAATAATTACTAACCTTCCTGGTGGCGCAACCTCAGCAGCCTATCAGCATAGGTTCGGTGATTCGCTCAAAGAACACCTGCAGCTGTAATATAAAGGAAATGTAGTATAGAAGAGCTAGCAAGTTAGGCAGGTGCATGGCAAGTGCGCTAAGTAGACCCAAAAAAGAAAAACTGCCAGCACCAAGGAAGATCCAAATAGGTTTATTTGTGACTGAAACTAGACCGGTTTCAGCAGCAAGGCTTTCATCAGTAGTACAATAAGCAGAAGCAATTCAGCATCATCTTATATAATGTTAATTAGTGGATTCATGTGACATCACTTCCTGAAAAACCAATAAGGTCAAAAACAAAGGCATAAATTAAATAGTATGGGTTATTCAAAAACTTTTTCATTGTAGCATATACTATATCTAAGATATAAGGAAAAAACAGTTAGCTGGTATATCCATGATAATGAACAACATAAATAAAATACATAAAAATGTATACAAACCCAAATATGAACCTAAAACATAAATCTGGGTATTAAATGTCTGTTGTTAGATACCAACCACAAAAACCTGTGAGCTGGAATGCAAAAATGTTAATTATATAACTTCATAAAGTAATAAGTATACATACACAATGCAAGTGGTATTAGCTTATAATTTATCATTTAATCCAGGGGGGAAAAGCCCCCCAAGTTTAATGGTCCACCTCTTTTCTTTGGCATTTAAAATGTCATGCCAACCTGTTTTAAAGGATCGATTACCTATAATGTGATCAATGATGGTAAAAGTAAATTTGGCCGTGGGATGTTTAATAGAATGTCTGTATAATGCATTGGTTAATCTCTTGTTTCTGATGTCTCCAAGATGTTCAGAGATCCTAACACGAAACTGTCTGGATGTTTGGCCAATGTAAAATGCTTGACATGTACATGTGGCAAGATAAATGATCCAATCTGAACTGCAATTCCCAAAGAATTGTATGTTATATATTTGTCCAGTATTCCTACTTGTGAAACTAGTGGTTTTAAAAATGTAATTGCAAAAGCTGCAATGTCCACATGGATAAATGCCTATAAGTTTGTCCCCAGTAAGTGTTCTTTGACTGAGCATGTCATCAATAACCCTGTTTTTTTTTATAATGTGAAAAAAGTGATCCTAATGTTTTACCTTTCCTGTAGGAAAAATAACATCGTTCACCAAGATAGTCTCCCAACAAGGGATGTGAGTTGAGTATATTCCAATGAGTATTGATTATATTAACTAAATTGGCACTATTCCTGCCAAAAGTGGTAACAAATCTACATAGATCTGATTCCTTGTTTTTAGATTTGGTATTGTATTGGAGAAGAGAATCCCTGGATTTAACCTGGCTAAGTTGGACTGCTGACTCAAGTGGTACATGTTGAATAACCTCTGGATAAAAATCTCTTGGTCAAATCAATATGGTGATTATTAAGATCATCCACTGAGGAACAAATCCTTTTCATCCTCAAAAATTGAGATTTGGGTATATTTCTGATGATATGTTTAGGATGGAAGCTGTCAGCATGCAAAAGAGTATTATATTGTGGGAATTTCCTGTGGACGGATGTTCTGAGAGTATTATCTCCCTGTCATGTTAGGTAGACTTCCAAATAGCTGATTTCACTCAGACTGTATGCCACAGTAAATTCAATACCCCAGATATCCCCATTCAAGTGTTGAATAAATTCATGGAGGTATTCCTCACCTCCTTTCCATACAAGCCAACAGTCATCCAGGTATCTTCTCCATATATCAATCTCCGATAAGTAAATGTTGTGCATAGGATCATATATAATCATTTCCTCAATGTAGCCCATAAATAGATCAGCATAAATGGGTGCAAAGGATGCACCCATAGCCGTGCCTTGTAGTTGCCAATAGCAGTTTTGTTGAAAATAGAAGACATTTTTCGTGAGAATGTGTTCCACCATGCATAGTAATAAAGTATTCATCCCTGGGGGGTATAGATTAGTTTTGTTGAGCCAATAATCCAAAGCTTTAAGACCCGCCCAATGAGGGATGCTAGTATAAAGTGAAGAAACATCAAGGGTACACATAAGCCATTCTGGGTCCAATTGGGACTCGGAGACAATCTGCAAAAATTCCGTCGTATCCTTGATTCTTGCTCTTACACATGTTAATAATGGTTTCAATTTCTCAGTTAGAAAAACAGATAAGGGTTCCGTAAGTGACCCAATGCCGGATACAATGGGTCTACCCGGTGGCTGATGAATGGACTTATGGATCTTAGGAAGTAAATAGAGTTGTTGCTTCGCAGGATCCTTGACTATTAGATGAGTTCTAGTTTTATCGGAGATAATTCCGGAATCCACTGCTTGTTCCAGGAATTCATTAATCTCAGAAGCAAAACCAGGTGTGGGATCTATCTCCATTTTCATGTAGTGATGATGGTTAGATAGTTGTCTAAGGCCCTCATTCACATAGTAATCAGTGTCCATAACCACCACCGCTCCCCCTTTATCAGCAGAAATAATAACAATATCTATATTGTTTCTGAGTTGTGTAAGTGCCATTTGTTCCTTCCTAGACATGTTATGCCTCATAGTGTCCACAGAGCCCAAACTGAAGTGTATGTCCTTGATAACTGCCTGCTGGAAAACAGCTACATGTTTATCCATAGGGGGGTTAAATGTAGATTTGTGGAATCGGAAATCAGATGATCTTTGAGCATTATCAGTTTGTTCCTGTTGTTTGAAAAATAGTTTAAGGTTAATTTTTCTACAAAAGTCAATTGTGTCAGAAACAAGGATACTTTCATCAATAAAAAAAACAGATATAAAACCAAGGCCTTTATTTAGTAGGGAATATTGATCATCAGTCAAGACATGTTTAGAAATATTTAAAACATTAGTACATTGATTATTCACTTCACTATCGACATAAACAGCTCTTCTAAGTTTGTTACCCCTGTGCTTCCTACCGGCCCTGTGTTTTTTCCCCCTAAAGGGACCTCAGTCCTTCTGCCCCTTTTGGCATTTGGGGAATCACCAATATTGGGTGTCTCCGTATCTGTGGTTGAGGATTCATCACCAGAAGTGATATAATTTGACCCTGTCTTTTTTAAAATGGATCTTGGTCTCTTTCTACGTATAGAGGGGTATACTTTGTACCATGAGCAAACCTCACACCCCTTTGTGATTCAAATTGTTTGCCCTTATCATAATCATCCTTATCCTGGGCAAATTTGTGCAATTTCTTGTTCTTAAGGTTATTTTCCAAAGTTGAAATTTCTTTAGATAATTTACTTAGACAACCCTGAAAACTAGTATCTTTTTCAAACTGTTTAAGACTGTTACATGTTTTTTCCACTTCAATAATATGTCTCTGTATTGTTCTCTCACAGAAAGAAGCTAAAATATTAACTCTAGTCATGGCAGCGTCCTGTTGTGCTTGTTGCCAATCTTTCAACAGAGTTTCGTCCGGTGTGCCCACTAGTGGTTGGATTTTACATCTCAATCCTCTAGGGGATATATTCTGTGCTTGATACGCCTTAAACAATTTATTGTGCCAAATGTTTGTTCTGAGCATCTTAATTTGTTTGCCTAATTTGAAGAATAAGTTTTCGCAACCGTCAACTGGATCAGTGGTTTCCAAGTCAACCAATTCCATATGTTCAGTACCAATGCCAAAAATTTTTAGGTCATCCTTATCGGAGCATAGACCAGAAAGCAATTTGTTAAGATCCATGACAATAAGTTGCAACAAACCGGATGAACAAATGTGAATTGGACTGTAACAGAAATACTAAGGGTTGAATTAGTAAATATGTTCCAAAACAAGTGGTCAATTTGAATCACAAAGGAGCTGAAGTCGAAAAATATTGCAAATATATCTCAATACATAAGAGATAAAAAACCCTGGTAAGTTGACAAAAATACTTTGTTCAAACTGAACCTATCTTGTTAAATATATATACACTGTTATTCAAAAGGGCTAAGTTTGATAGCTTACTGGCCCTGTTGTATATAAATCAAATGCTATCTATTACCAAGGTCCTATAATAAACCATACCGGGCTGAGTCTGATAGCTTGCTAGCCCTATTGTATAGATGTCAAATGATGTCAATAGCCAAGGTCTTGTGATGAACCCTACGGGTTATATCATATATATTGATATGAAAAAAATGTGAAAGCTTAGGCTGATATTATGTATCTACCATCAAACGGAGTTGTTATTAAACCAACATAGAACTACCCATATATGCTAGAAATCCTGTACAGCAGATATTAGGTTCAGCTAGCAACATATATAGATGGAATAAACCAAAATGTGTGGCCAACATACAGATTTCACATAGAAAAACTATATAATTAGGCATTAATAATTATAAATTAAGAAAGGTCAATAGTTATTCAGTACAGTCATCAATTACTGTAGTTGACAAAAAAATATATGTATATAGGTGGCTGTCTTAAATGTGGACATTGCAGCTTTTGCAATTACATTTTTAAAACCACTAGTTTCACAAGTAGGAATACTGGACAAATATATAACATACAATTCTTTGGGAATTGCAGTTCAGATTGGATCATTTATCTTGCCACATGTACATGTCAAGCATTTTACATTGGCCAAACATCCAGACAGTTTCGTGTTAGGATCTCTGAACATCTTGGAGACATCAGAAACAAGAGATTAACCAATGCATTATACAGACATTCTATTAAACATCCCACGGCCAAATTTACTTTTACCATCATTGATCACATTATAGGTAATCGATCCTTTAAAACAGGTTGGCATGACATTTTAAATGCCAAAGAAAAGAGGTGGATCATTAAACTTGGGGGGCTTTTCCCCCCTGGATTAAATGATAAATTATAAGCTAATACCACTTGCATTGTGTATGTATACTTATTACTTTATGAAGTTATATAATTAACATTTTTGCATTCCAGCTCACAGGTTTTTGTGGTTGGTATCTAACAACAGACATTTAATACCCAGATTTATGTTTTAGGTTCATATTTGGGTTTGTATACATTTTTATGTATTTTATTTATGTTGTTCATTATCATGGATATACCAGCTAACTGTTTTTTCCTTATATCTTAGATATAGTATATGCTACAATGAAAAAGTTTTTGAATAACCCATACTATTTAATTTATGCCTTTGTTTTTGACCTTATTGGTTTTTCAGGAAGTGATGTCACATGAATCCACTAATTAACATTATATAAGATGATGCTGAATTGCTTCTGCTTATTGTACTACTGATGAAAGCCTTGCTGCTGAAACCGGTCTAGTTTCAGTCACAAATAAACCTATTTGGATCTTCCTTGGTGCTGGCAGTTTTTCTTTTTTGGGTCTACTTAGCACACTTGCCGTGCACCTGCCTAACTTGCTAGCTCTTCTATACTACATTGCCTTTCGTTTTTGCTGGCTGTTGGCATTTGGGGGATCTACCATTCGGGTAGCCATCTTTTGTGTCTGCTGCTGAGGATTGTTCGCTATGGACACTATTGGATTTATGGCATCAACGTTTTCTCTAACAGTTTAAGTATTGGCTTTTGGTTGTTCCCTTTCGGATTATCATGTTCGGTAAGGTCATTTTGTGAGTACATGGGATGCAGTAAGGCTATGTGTCTTTCCGCTTCTATCTACACGTGGCTGCAAGTGCTTTTCCACTTTTTATGAAATTGGCTGTGTTGCAAAGGGTCGTTGAGGCTATCGCTTCATTTTACCATTCTACAGTTGGTCGTCACTTTATTGGGAATGCAATTTGGCTGTATTTTTCAACATTAGTTTACATTAGCGTGATCTCGCTATTTGTACATACTTTTTTGCTTTGCCTATACTATTATTAGGTGTATTTTTGTAATGCTTCTATTAGGAATATCGCGATTACTTGGACTAAGGGCATATGCGAATCCTTTATGGACTTCCATGCATTTTTGGTAACCAAGGATTTCAAGGATCAATCGGGCTTTCTGGTGCACACTTTTGAAAAACTCTTACATGGTCCTAATCAACATCATCTTTCCAGGTACTGTTTATAACATCCATATTTTGGAGGATAATTTTTCTTCATTTGGTGCCGATTGGATTATCATGAGTACTTTACTTGTGACATTTATGTAACTGTTTGGATTGTGTGGGCCTAGTCGCTGATTTGTCCTTTGAACATTCGATTCAGGAGCATTGTTGGAGTACAGCATAACAGTGACATTTTTTGCATAAACATTTCTTGTATAAGTTCTGATATTTTTTCTATATATGTGTATACTTTTTCTCTTATATTTGATTGTGATTCACAAACCACAGCAAAAAGATACTAGGCTGTATTTGACTCTAGGATTTATATTTATAATTGTCCCTGCTGTTTATTATTACATTGTTTTTACTGACCACGTTTATATGCACTAGCTTTACAGCCTTTGTGCTGGTCAAATATTGTTTTTTATATAAAACTATATTTGTTGATTATGAACATAGCTGGTGGGTATATATAACTTTCGATAGTGCTATCCCTACATTTCATGGGATATCCTTATTGGACATTTTTCATTCTTTTATGAATACCTGTGTAGATTAATAGGTTTCTACTGGTTTTTCATGTCCTTATAGTATTTTGTTCAGTTTGGTTATATACATTTGTGGGACTATATATTGCCATACTAGTGTCTGACTTTATCTATTTGATCAATATTGGCTGAGGTCAGTCGCATCTGGTCAATATTGGCTGGGTTCAGTTATTGTGAGTTTAAGAGCATTTAAGACAGCCACCTATATCCATATATTTTTTTGTCAACTACAGTAATTGATGACTGTACTGAATAACTATTGACCTTTCTTAATTTATAATTATTAATGCCTAATTATATATTTTTTCTATGTGAAATCTGTATGTTGGCCACAAATTTTGGTTTATTTCATCTATATATGTTGCTAGCTGAACCTAATATCTGCTATACAGGATTTCTAGCATATATGGGTAGTTCTATGTTGGTTTAATAACAACTCCGTTTGATGGTAGATACATAATATCATCCTAAGCTTTCACATTTTTTTCACATCAATATATATGATATAACCCGTAGGGTTCATCACAAGACCTTGGCTATTGACATCATTTGACATCTATACAATAGGGCTAGCAAGCTATCAGACTCAGCCCGGTATGGTTTATTATAGGACCTTGGTAATAGATAGCATTTGATTTATATACAACAGGGCCAGTAAGCTATCAAACTTAGCCCTTTTGAATAACAGTGTATATATATTTAACAAGATAGGTTCAGTTTGAACAAAGTATTTTTGTCAACTTACCAGGGTTTTTATCTCTTATGTATTGAGATATATTTGCAATATTTTTCGACTTCAGCTCCTTTGTGATTCAAATTGACCACTTGTTTTGGAACATATTTACTAATTCAACCCTTAGTATTTCTGTTACAGTCCAATTCACATTTGTTCATCCGGTTTGTTGCAACTTATTGTCATGGATCTTAACAAATTGCTTTCTGGTCTATGCTCCGATAAGGATGACCTAAAAATTTTTGGCATTGGTACTGAACATATGGAATTGGTTGACTTGGAAACCACTGATCCAGTTGACGGTTGCAAAAACTTATTCTTCAAATCAGGCAAACAAATTAAGATGCTCAGAACAAACATTTGGCACAATAAATTGTTTAAGGCATATCAAGCACAGAATATATCCCCTAGAGGATTGAGATGTAAAATCCAACCACTAGTGGGCACACCGGATGAAACTCTGTTGAAAGATTGGCAACAAGCACAACAGGACGCTGCCATGACTAGAGTTAATATTTTAGCTTCTTTCTATGAGAGAACAATACAGAGCAATATTATTGAAGTGGAAAAAACATGTAACAGTCTTAAACAGTTTGAACAAGATACTAGTTTTCAGGGTTGTCTAAGTAAATTATCTAAAGAAATTTCAACTTTGGAAAATAACCTTAAGAACAAGAAATTGCACAAATTTGCCCGGGATAAGGATGATTATGATAAGGGCAAACAATTTGAATCACAAAGGGGTGTGAGGTTTGCTCATGGTACAAAGTATACCTCCTCTATACGTAGAAAGAGACCAAGATCCATTTTAAAAAAGACAGGGTCAAATTATATCACTTCTGGTGATGAATCCTCAACCACAGATACGGAGACACCCAATATTGGTGATTCCCCAAATGCCAAAAGGGGCAGAAGGACTGAGGTCCCTTTAGGGGGAAAAAGCACAGGGCCGGTAGGAAGCACAGGGGTAACAAACTTAGAAGAGCTGTTTATGTCGATAGTGAAGTGAATAATCAATGTACTAATGTTTTAAATATTTCTAAACATGTCTTGACTGATGATCAATATTCCCTACTAAATAAAGGCCGTGGTTTTATACCTGTTTTTTTTTATTGATGAAAGTATCCTTGTTTCTGACACAATTGACTTTTGTAGAAAAATTACCTTAAACTATTTTTCAAACAACAGGAACAAACTGATAATGCTCAAAGATCATCTGATTTCAGATTCCACAAATCTACATTTAACCCCCCTATGGATAAACATGTAGCTGTTTTCCAGCAGGCAGTTATCAAGGACATACACTTCAATTTGGGCTCTGTGGACACTATGAGGCATAACATGTCTAGGAAGGAACAAATGGCACTTACACAACTCAGAAACAATACAGATATTGTTATTATTTCTGCTGATAAAGGGGAAGTGGTGGTGGTTATGGACACTGATTACTATGTGAATGAGGGCCTTAGACAACTATCTAACCATCATCACTACATGAAAATGGAGATAGATCCCACACCTGGTTTTGCTTCTGAGATTAATGAATTCCTGGAACAAGCAGTGGATTCCGGAATTATCTCCGATAAAACTAGAACTCATCTAATAGTCAAGGATCCTGCGAAGCAACAGCTCTATTTACTTCCTAAGATCCATAAGTCCATTCATCAGCCACCGGGTAGACCCATTGTATCCGGCATTGGGTCACTTATGGAACCCTTATCTGTTTTTCTAACTGAGAAATTGAAACCATTATTAACATGTGTAAGAGCAAGAATCAAGGATACGACGGAATTTTTGCAGATTGTCTCCGAGTCCCAATTGGACCCAGAATGGCTTATGTGTACCCTTGATGTTTCTTCACTTTATACTAGCATCCCTCATTGGGCGGGTCTTAAAGCTTTGGATTATTGGCTCAACAAAACTAATCTATACCCCCCAGGGATGAATACTTTATTACTATGCATGGTGGAACACATTCTCACGAAAAATGTCTTCTATTTTCAACAAAACTGCTATTGGCAACTACAAGGCACGGCTATGGGTGCATCCTTTGCACCCATTTATGCTGATCTATTTATGGGCTACATTGAGGAAATGATTATATATGATCCTATGCACAACATTTACTTATCGGAGATTGATATATGGAGAAGATACCTGGATGACTGTTGGCTTGTATGGAAAGGAGGTGAGGAATACCTCCATGAATTTATTCAACACTTGAATGGGAATATCTGGGGTATTGAATTTACTGTGGAATACAGTCTGTGTGAAATCAGCTATTTGGACGTCTACCTAACACGACAGGGAGATAATACTCTCAGAACATCCGTCCACAGGAAATTCACACAATATAATACTCTTTTGCATGCTGACAGCTTCCATCCTAAACATATCATCAGAAATATACCCAAATCTCAATTTTTGAGGATGAAAAGGATTTGTTCCTCAGTGGATGATCTTAATAATCACCATATTGATTTGACCAAGAGATTTTTATCCAGAGGTTATTCAACACGTACCATTGAGTCAGCAGTCCAACTTAGCCAGGTTAAATCCAGGGATTCTCTTCTCCAATACAATACCAAATCTGAAAACAAGGAATCAGATCTATGTAGATTTGTTACCACTTTTGGCAGGAATAGTGCCAATTTAGTTAATATAATCAATACTCATTGGAATATACTCAACTCATATCCCTTGTTGGGAGACTATCTTGGTGAACGATGTTATTTTTCCTACAGGAAAGGTAAAACATTAGGATCACTTTTTTCACATTATAAAAAAAAACAGGGTTATTGATGACACGCTCAGTCAAAGAACACTTACTGGGGACAAACTTATAGGTATTTATCCATGTGGACATTGCAGCTTTTGCAATTACATTTTTAAAACCACTAGTTTCACAAGTAGGAATACTGGACAAATATATAACATACAATTCTTTGGGAATTGCAGTTCAGATTGGATCATTTATCTTGCCACATGTACATGTCAAGCATTTTACATTGGCCAAACATCCAGACAGTTTTGTGCTAGGATCTCTGAACATCTTGGAGACATCAGAAACAAGAGATTAACCAATGCATTATACAGACATTCTATTAAACATCCCACGGCCAAATTTACTTTTACCATCATTGATCACATTATAGGTAATCGATCCTTTAAAACAGGTTGGCATGACATTTTAAATGCCAAAGAAACGGGGTGGATCATTAAACTTGGGGGGCTTTTCCCCCCTGGATTAAATGATAAATTATAAGCTAATACCACTTGCATTGTGTATGTATACTTATTACTTTATGAAGTTATATAATTAACATTTTTGCATTCCAGCTCACAGGTTTTTGTGGTTGGTATCTAACAACAGACATTTAATACCCAGATTTATGTTTTAGGTTCATATTTGGGTTTGTATACATTTTTATGTATTTTATTTATGTTGTTCATTATCATGGTTATACTAGCTAACTGTTTTTTCCTTATATCTTAGATATAGTATATGCTACAATGAAAAAGTTTTTGAATAACCCATACTATTTAATTTATGCCTTTGTTTTTGACCTTATTGGTTTTTCAGGAAGTGATGTCACATGAATCCACTAATTAACATTATATAAGATGATGCTGAATTGCTTCTGCTTATTGTACTACTGATGAAAGCCTTGCTGCTGAAACCGGTCTAGTTTCAGTCACAAATAAACCTATTTGGATCTTCCTTGGTGCTGGCAGTTTTTCTTTTTTGGGTAATAGAAAGGAAGTAATATTGGTACATACGTCTCCATACTATAGGCTAGGATAGCATTTCTTACATACTTAATTACATGAATGCTTACTCAGTAGTGGGGTGTTGGGCATTTGGCGGGCCTCCTGGATCAAACAGTTCAGTTGGTCATCCTTCCATCGCTTCAGGTCCGCATGATGGTGACGGACCTGTTCACCAGTCCTCGGAATGCCTGTGGCACTGGTGAGATCATGTGCCAACCGGTTCCATGCCTCTGCCTTGTACGCACCCCAGTGAACCTGGCCCTGCATGAGTTGTGCTTCATGATCATGGACTAGGAGCCAAACCACATATTTTGACTCCTCAACATCCCACCTTTGTGCTCTAAAGTGACTTCCCTCTCCTGCACCTGCCATCCTGACTGCAAATGGGTACCAGAATCAGTTATGCTGTGAATTCCCGCTTATGGGGCTTATATATGCTGGTTTTCCCGCACTTATCTGTGATTGGCCATTTTGGATATTTATCAGATTAAAAAAACCTGCTTTGTCATGCTTCTATTTCCATTCATTCCTATATATATGCTAATACTGCATTTCTCAGTACAACTGTCATGGCTTAGTGGTTCAGTACTTTGACTATGGTGCACAGTATCCCAGGTTCAACCCTGGGCATTGCTTTTTTTATTTTACTACTGTCTAGACAGGCTAGGAGGTGTGTCTGTGTAAAGGCGGCTTTGATACAGCTTGCCCAATGTTACCCGACGGTAAGCTGGTTGGCGCGCTGTGCAGCTTCACACAAACGGCTTACGCTGGGTAACGTGTTATTTAGCTATGAGCACTCATATTATGCTGGGTGAAGTGCTGCTGAACTATGGGCACTCATTTTAAGCATGGTAAAGCACTGCTCAACTCCGGGCACTCATATTAAACCTGTTAAACCGCTGCTCACCTGCGGGCACTCATATTAGGCTTGTTAAAGCGCTGCTCACCTACGGGCACCCATATTCAGCTTGCTAAAGCTTTGCTAAGCTATGGGCAATTCTGGTCCTTTTTTTATATTTTATTATGTCGGATCTCTTCAAAAATACATGGCCCATTTCATTACATTTTACTTACATTATAGTTTTATATATATATATATATATATATATATATATATATATATATATATATGTGTCAGGGGATTGTTTCATGCTTATTTAAATAAAAATGGAAAATGATGTTGTGGGAGCTCGAACCGTGACTACCTCCTCTTTGGCCAACGTCTCTACCGCTACGCTATTGCTGCTTGGCTTAATTTGCATATTTAGATCTTATATGCTTTTCAATGTCTGCTAACTGTGGCTGAGCGGAGGGCATACCTGTGCAAATGAGCGCAACTATGGGTAAACATTTTGGAAATTATAAAAAAAAAAATTAAACTATTTTTACGTTTTACATTACAGTTGGGTTTATAGTCTGTGAGGGCATGTAGTGTTGTGTTCCTTGACATTTCCGCGGACTCACTCGTGGGTGTTTACTTTCAGGACTCTGACTCTTTCCTACACAGACCGTGTTAGCCTAGGGTATGATTCAGCATGCCCTCATGAATATGCATGGCATGCTGACATCATACCGTTAGACTGCAGCCTCCGTGTAAGACATATTAACTCTTACATGGAGGTTTCATGAATCCGGCCCGACGTCTTCCTTAACTCCTTTTCATACATAGTTGGAATAATATATACATTTGCAATATGTGCAATCTTTCCTAGTATCACAGTATTTATCAGATAAGCTTTCTTTCTACATGAGAAATTAAATGGCTTCCAAAAAGAAATCATATCCCTTATCTCATTAAATAGCTTTTTCACTGTTCTTCTTTATATTTTGTCCAAATGTAATATCTGAACATTTATAGTCTCCACATTACATTTTGTATCACTTATGCTTCCTATTAGACTAAATGTTTTACTCTTCACTTTATTAATACATAAACCAATTTCATTTAATGACCAATTGAGCTGTTTGAAAACTTTACTCATATATTCCTTGCTACTTTTAACTATTATAGTATCATCTGCATAAGTATACATTACATCAAGTTTAATTCATTTAACATTCTATAACCTACCATTTCTGTCACTGTTTTAATTTTACTCATTATCATATTAATAACTAATGAAAAAATAATGCTACTAGCCAGACAACCTTGTCTAATACCTGAATTTATTTTCAGTTCCTCACTCATTTATCTGTTTACATCTAGTTTGACCTAATTGCTGCATTTAATGATTTAAGATCATATATTATTTTCTTACTTATATTATACAACTTCATTATTTTCCATAATGATTCATGTTGGATTCTATTACATGTTTTACTTATATCCTCTATCATAACTTTGGAATCAACTTTTTTATTTATAGTGTCATCCTTTCCCTCTCTAATAATCCATAACAAAGCTTGAGTACCTTTTCCTTTCCTACTAAAAACAGATTTTTTCACATATGCTTTCCATTTTGTTTATAGTTTCATAGTTTCATAGTATAGTACTAGGCTATCTGCCCTGGGGCATTTGTAAGCCTAGCCATAGTGATGTGGCTTTTGCCACCCCATGAAATGGTACAAAAATGTACAGAAAAAATCTAGAATACTGTGCCTCTGTCTAGTAGTGACACAATGAAGGTCCCCTTATATAACAGAATTAGTTTACTGTGCCCCTGTCTAGCAGTGACACAGATGTGACCCTTGGTAAACTTACGATCTCCCATCCACTCATCAAGATTTCTCTTGAAGAGAGTCAGTGAGGGCTCTGCCTAATCTGAACTGGGATCCTGTTCCAAAGCATGGGAAGCCTCTGGGTTATGAATCTATCCCTCCAGCATGTCCTATTCATACTTGTGCCGAGGTTTAAGTCTTTAGCTCTCGTGGTCCTGATGGATTTGGATTTTTTGAGGTGGAGCATGTCCATCAGATCCTGATTGGACATGGCCTTGTAGTTCAGGCAGAGATCACCTCTGAGCAGGCGGTATGCTACTTAATAGAGCTGAAGTTTCTTTAGTCTGGCAGAATAAGACATATGTTGGAGACCCTTGATCCTTTTGGTGAGGTACTTTTGTGGTCTCTCCAGCTGTTGCAAATGCCGGGTGAGGTACATACCAAATGGGGCATTGTACTCAATCATGGGTCTGATGAGGGAGGAATTGTTAATCTTTTAGTTAAAATTCTTATGAAAATCTTGTCATCTGTTATTTAAATGTATTTGTCTCCAATTCTTTATATCATCCTTATCCCCTTTTTCCCATAAAAAACTTTACAACTCCTGCACATACTTTTTTATATTCAATATCTCTTTCCAACCATTCATTCAAAACTGCTATGAATTTTGCTTTTTGCCAATACTCTAGTTCATTATACATATGATATTCTATACCATTCAAACCTGTTTCTGTATTCATATTAATATCTTTCAAAACTTTATTTAATTCATTAATACTTATACTTTCCTCTACATGTTCATCATTTTCCATAGTTAACTTATTTATTTCATATTTCTTATTATTTGTTTCTTTCTTACCAAACAGTTCTACAGCATACTCCTTAATTTCACTTATACCTCTATGTGTTTTCAAGTGGCTTGCTTCTTTATCTTTTAGTTGTCTTATTACTCTTATTTCCTCTTTTACTAACATATTTAAATATGGTGTAACATCTTCCTTTTTTCCTTGTACACAATATTTTATTTATATAACCTCTTAAGTTTATCTTGATTCTTTTCATATATTTCTCTTTCTTTTTCATAAAACTCTCCTTTTTAAATACATTACTAAATGTCTTAATTTCTTAAACATATTCTTTTCCTTTTTCATCTTATGTTCAATACATTCCAAAACACAATTTTTATATTTTTCTTTAAAGCTAATCCACCATGTTGTCTAGTTTTAATAAAAATCTACCATACTTGTATGATTTTCACACAATGCATGTATTACTCTTCTGTCATCCTTCTATAATTCTTTCTCTTTTAACCTTTTAATTCACTTTCCTATTTTATATATCCTTCCTTTTATTGTACTGTTATCCATATTGCCAAATGATCCAAAAATCCTTCGACTCCTTTCTACACAATTTTTAAGCTTTCTGAAATCAAGAAATTATCAATTTCAGTTGTAAGCTCATTTTTTATATGCCCAATGATTATTCAACCATACATTTAATTTTCTACATCTCATAATTTCATTAACTATTTTCGAATGAATTCCTTTCTTCTTATTTATTCTTAAATTACAATTAAAGTCTCATGCTGTTATATCCATATTAACAAATCCAATATATCTTTAAACAATATCTTCTCTTCCTTTTCTTGTTACATAAGCATATACAGCTATTATTCTAAAAAAACTTTTTCACATCTTACATCTATCACAGTAATGCATCCTAATTCACTATTGTCACATCTAATAGTTTTATATTTGTTTGACATAAAAATACATATACCAGGACATGTTCATTTACTTAAGCTCCATATAACTGATCCATTCCACATTTTCTCTGTTTGTAATCTTTCCTCATCTATCAATGACCTAGCATTTTCTAATATAATAACCTGAGAATTTAACGCTGTACACCATTCTAATATACCTATTATCCTTTTCATATTTTTCATACTGTTTACATTTACATCTAACAATTTCAGTTGTCAATAGAGGAAATGTAAAAGGGAAATATAGATGAAATAAATGTGATTGTATCCTTTACCTTTCTTTTTTCTTTAATTGTCATGCATTTGAATTTTCTTTTCCTTTCTTTAGCCCTCTTTCCTATGATATTATTCCTTCTTTTTTACTATTGTCCAATTAACATAATCTTCTTCAATTGTCTCAATATGTTCTTAACTTCTTTTATTTATTTCTTTAGCCTTACATTCTAAAACTTTGTCTGTCTCATTCTGATGTATTTCATCCAGTGCAATCAAATTCTCCATTCAATGCTCATTAACATCTGATTTTGGTAGTGATTCTACCATTTCAGCAGTTTTCACCATTTTCCACTGTATGTTCTCCATATCTCCTCCAGTCTCCCTGGTCTGTCTTTGCTCCTGCAATGGAAACTGGAGAAAAGGAAGTGTTACATGCCAAATCTTCTTGTATGCTGTAAGTAGCAGAAGTTCCCTGATGCTGTGGCCAAATTTCCCCTGCCAGTAATGATACCAAGTTAGGTCTCCCCTGTAAAGAGGACACTGGCCTATTTGATTAACCTGGTCTACACACACACACACACACACACACACACACACACACACACATATATATATATATATATATATATATATATATATATATATATATATATATCTATAGGATAAAACGCACCAACAAACAGTAAAATCCACTGCGAATGCCAAACTATAAAAATAATTCACGTAAAAAACAAAGTCCGTAGCGGATAACCAAGGCGCCAAAAAAGTATGTAAATATATATAGCCTTCACTCAATCACAAAAGGCAGTATTTTGTCAACATATAACTCAGTAGCAGTCAAGTATAATATCAAGAAGTACGATAAAGTTCACAGCATAAATCTTCATATAATTCAAGGCTTTAATTCCAGTTAGCGCTTTCACCCACAGGCTTCATCAGACATTCAAAGCCATATAAAACATTTAATTTAAATATCATCCAAACTAAAATGATAGGACGATGAAACAATGACATCACATCCTTTCTTTAAAATCTTGAAAGCGTGGAAACACTCGATACAAATATATATTATATATCAACTTATAAAAATATATAAAAAAATATATAAAAAATAAATACATATACAACATATACAACATATAAATATGCATACATCAAGGTTAAATACTAGTCAAACAGGATATGAAGAGGAACTAGGTAGCCTTAGCGATAGATTAATTGAACATCAGTATGCACCAAGTGAGACAGATAGGACTATGAATGAAATGACTATGAATGAGAGCGGGACCATATTTTTCTGAAACAAGTACAAATAATGAACATGAGTCTCGAACAGCTAATAATGATTTTTTAAGGATATCTATGTTTTTTACTAGTGATGTTTTTGAAATTAAACAAATTATAGAGAAATATTGGACAACTTTACTCTTAGATGAGCGGTTAGCAGCTATCGTTGGACCATGTCCTAACTATTCATTTAAAAATAGAAAGAATTTTAAACGACTTCTTTGTCATAGGCCACTAAATCGAAATGATCCATTAAATGATGGTTTTAACACTAGACCATGTGGCCACTGTGGCCAATGCCCTTTTATAGATACCAGTTGTACTTTTGTACATCCTTGTACAGGAGTTATTTATACTTTTAAGACCAATACTACATGCCAAAGCACTGATTTGGTTTACCTCGCTAAATGTGTCTCATGTGATGTGTTTTACATTGGTAAGACTAATAGAAGACTGCGTGAATGCATTAGAGATCACATCTATAATATACAGATAGGTTCCACATTTAATGCTTTGGCTAAACATTATACACTTAGAGGGAGTTCACATATGTCTGTTTTTTTGGTGTTACAATGTATTGGTCAGAATGTGCATGGGGGGGATACTACGCATTACACAGAAGAATGTGAATTGAGATGGATAGTCAGGTTAAGAGCTGATGCTGTACCTGGACTTAATGACAAGGTTCCCCTTAAACCTATCCTTAAAAACAGGAGACTATCTGTTAGGAAAAGGTAGCAATATATTTGTATATCGCAATGTATGTATGCATATTTATATGTTGTATATGTATTTATTTTTTATACATTTTTTTATATATTTTTATAAGTTGATATATAATATATATTTGTATCGAGTGTTTCCATGCTTTCAAGATTTTAAAGAAAGGACGTGATGTCATTGTTTCATCGTCCTATCATTTTAGTTTGGATGATATTTAAATGAAATGTTTTATATGGCTTAGAATGTCTGATGAAGCCTGTGGGTGAAAGCACTAACTGGAATTAAAGCCTTGAATTATATGAAGATTTATGCTGTGAACTTTATCGTACTTCTTGATATTATACTTGACTGCTACTGAGTTATATGTTGACAAAATACTGCCTTTTGTGATTGAGTGAAGGCTATATATATTTACATACTTTTTTGGTGCCGTGGTTATCCGCTACGGACTTTGTTTTTTACGTGATATATATATATATATATATATATATATATATATATATATATATATATATATATATATATTTATATATATGGATCTACCTTACAAGCTCGACACTTCACAAGATCAACAAAAACAAAACCGCAAAAACACAAAAGTTCACATGCCTGACAAACCACAATCCTGACAGTTAACAAAACAAAGAGTTCATTATTCCACACAACACACACACAACACAAGCACACCAACAACCTAAAAACCTACTGTGTAATAAAAACTAGTACCAAAACAAACCAAAAAAATAAAAAATAGCCGGAAACCAGTCTGGAACAGAAAGATGACTTCAGGTATAAAATCAAAACACTTTAATAGAACATTTTAGCATTTTCATCTCCATATGAGACTTCATCAGAAACCTAAAAGCCTACACTACACCTTACACACAACTATCTATGTACTAACCTTAACCCAAACCCTAACCCTAAGGTCCGTCACTATTGCACACTTACCTTACTCGCACCCTAACCCTAACTCACTTAATCTGCCCCTAAACCTCGAGTCCCTCACTATCGCACACTCATCGTACCCACACCCTAACCCTAAATCCCTCACTATTGCATACTTATCGAGTCGCGCTCACACGTTTCCCATGTCAGTGTTTCTGCTGTCAGGATTAGAAGTTGTCAGATATCTGCTCCATTGGTCTTGTGGTCTCGTTGTTCTAAATGTCGATCTTGTGAAGTGTCGAGCTTGTAAGGTAGATCCATATATATATATATATATA
Organism: Protopterus annectens; assembly: GCF_019279795.1. NCBI lineage: Eukaryota > Metazoa > Chordata > Ceratodontiformes > Protopteridae > Protopterus > Protopterus annectens. Next base: position 1,763,968,219 of record NC_056737.1, read on the forward strand.
TATATATATATATATATATATATATATATATATATAGATATATACATATATATATATATATATATATATATATATATATATATATATATATATATATATATATATATATATATATCTTATATGTCTGAGTCTGTCCTGTATAGTGGAAGTGCTATGAGAAGGTTTTAATGAAGCTAAGGTTTAGAGTTAGGTATGGGGGAAGAGGCAGCATTAGGGCTAGGGTTAGCTATCCTTCCTAAGATGGTGTGGGTGGACACGTTAGTAAATGGTGCTAAACCTAACCCTAATGCTGCCCCGTCCCCCAACCCAAACCTTACTCTTTACCTTCATTAAAACTTTCCCTTAACACTGCCAGTATTCTGACAATTTTGAGGCTACTGTTACAAGGCATTTTTGTTTTAATATTGGTAGAGAAACAGTTTTCTCTCTCAATATTATGGTTTTCGCTTTATTTTTTATTTTTTTATTTATATATTTTTTTTGCTGTTGTGTAAGATTAAACTTATTTTGTTGGGTTTTTTCATTAAACATATTGGTAGTTCAGTCATATACAATAAACACACACACACACACACACACACACACACACACACACACACACACACACACACACATTATATATATGGTTTCACTTTCAAATCTTGAAATACTGAAATATCAAATTTCAGTATCTCGAGACGAAAATGTCAAAAACGCATTACAATAAAAAGTTAAAAAAATGAACATCACTATACTGAAGGTTCATAATACCAAATTTTCGGCATGCAACATTCATTTTTTCAATATACCCTCTACCACACAAACAAAAACATAAAACCTGTAAAGACAACAAAATCTCCTACTTCCACACAAAATAGAACAACTCTGCCCCCAACAAAAAATTCACCGGCTGTGAAATAAAGGGCACAATCTGAAAGTTAATCTCTTTATTTTCTAGCGCTTCGGTGTTTCCACCTTCAAGGAATATCAAACATTCAAAATGCAAAATACATGTTCTTATATAGAAACTTCTAATTAACAGCACACACCCTACTTTAATTAAAAAATTACATAATTATATAGTAAAATCCTGTCTTAAAGTAGGCATTTCCAATTAAGCTCATTATTAACCCCTGTGGGTGTCATAGTTTTGTACTTTAAAATAAAAATGTTTTCTTTATACAACAACCTTTGTTTCAATACACTTTCATCATCAAATAAACATTTCACACTTTCTAAAACAGTGCCTTTTAGTAAAGACACATCACCATTATGAAATGTATTAAAATGTGAAGCAATTATTTTATTTATAAACATAAAACCTTCCTGCCTACACCATAACAAACCAAAATGGCACATACAACAACAAAACCCAAATAATGTATGTATAAGCAGAGTGGCAAGCCCCTCCTGTTTCCCCACCCTAGCTACTTATATATAAAACAACTCCAAGGTCGCACTACCACAAAAAAACACAATAAGCCTACCATTATGTGCCCTACATTTCCAATGCACACTGTCAAATGTATACCAGCAAAAAACACACACATGCTACATGTGCAAAAATCACCACTTTCAACACTAATATAAACACCCTCTCAGCTTCCTACCCCAGCCTACTCCTAAAACTTCCTAGAAATTAAAAAAAATAACAGATTTCTACCCCAAACCCTTAAACAGTAAAAATCTACCTGAATATCCGCACATAACCACACAATGGCCATCATATCTTAATCCCAGACCACACTGCACCTTAAAAAGACAGCATACCATAAAGAACACACTACCCCAAAGCTACTGTGGATTTGATAAACTAGGATACATTAAAATGCAGTTTCAAATAATTGCACTTTAGTTATTTTTGTCTTGAGATACTGAAATCCGATATTTCAGTATTTCAAGATTTCAAAGTGGAACCCTACAAATAATTACATTATTGCATTTACCCTTTCCTCATTTATGACTACCTCATTTATTTAATTAACAAATAAATAAATAAAAGGGTGACAATGTAAACAGATGATTAAACATCTGCAATAATATATGTAAGCAAAGCAACAGTCATTGTGGCATAGTGAAGCCACATGCTTGTTAGCACATATATACACAAAAAATACACACACATAATGACACATCCACTCATATAGATAAACACTCACTAAATCTTGACAGTCTAGCTTGCAATGTCTAACCTTTCTGACCATATTAGCTTACTGTATTTTGTTTTGTCAAAGCTGACTAAACGTAGTCATGCAGTACATAATGGGCTTAGGTCTAGCGTACAGATTTATATCGGGAGAAAACATAGCAGGCTTTCATATGTCAAGAGTTTAACATAAATGTACAGAGCTAAGTATTGACAAATGCAGTAAAGCATGGTGTAAGGGCAAAGATGCCCTATTCCCAGAAAAAGTACTTCATGTGCATCTGAATGTCCATGACAGCCAAATTTGTAAGCGTGTATCAATGTCAAGCAATACGAAATGGTGAGTGACTTTTTAATCCTGCGTCCCAAAGATATCAAAGAAGCACCATGCCACAGCATTAACTAATCCCAGCAGACCATCTCTAACACCCCAGGTGATCAGCTGGGGAAGTTCATAGCAAGGGCAAAAAGCCTTCAATGTTTTAGTAAACATTTACTAGTATTTTAACTGAAACACAAAACTTTAAGAAAAGCATTATGTTTTGGCTTAGAAGTAAAGCCTATATGCTTAAAGTGTGGCATTTCATATTAGTAAATGGTGTTAAGAAATGTTTCACAACATCATGCATAAAATCAGCGTAGACTCTGAGCCACGTGACTTACAAAGCACACACACAAGACAGAACTGTGCAGTAACTCATGGTTTTCAGCTGTTTCAAATGTGATTTGTTCCCCAGCTGTCTACTTCTTAATGAGCTTAGGTATACTAAAGTAAAACCCTCCAGCATGAATAATGTGAAGAAGAGCTTGTAGAGGAATTTTGCGCTGCATACTTTAGAATTACTCGATGCTGCAACATGGTGTTGACAAACCAAGTGCTCAGAGTGGGAGTCTGACATGCTGTTTCTTTATTTCCAGGCTTCGTTATTAATATAATGCTTTTTTAGGGAGACCTCAGACATTCAACACCAACTGCAGGGAAAAGGTGCCAAGAGCTCAGTAACTTTCTACATTCCTTTCCTTTAATTAAGTGACAGGAGGGGTCTGAAATTAGGATGGCACCTTATTTATAGAAGCAATAACTGCTAGGATGCTGACCATGTGGAAGGAATTAGAGCAGTCTGACTTTCACGTACAGCTAGAATTCACATATTAAGCTCCAGCAGGTAAAAATATTAGTAAGTTTTAGGAGGAAATGAGTTATAATAAACATGAAACTACTGCAGGTGTTGCATGGTTACAAATGAGGAATGGAACATGAAGCATCACATTTTGTTAAAAAGTCAACTGAGTTATTTTACTTTATTGTGACATCAAAGCATATCACTATCAAAGAAACATCCAGAAATATTCTGTTTGTTCACTGCTATACATCTCAGCTGTCCCTGATTTGGACAGACATTTCTGATGTCTCAGAAAATCCTCTTTACCTCCTAAAAGTTATAATTTTCTTACAGAAGGAATAAGATAATATAATCAGTAAACAATCAAATATTTCACAATTCCAGACTTCTTCAGAATATCTTAAGTTATTTCAGAGCTTTTGATTCTGACCGCTTTTTAATGAATAGAACTAGGTTTCTGATTTTGAACCTTTGCCCCTGATGCTTTTGTGGCTTGTTCCTGATTATGGTGATAAGAAATTGGTAGTTGTACATTTTTTCCACTATGGAAATACCAGACAATTAACTATAAAAGGTATGGTGACTTACAAATGACAATAATATAACACAAGTGTGATGAGTAGCTTTAATCAAATGTGCATGATGCTCACTTTGCTAAACATTTGCAAGCACCTATTTTCACGGCCAGCAATAATGTCCACGATAATGGAAAGGTGTCTGCAAACACAAGCACAGATTTCAAATGTCGATCATATGCTCTCGGCAATATGAAAGTTGACATTCTGAAATTTCGGCCATATCAAGTAGACCTATATACATATATATATATATATATATATATATATATGTGTGTATGGTTTACCTTTGAGTTGTCATATGCTGTGTGTCCGGCGTGCATAACGTTGAAAGTACAGCTGCAAAAAATGACAATGCCGATTCGCCATGTGTTTGAATGGCAAATAAGTGAATGCTTTTTTGCCATACAAACACATGGATCAAATGTCAGAAATGGCTTTCCAGCAAACCATTTTCGACATTTGATCCTCCGAAGTTCTCTGTATTTTGGTAATATGGGAAGCACAACAGGACGATCGCACATACTATGTGTGACAAAATGAAGGTAAACTAGATATATATATATATATATATATATATATATATATATATATATATATACATGTGTGTGTCTAAACATATATATTTATATATATTATATATATAGATTCACTTCAGAATGTCAAAGGTAAGGCAAGCCCACATGCACCCCCCACACTCCCTGCTATTTCAATATACCAACTCCGAGGTCGCACTACAGTGAGGAAAAGGAAAAATTTCTCATTCTGCGCTGTATACAGATCTCTGTGCAGAACATTCAAAGTTTTAAAACTTCAATCATTTGGTCTCGACCATATAAAATTTGAAGCTTTGAAACTTCGACATTCTGAAGTGAACCCATATAGATATATATATATATATATATATATATATATATATATATATATATATATATATATATATATATATATATATTCACAGGGAATGCATTTATGCAAGCTGATACCACTGCTGTATTCCCCACCTATTGATTTATAGACAAGAACAACAGGACCTTACAGCTGTAATGTCATGTGCATTAGAAATGGACATGTTTTTGTAAATAAATGACTGTGGCACCAGTATGAAAGGAGATAATCACCTATGAGCTTGTAATAGAGAAGCAAGTGTTGTGAAGTTTTGTAATCTGCTAAATAGTAATCTAATAACATACAAAATACATAAGTGACAAATGACAAGACAGATTTGATGACATGTCTTGAGTTCAGTTTTTCCATTGGCGATTTGCAGACATCTCCAA
>NC_056737.1:1763978322-1763998322 GCF_019279795.1 Protopterus annectens
AAACAAAGATATTATTTCATCAGACCACAAAGGAACTCTTTCTTTTATACATCTAGCAGCCTATGAATGGCTACATTTAGTATCATACAGTACTGCATTTAGTCTGCATTTACTTTGTATTCCCAAAGCACAGTGGATTTAAGCACATCTGTATAAAAGTAACCAGAGCATTTGAGATCAAATTGAAATCTTCAGTTTTTACAATAAGAAGTTAAATAGCATTCACTATCACTCAGCATTGCTGCATTATGCCAAACTCTGTGCAAATCCCAAGGATATAAAATGAAGGCTTTTCATGGGCCATTTTTTGGCCATGTGTATTGTGTATGAATCTATTTTTTGACCAGAATAAATGTTTGAAATAGAATTGGATATGACAGTGATGAAAATGGTGCTGGCAAGCAAAGCACAACACAGAGGAGAAAGGATTCATGCATTTGCAGCAGGGTCATGAGGTAGCACTATAGCTATCTACTTTTTACAGCATAAATGTATACTATTAAACACAATTTCAAGACTATGCAGTCACCACACCAGAGATGAGTGACAATAACAGAATAATGCTGTATGGCCAATTGGACCAAATCAGTTATGTCAAAATGACACACAGGTAAAGTGGACAGTTATATATGGGGCATTTTTTTTGGTGGGGGAGCAAGGGGAATATTGGGAAAGTTGCTTAGGAATGACAAGGTCAGGTAAGAAAGGTATGTTAAGAAGCATATGCATACATATAAGACAGACAGGGATGGTGATGGAAACAAAAAAGTTGGGGGTCACATGATTATGGATAGGTTGGGAAAATTAGAAGCACACCCATGTCCAGCTTGAAAACAGGAAGGATCTAGTCTTCACCCTCAGAACTTTCATCACTGTCTCCTGCAGCAGCTCCTTGAGTCAGTGCCTTATGTGGCATCATCTTTGCAATTGTGATGCAAGACCTTTTTAAACCTACCAATGCATGCACAGGGGGTCCCTCTCTATTATATCCTCCTCCATCCCTGTCACCTCCTGCGATGTGACAAAATCACCACCTTCACTACTACTTCTCTCACAGGGTACCAGTGCACCAGCAGTCAGGGCAGAGCTAACTGACAGAGTTAGAACAGGTAGGGCAGGGGTTGTGGAGGTAATGACCAAAGTGCTGGGTATCTATGCTGCCATCAGTAGAGCTATGGCAGGCTGAGACGCAGTGGTGGGTGTACCTCTCTGTGTTGTTGATCATTAATTTTTCTGCATCAAGTTATGCAAACAGGAGAGTGCTAATAAATTATAATCCCCCATAAAAAAGGGAAAAAATGGAGGAGGAGACAAGCAAAATACATAATTAGATATATTGCGTGTCACAGTACTGTATTTTTTTAAATAAACTTAGTTTGGCAATACATAAACAGTTATGATAGTTTACTATTGTATACCTTTGCCACATTGGTATGTGATGGAAAGTTAATTATTTGCCATAAAATAAACAAATCTCACTGTTATGATATAAGAAACAACAACCTTTATTTACTTATGATCGACAGGAAATAGGAATTTTAATTTGATAATTACAATTACCATAATTTAATTCTTCCTGATATGTTATTGCTGTTAATATTTTATAAATACTTATCCAGTAATAACAAGTAATTGCTGCTTCTGGGTACAAAACCCATTCACAGATAAGCTGTTGTGCTCGTTGCCAAATGCAAACAGCAAGAGTTATTGGGGAAAGCATGCATGCTTGAGATGAAGGTTGAGGTATGCCTGTTCAAGATGCTAGTGCTTGAGGGAAATAAAGTTCTTGCTTGAGTTATTGCCTGAGTCACACTTACCCCATGACTCTCTGAGGCAATTTAATCTCTCCATGGTGTGTTTCATGGTTTGCAGCTCTCTCCACGACATCTCTCCATGACAGCTGTACAGTACAAAAAAGAAATATATATGAAATCACGAGTACCTTTGTTGGCTGGTTACATCATTAATGTCATAACATTAGAAGTTATGGGTAAATAAACGTATACAACTGGGAGAGGTTACAGTCATAAACTCAACCTCCCACTGGCTTAGGAGGTCCTGCTTGCACTTGTTAAGGTCACTATAGTGGTGACAACAGTATTACCCAGTGTATGAAATGCCTGTTGCATTGAAGACAGCCTTGGCTAAGCTATTACAAGCCTCAGCCTTATACTGAGACAGAGTATAATCCCCCTTGAGCAGCTTTAGGCTGTAGTGCTTCATGAGGATGGCCACAAATATCCAAAACTCCTCAACACCCACACTTGTGCTCTAAATTTAGCATAATGTTCTCCCTCACCAGCCATGTCTGCTTAATGGTGCAGTTTTGTATCCTTGCAGTTTGGAAAGAGAAAGATGAGGAACTGTGACATATTGTAATTTTGGAGCTTACACAAAGTTAAAATATTATTGCACCAGCTGGGAATTGAGCTTATGTGATAAAGAATACAAAAACTGAAACTTCCCCTTTTTAACTGCCATACTACAGGAGAACTTCATTTTTCAGCATGGAAATTAGTCATATACTAATTTCAGAATGAATGGAGATACACTTCAGAGAGGCCATTATGTGTATAGTTTTTAATTATTTCTTAGAATGCATTTCTGTGTAAAAGTCAGTTCCCAGGATTCAGCAATCTCTGCACGGTGTGCAAGAATAGTGCAAGAGCTGCTGCAGGCAATATGCCTGACGTGCAATCCAGGAACAAGCTCCCGGGATGTGCACGAGTGCTCCTGCACTATTCCTGCATGGGCACAGCTCCTATATGCAAATTACCATATTTGCTGGTGAAAACCATGCAAATGAGGTGAATTAGCAATCCAGGAAGCAGGCAGGCGTCCGTGCAGGAATAGTGTAACCTGCAGAAATGTATTTGGCTACTAACTGAATACATTTCTGCAAATTACAAAACGGAGGCATGACAGCTCGAATGAAAGCATGTATTCAATGTAGTAGGCATGCCAATGGCCAAATATATGGCCATTTGCATGGGAAATAGTTTTAAAATGATAAAAATTAACTTTTTTTGGCTGATTTTGGAAGTTTAAGTGCAGTGCAGCAGTGCTCAAATGGGATTGGCCCAAAAATTAAAAAAAAAAAATGAGAAAAATCAATTTTCAGATGATTATGCATTTTTCCATTATAGTCAATTCCAAACATAAGACAACAAGACCATGGAATATTGTTTGCTAAGGGGGAAGGCTGAGTGTCAGTTTTGTAACCATGCATTAGCTGTCAGTGCTATGCAAATGAGGGGAATGATACTGAATCACAGATTTTCCCTCAGTGCTAGCTTGCACCCAACCATGTAGGTGCAGCAAAACCATGGTGCAAGCCTAAGAACTAGATGACCTCATAAGGGGGCGTGTCATGCTTCCTGTAAACTGAGTGGAGCTCTTTGGCCTGTGTTTACGCTTAGCTAAGCACAGCTAAGGCAGGGGGTGTGTCTAAGGCTGTATTGTCTTACACCAAGAAATGCAGATTATGTTCTTGTCCAGGGAGGACCAGTTTCTGCTAAATGGTGTTTACATTCTAAACAGGTGCAGTGAGTTGAAAAAAACAGGAAATAGCAGCTCTGCTCACATCTAAGTACTGGGTATGTGCGGCACACCTCGGGGCTTAAACAGGAAGGCGATGGGAAGGGAAAACAGCAGTAGGAAGGCAATCAAGGAGAACTAGCATAGCTGGCAGGTGAAATGTACCAGAATCAGCCAATTACACAGGCAGCAGCCCAACCCAAGACAGCACACTACTATAAACTATGCAAACACCTTTCACTCTGGTTTTTCCCACAAACTCTACACCACCGGTGTACACAGATGGGGAAATTTTACCAGACAAAACTAACAAAATGATAGGGGCTGGTGTCGCTGTCTTACATCAATATGGGAGTGGTGAGGATGAGAATGCAGATGAATAACCCACAGTGAGGAGAAGGAGAAGAGTGTACAGACACAGGGGAACCTACCAGGGGCTACATGAGCTGGAGATAGTGGAGCACTATGGGGTGGACAGGGACATCCTACAGCAAACTGTTGAGCTGTGCCGGCCATGCCTCACACACAGAACCAACAGAATGGAACCCATCCCAGTGGCTACCAAGGTATGTGTAGGCTTAAGAATACTACCCACAGGTACTTTCCAAAGACCAACTGGGGATATGATGGGGATCTCACAGGCATCAGCATCCAGGGTACTCCACCAGTTCATGGATGCCATGTCAGCACATACCAGTGAGCACATATATTTCTTAAACACCTGTGAGGCTTTGACCAGCAATATGCATCTCTTCCTTCAAATAACAGAATAGTCTGAGGTAGTGGGTGATATAGACTGCACGTAAATATGCATCAAAGAACCACCTGGTGAGTGGGGTAGGATCTATATAAACTTCCCCTCCATCAACTGCCAGGTCATGTGCAATGCCCAGGGCATTATAACAAATGTGTGTGCTGGCAGCCCTGGAAGCTATTACAACTCCCACATCTGGAATATGACACAGCTGTACCAGATATTTGCCAGTGGGGACATCCCATATGGCCACCTAGTGAGGGATGCTGGTTATGCACTGGAGCCATGACTGATGACACCCCATCAGAAATGCACACACACCCGAACAAGACCTCCATAATGAGGCACATGCACAAATGTGAATCATAATAAAGCGTGTGTTTGGGATGCTCAAGTCACGGTTCCGGTGCCTAGAAATATCTGGTGGAGCCTTGCTGTACTCTCCAGCTATATGTACACACATTTTCATTGTATGTGCCATGCTACACAATATGATCCTGTGGAAACAGCTGCGACAGGAACAGCACAGGGCAGGGCCACACAGCCCCCACCATTGCCAAGGCCATCACAGCACAGAGTGACTGAGAGAAGGAACAACCTGAGCCTGCCCTGTAGGCAGAAGGAGGCATCCCTAGTATGTCCAGGCTTTACACGGTAGGAACCCAGGGAATTACACCTCTCTCTGACTCACACATACAGTAAAAGGGATGCCAAATATGACACTACCTGTTCTTTACCATGTATGGGGAGTGTACTATGTGCATCCGACATAGTCAGCCCTCCAACACCACACTCAATATTGGCACATCCACAAGTAACTCACTCTTCCTATCAATTGCTGAATAGAGTAGTATGTTCTGCTAGTTGTATCTATGGTATTGATGTAAGCATGCAAGGGAATCAGGTGGCTGAATGGGATGGCAGATAGTGGACACCAATATGGGAAGCATGAAATCCATAACAAATACTGGTGTCAACAAAGTAGGCAGTACTAGACAAGGTGACAAATCCCACTGCAGTACATGTGGTGGCCCAAATGTCTGTCCATAGGACACTCACATGCATGTCAGTGAGGCTCACATACTCAACAACAGTCTCAGTCAGCAGGACAGGTGTAGATGACCACAAAGAAAGGCTGTGCTAAAGCCTCCAACTGAAGGCAATGAAGAACCCCCCCCCCCAGACCTATACAGACAGACTACAACAGGTCAGGCAGTTAGATGTTAGTTCTGAAGGGTAAGAAGTCTGAAACTGAAATGTAGGTCAATAAAACCTAAGATCTGTAGTCTAATGATATGCCTCTAGTCTGCACGATAGGTCAGAATACAAAACAAAATGGAAGTCAACAGAGTACCTGAAATCCCAGTACAGTTATAGCAAATGTTTACAGTTGTCAGGTGTGCCCCCCCCATAATCCTATGTATAAATGCAATAACATGTACTTGTGGGTTCAATAACAGTTCAGCACAGATTACCTGAGCTGGCCCGATATGCAGGGTAGATTGTTGTATGTGTACAATATCCAGGGCTCTGTGTGTTAGGTTGTTGTGTGTTGTAAATTGTGTGGGAGTAGTCAGCATGTAGGCATGGAGGGTTGTCCCAGTGGCCTATGACCAGTACTGTTGAAGACAGGGCCATGTTTTGACAACTGCAGTGTCAACCACAATGCATCCCAGCAAGACCCAATTCAGCAGTCATCCATACTCATTGTTTGGATATAATATCTGTCACCATCTGAAAGATGGGCATGCCATGAATGTGGGCACAGACATACACACAGTACACAGGTAGAAGTACCCTATACAGAGTACATAAAATGTAACTGTCAACTGCACACACCTTTGGAATTGTACATACAGGTTAGCAGCACATTAGTTGTCTGTGTAGTATGGAATACTGATGTAGTCTGGCCAATCACTGGCAGACCACAAAAGGCACAGTTATGAAGTAATGGGAGACTGCCGATGCCCCTGCACAAGGCAGCATAAGGGGAATGTCCCAGGTATATCTGTGAGTCAGCTGCAAGAAACTTCCATATTACACATGCACTCAGCTTACCCCACCATCAGACACAGGTTTATCACAGGTCATATCCCTGCTGTTGGGAATGAGTACAGTATGACCCCCACTTCTGTATAAGAATACCAACAGAATGCAGCATGCTGAAGAGATGTCCCTTGCAGGTGTGTCCCTAGCTGTAAGCAGCACCATGCCAGCATCCAGAACAATGGATTAATATGGACAGAAACTATCACCATTAACACCTTGCACACTTACCCTGTCACCCTAGGGGAATTTGTGGCTTGCGGCCTAGGACTCTAGGAGTGACAGAATGCACTGTCCTGCTACAGATGGCTTGCTTCACTGCCAAATGCCGTACAGTCCTCTTGTCAAAAGCCTGTGCCTTACCTGTACTGCCAATGTATTTTATCTCATGGGGTGCCAACTAACCACATAACACTGTCCACAAAACACAAATGCAAGGCTATGTTGACAAATCCCAGTAGTCTGCCCACCATGTCCTACTGCATGAACTGTGGACCAACCATTAAATACCGCAGGGATGAAAGGACAACTATAGGGATGTGTCCCAGATATTGCTTGCATAATGTTAGGAAGAGGATAGAATAACAGAGGGGGGGTGTAGAAGTATGGGCGCCATGGAGTGTGTACAGTCTGAAACTCTGATGCCCATACTACCCCCTGCCTGCAAACCCAGTAATGGGTGGTGACAAACCTGCTTGTAAACCACAATGTGAAGGAGAACTGACCAGATATATGAGCCTTGGCTCTGGGTAACCTGGGTTAATCTGTACAGCTGAGAGTTATTGCCACAGCACGATATGGCCATTCCATTACTTCAACAGATGTACAAGTAGGGGATCCTCAACCACCACAGTGCCAAGGTGCTGCAACATTTACACTGGCCCATCAGCAAGTGTCTGCAGCTCCCCTCCATAATTGCATGAGTATGCAAGAATATATAGGCTGCAGACCACAATACAGGACACAGCTTCATTCATCTTGTATTCCCCAGGAAATAACTGCGAGCAAATAAGTGTATGTGTCAGTAGTTGATGACATAATACATCACAGTGTAACACAGTACATATGTCTGAATATCTCTGCTAACACCATACTATGTAACACAAGCAGCAGACACAATAGTTGCAGTATCCCACTATCCTTTGCCCATTGTGACTTCATATTGTCAACCTATCTACAGATATCCTGCAGAAACCGGTTGCTAGCTGTAGGTGTGGAAAAAAGAATCCTGCACTGGAGCACAACCTACCTGGAATGGATTCTCACACTCAGTACAGAAGGTCATACTGGGCATGCTCCCACACTTAGAGAAATGAAGCCCATGTCTGACAACAAAAGTGGACTATACATATCTGTCAATTGCAGATTTCTGTGCACACACACCATGTTGCATGCCATTCATGCTTTGAATGCACATCGGATAAGAATACACACATATATCTAAGGACAACACACTATAATAGGTCAAACATACACAAACAGAGATGTGGGGAAGAGAGAGATAGTGACAAAGAGCTTCCCATCATGAGGCCTGTCCCAACCATCACACATCCAACTGGCCAATATCACATGCTGTGTCAATGTCTATCACTGTAGACATTTGCTTCTGGTAGCCCTCAGCACTAAAGTATCTGTGGTGCTTGTGATAACTGTATAACATGACAGTACAAATCAGTAGTCATCTAACATTTGTATACCCAGTCCTGTCAAATGTAATGTTGTGTGTGACTGAGTGATATGTGTGTGTTTTCAGAGAAATGGTTTATGGCCCATTCACACACACTGCATTTTTCATTGCCCTACTTTAGCAAGCCTGCTGATGTCAGTCAACTTGAAATACCCTTTGGACAAGGTTCATCCCTATAAGCTCCATGGCACATGCAGTAACTACATAATGCTATAGTGTAACATACTAGTCAGGTAGGAGTTCTAATCCCAGACATGGCAACTGTGTGTGTGTGTGTGTGTGTGTGTGTGTGTGTGTGTGTGTGTGTGTGTGTGTGTGTGTGTGTGTGTGTGTGTGTGTGTGTGGGTGTTTGTGTGTGTAGGGATCAATGATTTTGAGGCCATTCACAGTCACTACACGTCCCATTGCCCTACTTTAGCAAGCCTGCTGATGTCACCTTGAAATACCTCTTTGGCCAAAGCTCAGCTCTATAAGCTCTGTGGTGCATGTGATAACTGCATAATGCTATAGTATGGCATACTAGTTAGGTAGGAGTTCTAATCCCAGACATTTCAACTTTTAAAATGTGTGTGTAGGGTTTGATGATTTTGAGGCCATTCACAGTCACTACACCTCCCATTGCCCTACTTTAGGAAGCTTGCTGATGTCAGTCACCTTGAAATACCTCTTTGGAGAAGATTCCAACCTGTAAGCTCTGTGGCCTGAGTGATAACTGCAGAATACTTTTAGTATAACATACTAGTTAGGTAGGAGTTCTAATTCCAGACACGGCAACTGTGAAACAGTGTGGGTGTTTATGTGTGCAGGGATCAATGAATTTGAGGCCATTCACAGCTCTGTGGTGGATGAGATAACTGTGTAATATTATAGTGTAAAATCCTAGTTAGGTAGGAGGCCTAATTCTAGACATTGCAACTGTGAAACTGTGTGTGTGTGTGTGTGTGTGTGTGTGTGTGTGTGTGTGTGTGTGTGTGTGTGTGTGTGTGTGTGTGTGTGTGTGTGTGTGTGTGTGTCTGTGTGTGTGTTTGTGTGGAGGGATCAATAATTTTGAGGACCTTCACAGCCACTACAGCTCCCATTGCCCTACTTTAGCAAACCTACTGTCATTCACCTTGAAATACCTTTTTGGACAAGGTTCAGCTCTGTAAGCTCTGTGACACATGCAATAATTGCATAATGCTGTAGTGTAACATACTAGTTAGGCAGGAGATCTAATCCCAGACATGGCAACTGTGAAACTGTGTGTGTGTGTGCTTATGTGTATAGGGATCACTGATTTTGAGGCCATTTACAGTCACAATACCTCCCATTGCCTACTTTAGCTAGCCTTGAAATACCTCTCTGGACAAGGTTCAGCCCTTTAAGCTCTGTGGTGCATGCCATAAATGCAGATCAAAGTAGTAGCAATAACTACACATATAATGGTTTGAATCTCATTTGTGTGTACCTCAAACATTTTGGCCCATTTACACCCAGTACATATCTGAGAGTCTGACTTTAGCAGTCCTGTAGATATCATCCACATGAGAAGTACCTGTTGCCAACCCTAAATCATGGAAGATCAGTGGTGCATGTGGTAAATGCGTAACATAATGGTCCGTAAAGATTGTTCAACAGAGGTTTGAACCTCACCCCTGCCAATGTAAAAGAGTGTGTAGGTTGAGATTATTTTTGGGATATCTCACCCACTACATCACCCAATGCCAGTATTTAAAAGGGCCGGTGATGTTCTTCACAGTAGAAGTACCTTGGAAAAGCATCCATCCCATAAGCTCCGTGGTGCATGCAATAAATGCAGTACACTATAGTAGCAATACATAGCTTGGTAGGGGTTGAAATCTCAGTACTGGCAAGTGTGTTTGGGTGTGTGTGTGTGTGTGTGTGTGTGTGTGTGTGTGTGTGTGTGTGTGTGTGTGTGTGTGTGTGTGTGTGTTTATGTGTGTGTGTGTGTGTGTGTGTGTGTGTGTGTGTGTGTGTGTGTGTGTGTGTGTGTGTGTGTGTGTGTCTGTTATCAGTATCCTGTGTGGAGATTGTTGTGACTGTGTAATAACAGGATACATTGGGAAGTGGGTTGTGCTAAATTATTATGTTGAGGACATAGTATATGTCACAATGTCCACCTTCCAAGAACAACAGATGTCAAACACCAGATAGGCTGGTGTAGACAATCCATCACCCTACTTGTGACGTTATGGATTAACAATATAGGCATCTAATACACAAACATACTTGGCTAGGCAACAACCACTATATTGGTAGTTCCCTGCATATTGCCTCACAGATAGTAACCATGGTGTGGTTGCAGTGCACTACATGCCTGTTGACCACAACAGTGCCAATGACAGCAGAAAGTACTATGATGTGTTACATCTACTGACTTGAGTGTGTGTTATCCAGTAAGTAAAAGGACATGGCACCCTGTTCCATCCCTACAGTAGGCAACTAAATGTTTACAGTGGTCCTTTTGCTATGTTTCCCACTGCACGCCTGCAACAACTGTACAGTTTGCAAATGTAACCCACAAAGGGAATACCAGGCCTTATACACATGCCCAGTATGGACAGATGCCATTAACTCCACTGAATATCTGTATCATGCTGTCAAGGTAGGTGCAAGCATTACCTTAATTCCATAAACAGGTCTCACCAAATGAGGTCAGGAATGCCACATCAGAAGATAACAATCTGTCCACACAACATGCCCCAGAGACCTCAAGTACACTTCCACATATCACAGAATATGCATGTGGGACATGTGCACAAGTCAGACACTGTCCATGTTATGGAATATAGATCACATACATGACAAGCATTGCACAGCACTGACCACTCACATTAGTAACCCAGATGAGTGGATGGTGAATTCAATACCCACCTGTGGTGGCCAATCCAGGGACTGCACCCCTGAGCCACACTGGTCACCATTGTCATGTGGCCTGATGCCAAGGTATTCCCTTTGCCTAGCCTTGTACAGTCTTCAGGCGCAGTCACCTACTACAAACCTGTGAAACAATGAACTCATGCATCTCGGTACAGTACTGGCAAGTGTGTGTGTGTGTGTGTGTGTGTGTGTGTGTGTGTGTGTGTGTGTGTGTGTGTGTGTGCGTGTGTGTGCGTGTGTGTGTGTGTGTGTGTGTGTGTGTGTGTGTGTGTGTGCAGAGGTCAATGATTCTGAAGCCATTCACACTCACTACACCTCCCAGTGCTCTACTTTAGCATGTCTGCTGATGTCAGTCACCTTGAAATAACCCTTTGGCCATATATTGGCCAGAGAGGCTCTGTGGTGTGTGTGATAATTGTGTAATACTGTAGTGTAGCAAACTAGTTAGGTAGTAGTTCTAATCCTGACCCTGCCAACTGTCATAATGTGTGTGATTTCTTGAGAGAGTATGGGTGTGTCTTCCTTGACACCTGCTTTTGTGGACAGTCATATGTACTACACTTCCCTTATCCCTCCTTTATCACTGTTGCTGATGTCACTTACCTTCAAATATACCTTTGGACAGCTCTTCAACATGTAAGTTGTGTGGAGCGTGCAATAACTGCATAACAATGTAACAGCAATACATAGCAAAGTAGGGGTTTGAAACTCAGTGCTGGCAAGTGTGTGTTTGTGTGTGTGTCATCAGTGTCCTGTTGGGGTGAGTGTGTAATGACAAGATCCATTGCAATATGGGCTTTGCCACATCATTATATTGAGGAGTTACATGCCCCATTTTCCACATTACAAGGCCAACATTTTCCAAACACTGTAGACATTGTTGTAGACAATACTCAGCCATAAATGTGAACAGCCATGTACAACTACCATGTGACAGTATGGATTAGTTTGTGCGGATATGGCAGCTCTACATGATTTAAAATCTGGCATGACAGTGTTATGTGTTTGAGCAAACTCTCACCTGTAGGGATATCTGCAGACTGGCCAGAGTTTGGGGTCTTACATGTGTTGTGTTACTCACACATTTCCTATCTTTAGAAATGCAGTAGCATACTCTGATGATTGCAGTCAGTACATGGTGACATCCATGTGAGTTACTGACTTCATATCCCTCAGAAGAGATATGCCACAACAAACCCTGTTACACCAGGTAAGTCCTCAGTTTATCACAGCAATATGTCAATATTGGCCCTAAGTTTGTGCCTCCATCCCCCTAGTCTGTCACCCTTTGTCCATATGATATACAGTAACATGTGCATATGTTCAGTACATCATTATTTACTGACATCATACCTGATAGCAAGACAGTGAGATAGCAGACTGCTAGACATGTTATGTATAGTAGGCCTTATATGCTGTCATTACAGTAGCAAGGGGTGTGAGTATACTGTCTGAGACACCTGAGTATATATGGCTTGTACAATAATCTTTTCTGTTTGAATGTGTTTCATACATGGGTAGTATCCCAGGTTATATTCAGTCACACTGGCATGCTGTGTATCATTAAGTTACTACTGTTAACAGTGTTTTCCCAAGTAAGAATAGATTGCAGAATGTAGTACTGCAACCAAACACCCCTGCATGCAAAGATGGACTCTTGACTACTGACTATCATTTTCATGGTGTGTGATCTGTGTTATTAAGTATTTGCTACTGGATATTGATCTAATATGTAGATATTAACTGTAGACTACTGTGTGTATACGACATGTCACTGAGGGCTGCTGTCATGTAGCAATGGCATACCGATCAGTGTCAGACATCTATCTGTCCAAACATTCATCCGAATGCATAACCTATTGGTTAGCTGATGTCTGTCTGTCCTCTGTACAGATGTGCAGATGTCAGGTATCCATCTTGATTGCTTACAGGCAATCTCTACTTGACTGGCACTGGCATGTCTGCCCAGCTGTGTTATGAATGCCACAGCTAGGAAACCCCACCCTGTATGCACCACATGCCATGGATACCTCAACTACACTACCACAGTCAACAGAACATGCTTTGGTACAGGTTTCCAACCAGACACTGGCCATGTTATGTAATATATGTTGCATACATGTCAATTGTAGAACCTCACTGGCCCTCTGCAAGAGGCAACCAGATGACTGGATGTTGCATTTAACTCTCACCCTGAGGATCACTCACGTCACATCAGTTGATAGATGGCCTGTTGACAAACGTCAGGCAGCATGATACCACTGTACCCACATCCCCTGCTTTTCTCATAACTCCATGGACAATATCCTGGTACACACCTAGGAACACCTGCACCTATGGACCCCATGCATGACAAATGTGTCAGTGTGCATTACTGAGAATAACAGTGTCTGTGTGTTTGTAAACTTGTAGTTGATAATGCCCTGAGGGCCTTCTCACCCACTACACCCCAATTGCCATAGTTAGAAATGGCTGCTGCTATAATCGACATTAAGTGTACAGTGTTACACACTTCATCCTATGGGGTACCTGCAGCTTGCAGTACCAGCACAACACTGTTGTACAAATGGGTAGATAGGCATGGGTGGCCCTCTGAGTCCTGGCAAGTGTGTGTATGTGTGCATGTATATTTGTAGGATATAGCATTCTGAGGCCACATTTTCCAAATACAATACACCTTGCCTTACAGTATAAGGGATAGTGATGTTGCTGGCAGTAAGACAGCCATGACAAACCATCACCCTACTATCCCTGTGGCATGTGCAATACATGCATATCCCTGTAGTAGCACTGATGAGATAGACCAGGGGTTGTATTACAGTCCTGGTCATTGTGTGATTGTGGATATGTCAGAGTATTATCATGAGTTTCAGTGAGTCAAATATCCAGTGTGGGTACTGGGTATACTGTCTTTACACCATGGTACCCCAGTACATGGCCCAAGGTCCACTGTATGAGGACCACTTTCAGCATCAACCATGCAGGTAAGTGATTACACTATCCTGCCCAATGATGCATGTGCTGTGTGCAAATTATCTGTAACAGAATGGACTCACCGACAAGGTAATTAGCACTGATAAACCCAGGTCTCTCAGATGTGTTTATGACTGCTATGTGTTTGACAATGTGTATATGACAGTATGTCACACTATGCATTGTTCACTAACAACCAGTACATCCCTCATTACGATACTGTACAAGGCCTGGTGATGTTCTTCACTTAACAAGAAACTCAGTACATACCTCATCCTAAAAGCTGTGTGGTGTGTGCAATTATGGCCAACGGCATTAGTAGCAATAAGTACCTAGGAATAGGGTTCTACTCTTAGTGTTGCCAAGTAAGTGTGTGTGTATGTGAATGGATCTACTTCAGTTTGCAAAAAAAAAATACATCTCCCAAGAGGTCATCTGTCCAAGAACTGACTGAAAATTGCTAACATTTCAAAGGTATCATCTTGTGGAAATTCATTCCATCAAAACTAGTAGCAGATGTGCAAATGCCATCTTTACCACTGTATAGCTGTACAGCGATACTGGAGTTGGTATATATAGTTGGGTGTGGATGCTGTGGACACAGCCAACCTCATTGGGGTTATTGTTGCATGTATCCCCCTGCTTATTTGGCTGTAATACTCCACAGTTTATGTTAGCAGGTTAAGTACTTGTCAGTCACAATATGTGTGATTCTACACCACCCCACACCCTCCAAAGTGAATGGCTGTGCCTCCCACATCAGCAGACCTATGTTTACCAACTCCAGGATTGCACTACATTGGGGAAGGTGACATATACCCTGCCAGTACCATCATCAATGACATTAAATTAGTGACTAATTATTTGGTGATGTGATGTTTTGCCTATTTTGTCTTGGTGGAATTACATAGGCTAAAATGGGTTCACTGCAAGAGTAAGTACATCCACATGTACAGTATTCTCTGTGTATTGCATCAACACCATTGCCTCTGTCTGTGTGTGTTATACACAAACATTTGGTTTGTGCCACCCAGTACACTTACCATTGTCCACTGTAGAAGGGCTGCTGACATCAGCCACCATGCACTCACCTGTATACACCCCTCAGACCTATCAGCCATCTGGCACATGCAGTAACTGTTATACAGACCTGTTACTTGTGTTCAGTTGTACCCAGGATATGGCACAGTCAAGGTTTCACCACAGTGCCATACCCATTGTAGGAAACAACAGCAGACCAACATCCTGCTGACACAAAGACACCTACAACACAAACCGAATACATTATGCAGACCACAATCAGCCATTGTTAATAACTGCAATAATGCATCATGGCTGGACAGCTACACATACTGACATGTAAGCAGTTAACTTTCCTGCTGAAAACATGTCACACAGCATTACATTGGTACACCCTACTACATTCACCCTGTGCATCAGAACCATATTAGCCTGTCCCTGCATCGATGTTATGCATGACAGGGATATGACACAGGTATCATCATATGCACAGAGTGTGTTGTGGGTTTGCCAGAGACCTAGGCTGAGCCATTTGGTAGACATCATGTGTGTGTGTGTGTGTGTGTGTGTGTGTGTGTGTGTGTGTGTGTGTGTTAGGGGATTTCATTATTCATTGGGCTGTGCAGATGTGGTGTGTGTAGGTATAGGGTTGCCGTAGCTGTGTTGGTGATGTATGTGTATGCATGCACACAGTTCTGCCATGTGGCTGCACTATACAGGGGTGAGTTGGACAGCTCCAGACCATACATGGCAGGGTGTGCAGTTCACCTTCTCAGGCCATGGACATGAGAACTGTGCCTGCCAGGGGTTCCAAAGGCACTACCAGGTACAAGGCCAGATATGGCACTCTCCTCTGAGGATGACAAATGTCCGCTGGATCCGTGTCCCTGCTGAGACTGACCAGAGCCATGTGCATGTGGCCTGATATGTTGTGGTGTGGACAGCATCCTCCCCTGCAGTGCTGGTGCTGGTACTGCCACTACGAGAGTGGCTGCATCTTGTTGCACGTTCACTTAGACCTCTAGCTGTTCGTGTTGCTGACCTATGTCCAAGTGGCTGTTGCCCTACTCCCACCATATGCTCAAAAACACACATTGCACGGTCAAGCATTCCCACCATCTAACCCAAACCGTCTATCCAGGACCTCTGCAATATAATGGTGGACACGTGCCAGATCACTGATGCTGTAAAATAATAGCAAAATGTGTATCCCTCTGGAGCCTCAGACTCTTTCTGGTATAACATTCCATACATGCCTGTGAAACATGTGTCTGGTGACACCTGCTGTGGCACTTCTGCCAGGGGCATGATGGCCAGCAGCCCACCTTTGAGCACCTCTGTACATCTGCATGTGTGGTACCTCGCCAGTCATCTGGCTATGTCTGCTGTATCCAGACACACTTGCCATAGTCACCACACTGTCCTGTCCCATGCCAACACACACCAACTGTCCTTCATCTATGTCCACTTGTGATGGAGTATGTATAGGCAATGTGATTGTGTGCAGGGATGGGGTGGATAGCAGTGGGATGCCAACTGATGGCACAGCTTCAGCCCCTGACAACCCCGCCTGTGCCTCACCATACCTATCATCATTGTCAAAGTCTGTATGGACACTAACATCAGTATGCCTGCAGGAGAGACCCTGACCCACCTTGCCACCTGTAAGGGGAAAACAAAATATGTACTTTAAGACCTGTACGTCATTGCTTACCTAAACACACACACGCACACACGCACACACACACACACACACACATGCACGCACAGACACACACACACACACACACACACACACACACACACACACTTACAGATGAGGTGGCACAAAGATATTACACAGACCTGTCATTACCCAACTGTCAACATGCATGACATATGGCACTCAACAGCATGCACTGCAGCTATACTCAATCCCTGTTACTACATTATACATCTCTGTAATGCATGAGTTATGTTAGTAGGTGATGCCCCTTCCCCTGGAACACACTGCACCCATGTACACAGTATTGCTGTGCACCTGTTCAGCACCCTGGCATATACTATGCACCATACCTCAGGGGTGCACATGCCATTGCTGAATGTGTATATGTGTGGCAGTTATGTTTGCTCTGTTGCCCACAGCCCCTATGTGTTTGTCTGACACATACCTGGGATGATATGAGGACAGATGTCATTACTGAATGCCTGATGTCTGATTGGCAGATCTCATCATCAGCAGTACATGTATCAGCAATAAAATATAATTATACTGACAACCTTCAAAACTTACTGTGGCTATGAGGGGTGTACACACCCTTAATGACATGCCACCTCTTCCCTGATATGTCATGGGGCCACAATACTGATGATGCTAACATTACACACACCTGATATGTGACATATGAACTGTGCAATCAACTGCAGTATCAAACAAATGTGGTAGTTGTGCAGATGCTGATTGAGATGAATACAATATATGGGTTGCATAAGTGTGCACATCCTTAACATAATGTTGTGTTGCAGCACCTGTTACATGAACTACAGCAGTCACTATTCCTGGAAGGGATATAGTAGCATGGCCCATCTGCACTTGCCATTATTTGGTCATTCAGTACTACAAATGTCCCTCAGCTGTGCCAGAATGGAAGGTCAACTCATGCGCACAGCCCTTGGAGGTCACACAGTGCCTTCACTATTGCTGTGGAGTCAGGGTTATGTCTGCCACAATTCATGACCTTGACAGTGTTCAGTTACAGCCATTCTTACTGAGCTTTGAACGTATGCTTCAGTTCACTTTTGTGTTTCAGAATGACACCCCACCCCATCTCAGCCTTTTTGCAGATGCTTGACAACTATGTGCCACACATAAGTGTCATTTTGCAGTGTCCCAAATTCACAACATCATGTCTACCCGCCTAGTTCCTGTTAATGAACAGCAAACCTAAAGGTGTGCACTGGCACCAGCAAGGTAAAGATTGGGATGGTAGGCCTGAGGTAGAGTGAGGTGCTGCTTGTGCAGCACATGTATCTTTATTAATATTGTCTGTCGGTTTTGGCCTTGTTTTTGATACACCATTACATATTGCAACACATGCCTTTGGGAGACTTTTGATGTTATGCATATACTACCTGTAGAGAGCCCTGGATGATGTTTCCTGTGGAACAACTC
The DNA here is from genome assembly GCF_019279795.1 of Protopterus annectens. Classification (NCBI taxonomy): domain Eukaryota; kingdom Metazoa; phylum Chordata; order Ceratodontiformes; family Protopteridae; genus Protopterus; species Protopterus annectens. Next base: position 1,763,996,371 of record NC_056737.1, read on the forward strand.
GTCCATCTGATTACCCTAACCCATGGGCCACACTTATGCAGACTCCATGCAATTGTCAACACAGGCGCTGCACTGGCAGTACTTGCTAGGCATTCCTGCAAGTCCATCAGTGTTGTAGCATGTTTCTATACAGCCTCTGTGACCAGTTAGCAGCATGTATCATCATCTGTCTTGGGTGACCATGTCTTTATTTTCTACATTAATGTTGTCCCATACTTCATCATCACATACATGACTGTCTGCACTGTTTTCCATGGTATATGCAGTGGTGAGGTAAGGCTACATCTCCCACTCCTGAGTGCTACCTTTTGGATATGGGATCCATTCCATGGTTTGTAAGATGTGTGCAAGCCACGGCTGCATCTGTTGCAGGTAAGTGGGCAAATGTCATGGATATTCTTCTTGGATGGCAAACAATTGCTTGGTATGACATTGAGGACCTGTACTTGATGGAAGGTGCATACTCTTGAAGGGTGAATGTTGTCAGTACCTCAAAAGCTGCTTTTACAATATGTTATTTGGAGTGTGTGCACACATATGCTTGTAGTGTTTGTTAAGGTATGTATTCCCCATATTTGTTGTCCTAACATAGGACGCCATATTACACATTCATTACTCATGTTAGGATCACATTATAGGTTGTAAGAGCTGTGGAATGTGGTATTGTGATATGCCATTGTGTAGCGCTGTAAAAGTTGCCCTTGTAATAGCGATATATACAGTGTTGTAACCACTGTATAAGGGTAATGTTTCAGACATGTCCCTACTGTAGGCCATTTGTCCCACCATTGTGTTCATCTTTGTCCACACAATTTGTACTGACAAGTTGTTAGTTATACTGCAGGACTCTTACACACCCTTCAGATATGCCACCATGGTGACCACTGTGATGCAGTGTAGCTAACAGCAACAATGAGTAAACATGTACAGCATGCATTATCCATAGGTGTGTTAAATGTGTGCATGGCAAATACCATGGCCATAACATGGCCAGTGTATTGGCAAACCTGAACAAAATAAAAACATACTCATCAGCTACAGTCTGCTGCCCAGAGGTATATCAGAGGTACCTACATAGTTGTGTGAGAGATGTGATGTCAGTAGCCACACCTGTAGCATTGGTACAAGGTGGGAGCACCATTTCAGTACAGCAACAGTACAAACCCACAATACTAGAGATTATGCACTGTTCATTACTACACTGCAAAAGACTATGTTATCAGACATATGCATGAAGATAATTTACAGATTAAAATGGAGAAACAACAGCGGTGTACTAATGTGCCCTGGGGCCTTACATGCACATTCCTCATCCATTGTGTTGGTAGCACCCACCTCTACAATGCTATCAGCAGGTTCTTGGCTTGCCTGCTGGGTGGGTGGGTGCTCCAAGGCTGATGAGGAGCTCCTCAGCATGTGTCAGTGGGGGCTGGATAGCATGACCCCCACCTGTGACTAGCTGGTTCCTCCTAACTGCAGCAGCATGCTGACTGGTGTGGTGGATTAGGTCAGTGCATCGATGTTGCACCTGCTCATAACTGCAGTTATGCAGGCTGACATAATTTACCCTGTGGATGAGCTCTTTCCACAAGGCAGTCTTCTCCTGCAGATCATGGGTTGTATGCCCAAAGAGGGTTTGGTGGTACTGCACCAGGTAGTTTATGAGGATATCATTTTCTTGGGGTGTATATGCTGGAAGGCGCTCTCTTGACATGGTATCTGGAAGACATAAAGAGGAAAAAAAGGTCTGAGGAAGTCATACTGCAAGGATATCATAGTTTTTAATTGACAGCTCTCTCTCTCTCTCTCTCTTCCACCAAATCTGCAACAATGATCTGAACACACAAATGAATGGTTATGTCTACACCAAACCTAATGATATGACATATATCCTATTGTGCAACAAATATTGAAATGTGTTTCTATTCATTTTCCATGTTAAAACACTACGA
>NC_056737.1:1764005822-1764048322 GCF_019279795.1 Protopterus annectens
AGACTGCAGAGTGTGGATGGCTAGCTTGCATCTATTTGTAGGACTGGGGCTGATCAACACAATTGTACACCTTTCATAGTTATACACATCATACTAGTATTTCTATTCAGATTTCTTTACCTGTGTGCCCTGTGTAGAAAATATGTTTGTTGCAGTACATTACTTTTTTATTCAGATTGCAGTTTGCAACTGTAGAACTAGACTGATATGTTAGTGGTGGTTCCTGGATTTGAACCGTGGTGTGTGTGCAAATTTGAACTACAGGCCTAGTCCTTATCAGACTGAGCTACTACGTAGTTGTGTACTGCTTGTGACATTTCTATCTAGTACATATTTTTGTCCACAGTACTTTTCTTATCAAATGTTGCATTATTTGTTTCCCATTTTCAGTACAAATTATGCATGCACAACAGACATTGATGTCAGTGTTTGAGAAGCATACGCACATTAGCTGGATTGCACATTTGACTGTTTTACAACTACATACTGCAATTTAGATTTCTGAGTACACAGTGTAGGTTTTAAGTCTGCACCTGTTAGCCTAATACATTTTTTAGTGCATTCACAGCTACGTACAGCTGAAATTGAAAGATTAACACAGGACAATGCTGGCAGACACACAAGTACAACACACTCTGAAGGAAACATGTACTGTTGCTTTTTTTCAGTTATTTGACATGCCTGTTCTAAAGTATGCCAACAAGCAGTACATTTTGCAGGACATACACATTTCTATTTTTCAGGTACAAGTGAGATGACACACACCAGTGTTTGGGATCACCTTTATTAGTTTTGACATACATATCTGTGTACAACTCAGACATCCACAATTACTATTCCTCAGTGATCTGCACGGGGAATGCTTTTCATTTCTAAGTGTTACGGTAGCCCTGACATGGCACTTTCTTGGCAGGTTCACTCAGACACACTCATACATATTCTACTATTCCTCTCCTGCATATTGTACCTTGTTTGCTACTGACATCTGTATTACATAGCAGCTGGAAATCCTCCATTGTAATGCTGGCAGCCTGACACAGACATTTATTCCTGACTTTTACAGCACAATTATATATACAGACAGTACTACCATCATTATATTTTTGATTTATTACTGTTAATATTAGGAGGTATTCTGTACTCACCATAATTTTGATGCAGCCAGGCCAGTTGTTGGGCATGAGCCTCAACATTCTGGGACCTCTCCGCAGCAGCTGTATGGGGAGAGATGACACATTAATCACAACTGCACAGTCAGAAGTTTAACTTTTTCCATACTAAGTTAGAGATACATAAGACTGCATACTTACAGACATGTGGGACATCCTGCACTTGGGCTTCTTGGATCCACTGGTCCAAGAGTGCACCCCTCCTCTGCTTCAGGTCATTGTGGTGGTGATGTACCTGCTCACCAGTCTGGGGTATGCCAGTGACACTGGTGAGATTGCATTCAAGCTGGTCCTAGGCCTCTGTTTTGTCCTGGGAGCCTTGGTGCTGGCCCTGCAACAGCCTGGCATCATGTTGTTTTACTAGGAGCCCAACCATAGTCCTGGACTCCTGGATGCCCCAACATTGCACTCGGGAGTGAACACCTTCACCCACACCTGACATTTAGGTCCTGCTGTGAGCAATCCCAAATGGTTATGGCTGTATTCTTGCCTGTGCAGTTTAAAAAGGGCAGTTTTCCTACACCTTTTCTTGATTGGCTGGTTTTAAAATGCTTAACTATGCTTAGCTAAGCACAAATCCGCATAGCAATGCATAAACCAGATAGGCACAGCTGAAAGCAAGTAAGCAATGCATACACTAGCAAAGCGTTGCTTAAATCTATTTTTTTTCCCAGTAAATTTACAAATTATTTTTTACATTTATATGTTACATATTCCCAACCCTACTGTGCTATAAGTGAGCCATATGGCTGACATCTAACATTCAAGTTCCTTAAAAGTTAATTAACACTATCAAAAGATTCCCAAATTCCAGTAATAACAGCAAAACAGGTAAAAACTGCACTCTTCAAAGCTAAGAATACAGCATCCATGGGACCAGACGACATCCTGTGCTGTGTACTACATGAACTACAAAATGAACTGGCACCTCACCTAAGTGTCATGTTTAATCATAGCCTCACCTCAGGCATCATGCCCACTGAGTGGCACACAGCTACACTTATCCCATGCCACAAGGGAGGATCCACCTTGGATCTTGGGAACTACTGCCCCATCAGTCTGACGAGTCTGATTTGCAAGGCCATGGAACGTATTATCATGGAACGTATAAAGAAATACATTGGCAACCTTTAAACACTGGACCTCACCCAGTTTGGGTTTGTGAAGGGATGATCTTGTCTCCTGAACCTGATTGACTTCTTTGAATCAGACTCCAGAGCTGTGGACGAGGGTAAGGTGGTCCACACAGCCTATCTGGACCTCACCAAGGCCTTCGTCACCATCTCCCACTCTGGAATCATAGATAAACTTACTAAGCTGGGAATTAATCCATATGTCATTCAATGGGTTGCCAACTGACTTACTGACAGAACCCATACTGTAAAAGTAGCCAACTCCAAATCCAGCTCCAGACAAGTGACAAGTGGAGTACCTCAGGGTTCAGGCCTGGGACCGGTCTTGTTTGGCATCTACTTCTCTGAAGTACAGGCTAACATTAAGGGACTCTGGCTAACAAAATTCGCAGATGACTGTAAACTGGGAGCCATTACTGAATCCCCAACTGATGCGGATATTCTACAAAAGGGCCTTACAGAAACAGATGCTTGGTGCAGAGCCATGGGTTCAAGCTCAATGCTAAGAAATGTATAGTTATCCCTTTGGGAAAAATATGTACCCATGAATTGCCACATAGGTGGTAGTACACTAAACACTGAAAGTATGATAAGAGACTTAGGGACACATGGGACAGTGGTCTCACCTTCGATAACCACATCACCACAACAGTCAGGAAATCATTCTATGTGGCACACCTCATCACTAAGGGCTTTTCATCCAGAAAAAAAGGAGGTCATTGTCCCACTGTACTCATCCCTCATTAGACCCATTATAGAATACGACACCCTGTTTGGTATGTACCTCTCAAGGCATCTGCAACAACCAGAAAGGACGCAGAAATACCTCACTAAAAGAATCACAGGCCTAAAGCAAATGCCCTATGCTGTCTAAAAAAACTCCAGCTATACTGTCGCATATCATCTACTCAGAGGTGATCTCTGCTTAACATACAAGGCCATGTCAAACCCAGAGCTGTTGGATATGCTACACTTAAAGAAATCCCAATCCCTCAGAGCCACACACTCCAGGGATCAAAACCTTGTCATCACAATGAGCAAAACATGCTGGAGGGATAGATTCCTGACCCAGAGTCTCCCCAGACTCTGGAATAGACTGCCCATACATGTCAAGCAGAGCACCTCTTTGGCCCTCTTCAAAAGGAACCTTGACAAATGGATGGGAGATAGGAAATTCACCAAGGGGATCACATCAGTCTTCCTGCTAGACAGAGGTCCAGGGAAGTAAATATTGTGAGAAGAAATAGCCAGGGATTTTTTATGTCTGGGCCCTATAGCCTAGCACCAACCTATGAAACAAATCGGCAGAGGGGAGATTTGAACTGAGCATGTTGTGCATGTTAAACCATGGCAGTACTACTATGCTACAGCAGCTTGATGATGTTTTTGCTCACAGTAGTACTTGTTTTAACATTTTCAGGATGTTAACCAGACTAAGAATAGTGGCACGCCATGCAAACAAGCTGCAGACTACTTAAATTTCAGTTTTATTTAATGAAAAAAAAACTTTTTTTGTATTTCTATTACTTTCCTCTTGCCCTATTGCTTCCGTGCATGTAGGGCAAGAGTGCATATATTCAGGGGTGTGCACTAGAAGGCTGCTGCCTTCAAGGTGTGTTTGTGATTTTTTTTCTTTTTATTTCAGTGTCTGCAGACACTGAAATATTAGCTATGTACATTTCAGTGTCTGTGGACACTGGTTTAGTACATAACATTAGAGTTAGGCTCTAATATTATGTACATTGACACTTGTCTGTGTCACAAAGCGAACATGTGGCACTTTCTGAGTGAAAGGGGCAGGTTACATGTGTAGGCACTGCTGAAACGTACCCCCTGCACTCGTTCCTGGTTCATGTCCATTTTCATTAAACAGCAGCATGCCTTCATGCATATGCAAGGTGCGCTGCTATTCTAAATGAACACGAACCACTCCATGCAAGAATAGTCTTATTCTTGCATGAACCTTCATGAATCCCAGGGAGAATTTCTGTCTGTAAATATATTCTAGATGGATGCAGCTGAATATGTTGATTAATACAGGCTGGATTATGTTACATACATACTTCATAAGACATAGCTGCCCTAAACACATACTTAGGATATGTGATGAGTCATGATGATTATAAAAAAAGGCATTGAGCACATCATACATACATATGCAAGTGAATTTTATATTAAATATTATTATTGTCATATATAGGAAATTGGACTCATATAAGCTTGAAATTATATGTGAAACATTAATGATCCATGCTAACTAGAAAAGTTTAATTGTGGAAGGATTACTGATAATTGCTTGCAAGAAATAGTTTTAACATTATCATTTTAATTTAGTGTTATAGTCCTAATCAAAATGCTTCTAAAACCCTTTGTAAAGGTATCTTGTAATTGGATTCAAACTCCTAATTATCTGTGTTCTTTATCTAAATTCACTGCATTTCCACATTTTGCCATGGAGATAGGCATATGATAAGTAAACTATTCAAAGTGCCAAGGAAAGCACAACATTGTTTGGCATGTTTGTGCTATCTAAGGCAGCCTAAACTAAAATGTTTCACCTTTTTCCAGAGATAGTGAATCATATTTGTGCATTGCCAAGAGGAGAGCAAATGCAAATTACAATGACAAAAAGAAAAGTGCATATTGTGAATAATTGCAATGTGTTTTCTAAACAGGATTCAGACAATGTTTAATCTGCTTTATTTCTCTCACTTCAAATGAGGTACTCGTTGTTTCACAGAGACAGGTATGTGAGAGGTGAAATTTCTTCTCTCAGTACTGTTCAGAGTTCTGAGGAAAGTGTACTGTTGCCAGGTGTGTTTGCACTACATAAGGAAGCCTACATTTTTTTTTTTACTTTTTTCTTTAGGTAGTGAACTGTGTTTTCAAACTGCCAGGTGGACAGCAAATGTAAATTAAAATGACAAAAAAATACATATTGGAAATAATTGCAATGGGATCTCTAAACAGGAATCAACAATGCTTTGTGTGCCTTGTTACTCTCAATTCATTTCAGCTACACCTTTTACCACAGAATTTGACATCTGTTAGGTGCAGTCTCTGAAGTAAGTACTGCCCATGTTGCAGAGAGCTGCACAACAATGCCAATCATATTTGCTCTACATCAGTCAGCCTAAACTAAATTTTTCACTTTTTACCTTAGGCAGAGATTCATGTTTGGATGCTGCTGAGTGAAGAGCAAATGGAAAATACACTGGAAAATGAATGTATGATAGAGAAAAAAAAAACAGAAAGTAAATGAAATGCAATGAATAGGTATATGTAGCAATGACCAGAGCAAGAAATGCATTTAAGTGAAATGGTCATCCTTCTCACATCTCCTTGCAACATGAGTCATGTACTTCGTGAAACACATTATCAGACTTGTAGTGAATGACAAATAATGTAAAAGTGGATAGTCAAAGGATCACGTTATTAGAAATAGTGACAGCAGTTGCTTTTTAAACAGCACAGTGGTATCACAAAATGTGATTTAATATGTATTCAGACCACCCCCCTGGAAAAATATCATTTATGTGGATTTGTACCATGCATCAGATGTCCTTTTTCTCTAAGCTCACTGCACTTACACCTTATTCCACAGTGAAAGATACCTGCTAGGTGTATTTTCTACCTGGAGTACTATCCAGAGTGATAAAGGCTGCATGATGCCACCAGACTGGTTTGTGCTACATTAGACAGCCTAAACTAATTTTTTTCACTTTTTTTTTCCTTTAGCAGAGAAATTAATTTTTTACACTGTCAAGTGGCATGCAAATGCAGAAAGCAATATTTATCAGAAGCATTCAAACATTTTTTGGAAATAACTACTTGAAGACACACAAAATAAATCACACTGTACATGTAGCATTGACCACAGCTAGTATTGCATTACAATGATACATCCAACCATCTCATATCTCACTGCCATATCTGTACCATCATTTATGTGTTACAATATCAGGACTTTAACTAATGCCATGGAAATGGAGAAGACCATAGAGAGCAGCAGAAATGCTTTCTTTGTTCATGCAGCACACACACTTACTATTTACATAACTTCAAATGACTTATCTGTCAGCTTTACTTAATACTGACCTTACTTGAGTTTCCCACATTAACCCATTCATGCAGCATAATTTAGTATGAGGCCTCTCAGTGATCTGCAATCAGGTTTTGAACCCTGCATCACTTGTACTGTTTCATTAAGCTCAATAACTTTATACATTATGCCACAGAGATAGGAGTATGACAGCTTTCATTTATTCATTCAGTACTGTTCAGACTGCTCAGTAAAGTGCAACAATACCAGTCTTCATTGCACTATTGATGCCAGTCCAAATAAAATTTGTCAGCTTATATCTTGGACAGAAAAATTCAGTGCAATACTATAGTCAATGGAACACAACAACAAATGGCATGCACCTGATTCAATGGGAAAAAAAGAGATCAAAATCTTTAAATATGCTGTTCACATTTAAGTAACTTTGTTATTTTGCAAAAGGAACCTATATGGATTTGAACACTCAAACAAGGGTATAGAAAACAGTCATTTAAAAATATTTCCCATAGTAGTCACACATAAAGAGATATACTAGCAAGGAGAAAAACAGTTCAGATGTAATGATAAAGTGTTATTCTATCAAGTCAAAATGAAAGTGCAACAGAAACAATTTATGAAAGTATCAAAGCTTCTCTTTTGATAGTAAATGTCTGGATGGTTTGGATATTACAAACAGTTAGGATACCCATGTACTCACAAAATATTAAACAAAGACTGCAAACATTGCAAGTGTATATCTTTCTTTCTGCATGGTGTCACATTCTTTTATCTATGCTTTCTTAATAGGAAGTCTCTCTGTTTTATTGCCATGTGTTACTTTAATGAGGTCTGTGTTCAGTCATTGAATTAATAATACATCAAATGGTTAAACATCAAAAGTTACTCATCAAACTATACTTTTAACAAACAGGCAAATCTTCAAAAAGAAATTCATTGAATGGCCATAATTGGCCAACATAAACGAACCTTGACCTACTGCTTACTTACTTGTAGCATAGCTATAACAGACCGTGCTCTTTCCCCAATTTAGTGCAACCTCAGAAATGGTATATATATATATATATATATATATATATATATATATATATATATATATATATATATATATACACATATGTAATTAATGGGGGTGTGGGAGGTGCAGCCCAAATACTTCTGTTTTAGGGGGGCTGCACCACGGCACAACCCAACTAACTTTTTTTTTCTTTTGGCATAGTCATGGCTGCATTATAAAAAGTATGCTACAGTAAGTTTCTTCCCCATACCTCTCAACCTTTTGGCACTAAAAATCTGGATAAAGCCAAAAATAATGAGAGGGCAAAGCCCCAACAAATAATGGGGCATAAAGACCCCAAAATATGGGCAGATTTTAAATATTACACTCATTTTCTGAATGATATGAACTCTGAAACTCAAATATCTGACATTATTTAGTGAATTCAGTCCAGAACACAAATTTTATGAGGAACACACCAAGAATATGAGGCAAAAATCTGGAGAGTTGAGAGACATGTTTTTCTCCCTAACACACTGTCACTAGATGTACATCAAAGAGCGGAGGCTGTGAAAGTTGATTGTTTCTGCAGTCGGAGTAGACAGACACCTGCAAGCTATTAACATAGAACACTGGTCATACTTGCATTGCTAGGGCAAGTGCATGAAATTGTGTAGGTCTTTACATTATGTTTACAGTCCCTAAATGTAGTGCATATTACACTGCTCAGGAAAGCTAATGATTTCACACCTCATTTGCATGCGGACAATGCTCATAGGGCTGACTCTGCACTATATAAAGGTAATTGTGTAACTAATGCCCATGTAGCATACTGTGGAGACTATTTTGATCCGGGGAGCTTGATGCTGCTAAAATATACAAAGGTTTCAGAGAATTATCTATTTTCACACTGCTGCATTGGCAAGGTATGTTTCTATTTCTTTTATAATGGTTTTAGTTTAACACTAAATGGTGAATTGCACTTACCACTGAAAGGCATTTTTTTTTTTGCATCTTAAATATTTTTTACTTTTATCCCTTTCTTTTTTCATAGTCATGTCTGCATTACAAAAGTATGCCATAGTATGCTACATGATCTATTTTTTTTATTTTCTGTTTAATCTGGTGTTTCTACTGCTATTGCAGATGAGTGTATTCTTACTTTCTAGGAAGGTGTGACATTTTTGCCTGTATTAGCAGAAAAAAGAAAATGTGTTTTGCTTGTAGATTTCTACCTGACTGAACTCTGTGGCAGGGGAGATATCAATTACAATAGTTTAGTCTTACATTTCAACTGCTACTCTTTAATTACTATTTTCATACTGCAGTATATTTTACAATTAAACTTGTATTATCTCTATAACAGAAGTGTTATAGATTGGTGCTGATATGTGATTTTGAAAAATCTATTCTTTAGGGGGGAGGTTGTCCTAACTTGCGTGTAGTCATAGGGAGCAATTAACTTTTAAATTGTTTATGTACATATTGGATGCATGCAGTCACAAATAACTGAGCTCATAGCCATCCTGTTTGTGTATTATATATGTAATTATGTCTGTCTGTTTAGTGTTTCATCTCATACAAAGATATGGCACCCAAGAAGAAATATACACCCTGCAAGACACCTTAAAGTGATGCAGAAAATAATGTCATTATCAAGGCCTTATGTTGGCATGGAATTTTTCTGTTAGGGAGCGGTAGAGCTGACCAATCTGCTTGAAAGATGAAATAGTGCAGGTGGTCGATTACATTAATCATGTCGAAGAACATGGGAGAACTTACACCCAGATACAACACTGTCATGTGACATAATAATCTCTGCCTACTGTACTGCAGCTGCAACTGCCAGGGAACAGGTGGCTGGTGGGTGTGGTCCTGCTACCGACCCACCACTGACTGAAGCAGAGGAGTTCCTGTCCACTATCAGAGATCCAGATCACTTTGCAGAGAGATGTTGGTGCAGATGTGGATGACAGACTCAGTCACAATGATAAGCAATACAATTTTTAGAAATGCAAAATGCAAGTATCATTTTTATATCTTTATATGCTTATAACATATATATATATATATATATATATATATATATATATATATATATATATATATATATATATATATATATATATAAAGAGAGACGAATGTGCAAGCCAGAGATAACTGTGCGTTATCTCTGGCTTGCACATTCTAGAATAGAATACAGTCAAAGAGAAATAGCAGAGGTTGTTTTGGGGGGATCCAGCTCTTCACAACATTTTCGTATGAGAATTCATTTATTTATTTATTTGACATGTGTTTACCAGGATAGTCTGACTGTGCAACAGAGCCTTTTTTCCGTGGAAGGCTGGGGAGAAAAGCTTCAAATTCAGGCATCTGTAACACTACAAAACATAATCATGGCACTCAAATATCTTACAGTAACATCACATAAGTTCAAGTAGCAGAAAAATATTATGATTTAATAGTACAAGATTAGTGGGTGTTTCAAGTAACAGTGAGAGTACAAGGAAAACCAGTTGAATATTGAAGAAGAGTGTGGGAACTGTGCCTAGGAGATTAAGTATAAGTGAGATTAACCTGGAGTCATGCAGGTGCATACACATGTGCTATTTAGATATTGTTTTAAAGAAACATTGAAAACTGCAGCTGGGGGTGAGAATTCCATACCTATATGACAGAATACGAGTAGAGGCACTGCTCTGGTCTTTTTGAGGGTTTGAGATTGTTAGAAGTTTTTGTCCTCAGATCTTATGGCTCTGTTAGGTTGGTAGGGTTTGACTAGGTTGTCTAATGCTGGGCAGGCTGAGGGTTTGTAGATTAGCTTGTGCACAGTTTGCAGCTGTTGGTTTGGGAGTTCAAGCCACTTAGGTTCACAAATTTTATAAGGAACACACCAAGAATATGAGGCTGATGTTCAGTTTGATGTGTAAAGTATTTAGAATTTGTGGCAAACTTTGCAACGTTGTTGTACTACTGTTCCAGTTTGGATTTAATAGAAGTTTGTAGGTTTGTTAGAATAGTAGCAGCATAGAACAGGGAGGGGAGCAGGAACGTTTGAACCAGAGTAACTCTGGTTAAGATGCTCAGAAAGTGTTTATTTCTGTAGAGAAGTCCAAAATTCTGGTGAGTTGTCTTTATTTTTTGTTGGATGTGGAGGTCTAAGTTCAGTTTATTATCGATAACGACTCCCATTATTTTCAATCTTCACTTGTGAAGGACGTTGTTCTCTTTTTTTGTTTGTTTCATTTGCATTGTAATATATATATATCTATATATCTATATATCTATATATATATATATATCTATATATATATGTATATACATATATATATATATATATATAGATAGATTTGGGTCTACTTCAGAAGACTGACAGTCCAGAAGACTGAATCCCAATAGACGGAAAATTCAAAATACTGAACACATTTTTAAAGCAGGGGGCTTATACATATATATATATATATATATATATATATATATATATATATATATATATATATATATAGTTACCTATCAAAACATCTACTCTTCATAACATCTAAACTCAAAACATCAACATCATAACATCTAAACTTCAAAATATCTAAAAGTCATAACATTGTATCTCAAAACATTGAAAACTACAAAGCAACTATAAATAACATTCCACAAACTGTTTACTACATTTTTGCAGAGGGCAAGCACTACAGTGGGGGGAAAAGTTAATTTCCTAACCCCACTGTAGTGTGATCTCAGAGTTGCTATATTTAATTTATGGGGGGTGTGGCCCCACATGGCATGTACAGGGGGGCTTGCTCCCACTGCAGAAACATCGTAAACATTGTGTGGGATGTTATTTATAGTTGCTTTGCAGTTTTCAATGTTTTGAGATTCGATGTTATGAGTTTTAGATGTTATGAAGTTTATGTTATGGTCTTGATGTTTTGAGTTTAGATGTTAGGAAGAGTAGATGTTCTGATAGGTAACCATATACACACACACACATATATATATATATATATATATATATATATAGCTATATCTATCTATATATATAAATATATATATATATATACATATATATATATATATATATATATATATATATATATATATATATATATATATATATATATATATAGATAGATAGATACACACATATACTAGTATATATACTGTAATGTGAGACTGCACTCACCCTGCTTACAGAATATTCTGGCATCTATCATCCAGGAAGTGCTTCCGAAGCATACATTGCAGAACTATGAGATTTAGGAACTTCCTCTTCCCAAATGTCATCAGGATGCTGAACTCTTGTAACAACTATGCTCCATGATGGCCATCTGGGCCAGTAAAAACTGTAGAAGGATGTCTCAAGTTGTGCATTAACCTGGTTACTAGTCTCATCTAATATTTAGTGCAATATTCACCATGACTGTAACTTATAGGCCATCTTGAGCTGTAGCAATGCAGTAAAATATCTCTTCTTTCAGTGGAATACATGTTGCAAATTTGTAAATTAACCAGAGTGTAATACTCTAAGGTCCATAGTGCAATATTCAAATGTCTCTTTATGTGCAAGGATCAATGCAATGTCTTAAACAAGTACATGTGCAATATTTAAGTCTCATGCAAGTAAGTGTTGACTGTGAAAAGTATTAAAATGTGTTTCTAATTATGTGCAGTATTAGTCTGTCTACCTGCATGTCCATGATGTAATAGCTAGGTGTTATATGTGCAGTTGTCTGTGAAAAATAGGCTATATGTTGCCTGCAAACTGAGTCTGCAGACACGGAATTTTGTTCATTGTTTTGCACTTATGTGCTTTCTGAATTACAATAAAGTTTACTTTTACTTTGACTTTGTTTTGGTCTCTCTCTTATGCATTGCTGTAACTGCGGATTTTTTCTCCTCAGACCTCTGCTGAAAAGGAGTTTGATGCACAGTCACACTTTCCCAGAAAACAGAGGCAAATAAGTAAATAAATATGTACTTGCAGTCTGGAACAACTTTGACATTTTGTGGTATATCTAAACAATGATTTTGGATCAAATTTATTTATACCCAGGATGTTTATAGTTTTCTAGATGTTATAGTCAAAACTGATTGATGACACTGTCTGCTCAGCTTTTTACAAGAAACCTTTAGATCATAATTCTATTCCTTTTGCTCACACTTGTTCCCTTCCACATACTATTCCCAACATACTTGGTTTATGCAGTGATGGAAATGATTTTTAAAGTTTTATTTTTATTTTGCAGTTTGTTGACTCGATTAGTTCTAGTAGGTAAATGGCCTCTTTTCATAGGAGACCTGGTTATGGGAAATTTGGCCAGGGGACAGAGGATATTCATCTACTCTTTTCAATAACTGCTGTGAGTCTTTTACATTCCTGTGAGCCACCACCAACTCAGCTTAATGTCATTTGAATGATGGCACACTCAGGAGTGCAGCACCTCCTTTATGCCACGCTGACATAGACTTGTACACCAAAGGCAAGTGTGCTGTCTGTTGAGCTACTGAGACTGCAGTAATACCCATTTTGTAATCAGGTAGACGCAGTGGATCTGCTGAGCTACTGAGACTGCAGTAATACCCATTTTGTAATCAGGTAGACGCAGTGGATACAGAGTCTCTTTTCCAGAGCAACCTGGTAGCAATGCCTGGTTAAGCAACTTACTCAAGGTATGCACAGTAGGCACATGAGGACCGATGGTATAAAACCCTGTACCACTGAAACTACAGCTCAGAGCCTTAAACTTCTGCACAAACTGGATTTTGTACAGGAGTCTCAGCAAATATACCATACATTTATAGCGAGGGGCTATAATTATCATCAGGTTGCTAAATGCTGTACCAAGGCATTAGCCACAATTAGACATCAATGTCGAACACACAGATCAGTGAACACAAAATAAAGTGGGGGGTGTCGACCGCCCCCCCCCACACTTAAATACACCAACTCCGAGATCCCACCACAGTGGAGGAAATGGCAAAGTCCTGAAAATGTCCCAGTAAGTTTTTTTCCTAGGAAAAAAAATCGCTGTTCAGTGCGTTCAGCATTTTGCCATTTTGCATAATGATGTTCGACTAAACAGCATTGACAATTAATTGCGTTCACTAAAATAATAGGGACCTTTAGACAACAACTATTTTCTTCTACCAAGGTTCGTACTTTCAATGCTTCATTTTTACCACTTATATTTATTACTACTTTTTGCAGCAATAATTTTAAATTTAAACAACTTTAATCTAAACACTGGAATCTGTTGACTAGTGATAATATTTTTTCAACAGTAATACAGTAACACTGACAGTTTTCAAATAGATGGGGAAAATATGCCAGAATGCTTAAATTTAAAAACCTTTTTTTCTTTTCTGTTCAAATAATTTTGTCAACTGAGGCTCTTAGGGATGTTTCCCTTGTGGGAATTGTACATGTTGTAAGTAAATATATAAAGGTACATGTTTTGCTTCCATGGACACTGCACCTAGTTTTGAACTCTGACACTTGATCAACTGTAGTATTGGTTGGACTGAATTTTTGGCTATATGCTCATGTGGTGCTTTCGTTTTTGGGCAAACATCCTGCTCATGGAAACCTTACATATCTGTCCATTTATGTGATATCATTTGTTGTCATCAATGCAGTGCCTCTTTTAGACATCATACTATCCATATAGGGGTAGTATTTTCTTTTATTGCCATTAACAAATTAGCAAGTGACAGCCTCAATCATGCAGGAACATGAGCTATTGCAAAAGTCGGAAAGGAAATAGATTCTGAATTTAGGATCCTTTAACAGACTTGAATGAGAAGTTTTAAGAATTTTCATTTTTGAATTTTCAGAATGTAAATACAATTTTTTTCTTATGAAGATGTATTTATTTATTTACCCAGTTTTTCTAGATGTTATTTTGTCCTACATAGTAGTATTGTGATTGTTAGATTTCATTATATATGCTATTCTGTTTGTTTTCATTGTGTTTTTTGAAATGCATCAGTTGCTCTTGTTTTTGAAAGTCATATTTATTGCTCATGCGACTGGCCAAATGATTGAATCATATACTTGGAACTGCCTTGTTTGACATCTACTTCTTTGAAGTAAAAGCCAGTACCAAAGGGTTCTGGCTCACTATCTTTGCCAATGACTGCAAGCTAAGTTTAATTACTGAATCCCCAAATGACTTAGCCATCATGTATGAAGATGTGTCAAACAGAAATAACTGGTGCCAGAATGAAGGACTGAATCTAAATGCCAAAAAAATGCATTATCGTATCCTTTGCAAACCTGTCTGTCCTGAGCAACTACCGCATTAACTATATATATATATATATATATATATATATATATATATATTTGGGATTTGGGAACTTATGTTGATACTGGTCAAACCTTTCACCAATATATGTTCACTATTATAACAGAATCCTTCCATATTATGCAACTTATAAAATAACACATTGTTACTAGACCTAGAGATGTCTTTGGCCCCATTACTCAGCCTTCCTTAGGACAATCAATTAGTATAAAGACCCCTTTTGCACGTGTTTGTCCAGATACATTCAATTACTGGAACATTCACATAGATATCTTACTAGAAAGGATACACGGCCTAAACAATACGACATAATTGAACCACCTCAAAACCCTGTCACTATATTCAGTATCCTGCAGACTACTAAGAGGTGACCTCTGTCTGGCATACTAGTCATCCTCCAAATCAGTATTGATGGACCTAACCATCATCATCATTATCATCAATCCTCTTTTTCCCATTTTTTACATAGTGCCACCATCTCTCTCTATTCAATGCCACTCTCCTGACTTCTTAAACACTCATGCATGACAGGTCTAAACTTTGCTGGCACCCTTACTTTCACTTACCTTCTTTCTGTCTGTCCCAAATGTTCTTTACCTGATTGTTTTCTGTTTTTCTGCAGATGCGCATGAACCACCGAAATCTTTTTTCTTTTACTTTTTCAGCAACTGGAGTTCCTTCGGCTTCCGCACTTATGTCCTAACTTCTTCATCTGGCCCACAGTGTGCATCCTTCCACCCATCTCAGGCACTTCATCTCCATCACCACTACCTTCCTCAACTGCTCTGCCTTTACTGCCTAAGTTTCTGTACCATACAGTAGTACTGGTCCAACCACTGTTTTGTACACCTTACTTTGCAGTTTCTTTGGCATTCTTCTGTCATATACAACACCTGATACTCTGTGCCAGTTGGCTACAGCCCATCTGATTCTAGCTTTGACTGCCTCATTCAGACTTCCCTTCTCCTCAACCACCCCTCTGAGATACTTGAAGCTGTTAACTTGTTCCACTATTTTCCTTTCCATCTCAGTTCTCTGCTTCTTCTGAACTCCATCATTTACTGCCATTACAACTGTCTTACTCAGATTCATCCCATGTGACTTCAGTTTTGCATCCATTCCCATATCCTTTGCAATTTATGAACCTAAATCACATCAGCAAATCAAATGGCATAATAAATATTCTGTCCAGAGATCTAAACGTCTTCTGCAACAGCAACAGAATTGTTTTAGAGGATACCACTGCTCTGGAACAGACACCCCATCCATGTAAAGCAAACTCTTCATATTTAAGCATAACATGTATCTATGAAAGGGTAATAGAATATTTACTTTAAGACTGCCCTAGTTACTACTGATGGATAGAGGCAGCTCACTAAATGCTTCATTCCATTCATGAGTCCCCTGAACTTATTTATCATATGACTCCAGTTATTCTCACAAGGGGTAATATAAAATTATCAATCATTGGATGGGTAAGGCCAGTCTAACATTATATGGGTAGTTTAATTCAAACAGCAAAAGGGAAATTGGGTAGGCTTAAAATAGAAGAATCACCACCAGAGACTCTACTGGTATGTTGCAAAACTCACAAATCCAAAAACCAGATAAGGAAGAGACCGCAACCACCTTGATGGAAGGTAGCCGGATAAATCAGCAACACAGCAGACCAAATAAAACAAATCTTCTAATGTATTGTACAAGAAAAAAAGTGAGTGCTTTCGCAGTGACAACCACTGCTTCATCAGACCAAGGGTGGCTTAAAATAGCCCACAAGGTCTACTAGCTTAGTACTTACCTAGGAACCCATAAACCTGTGTCTGTATAATGAGTAGTATATTCATTGTATTGTATTCCATCGACAAAACAGTTTTTGAGTGAAACGTCTGTCTGGAAGTCCACAGATAAATGTTTCTGCAGTTCATCATACTTCTCTGTTGTTGGTGTATTCCATGTGTGCGCGTGTGCATGTGTGTGTGTGTGTGTGTGTGTGTGTGTGTGTGTGTGTGTGTGTGTGTGTGTGTGTGTGTGTGTGTGTGTGTATGTGTGTGTGAGTGTGTGTATGTGTGTGTGTATTTATAATAGGCTCTGGGTTCATTGCAGCTATAGAGTAAGGAGAAACTCTCTTCCAGCAAACTATTCAGGGAAATCAACAGTTTTGCTAAATTTTCATAAAATGTTGACTACAAAAGTTAGTTATTGTTTTCTGTTAACTTACATTATTTACTGTATACTTGATTTCACTGTGACATCTCTAATATCATTTCTTTTGTGAAACATTAGACGGTTTTCTGCATTAATTGAGAACTGCAATGGCTTATAAAGTTCTAATGATAGACTATGTTGTGCAGCTATGAAATGTTGGTCTGGGAACATGGATAATGAACATGTCCCACTTATGTATAAAACGAGCATCTCAGCAGATCAGTCAAAGAGAAGAACCCAGAATGGAAAAAGTAGATTCAAATGTGTACAAATGTGTTGATCAGGAGAAGTTCACGAAAAAGTGTTTCTTTAGAGGGACAAGGCCTCTAATCCCTATGCAAAAGACTGTGGGCAATGCACCCCCACTACTTGCTATATATTCAACTCTAGGGCTTCTATAACTTGGGACATGGAGGTCCTAAATTTTCTTTGGCCAGATATGTTCATTTTTTTCATTCATTTCCTGAATTTACAAATTGGCTTGATTAATGTTGTCAGAAATAAACTCATGACTTATTGCTCATTCATTGAATTATCTTTATATATGAAACACTTCTATATCAATGACATTTCCTCATTTACTGTACCTAAACAGCATTTTGAAAGCTAATGCTGACTCACTGATTCATGATTAGCTGTGGGAGACCTTATGCATGCATATATCATCAGTATACAATGTTAGAATGTGTAGTTACATTCAATATATGATGTATGTTTTCCTTATTATTCCTGGCCACCCCTGCAGTGTTGTTCACTGTTCACTGTAACAGCCTTACATGTCATACCTGCATATATTATTTTCATATTTTGTGTCTTTGTGTTGCCATGTCTATATTGCATGATAAACTATATACAATGGAGGTTTTCTGCCTTGTCCCTGAATTAACAGAATTCTGTCTATTGAGATTTTCATATGTGACAAATAACTAGACAGATAGATGATCTATTATTCAGTAAAATTTTTTTGATAACTAAAATTGTTCTGAGATTTAGTCTGATAATGATCAATGTTACTTCTCTTCCTTTCTTATCTTTTTTCTGTATAAAATATGGTGGTTCATATGTTTTCCTTGGAACTTTATTAGGTAATTGCAGTTATGTGTGGTCTAACAGATCTGACTAATATGGATCACTTTCTTCCTGGTTTTCTCCCCAGGTATAATTTGCATGCACCTGGCTAGGTGCAAAAGAGAGGTGTGCAATGCACAATATGCAGGTGATGTACCCTCATTTCCACAACAGGTGCTACATCCGAGTAGCCCTTCTCCTCCTCATCATGTGTGCCTCTGAGTCCACACAAATTCCTCCCAACCCCCAGGAGAGAAATAAATGTGGGAGCCATGCTCCTTCACTCTTCACCCCTTGCATGGCTCCTCCAGGTCTGGGGCCTCTAATCAAACCCAGGCAGGGACTCATCTCTCTGTGCCATATGTGTAATATTTAGTATTCAGTTCAGTAATTTATATCATGTGTGCAGACTGTGGGACATTAAAGGCAGCAGCGATACCAACTTTAAAAACAACATAGTTTACTGTGCAAAATAACTTAAAAAAATATAAGTTCTTCTCAAATAAATTTCTTAAGTCTAATGACCAGATCTCAGCCAGTATAATAAAAACAGTTCTATATTGCTGACTGCAATAACTTTTAGTGTCTCCCTCTATCTCTACTTTCTCTAAGTAGTTCAATGTTTCTTCAACAAGAACAAATGTCACTTTTGTCTGCTGTCTTCTTCCATTTCACATTTCTGTCTCACTTCCAGAACTACCACTTTGGGCATCAGATCTCCCTTCATATTGAGCAAACAACACTCTCCATGTGCTTTTCTTAGCACTCCTTCTATACAGCTTTAAATGTGTTACAAACATGCTTTTAATAAGGCAGCAAATAGTCTCTCTGCTCTTAAATAAACATGTTCTTGTAACCTAGTTATCTAACTACGGTCATGACAACCTTATATTTTGCAGCTGTTACAGTAGGTCCAGCCTGCCTCACAAACTTTTATTCTGCTTGAACCTTTGGGAAGTTGGGGGATCAATCTTCTGAGTCTCTGACTGAAATAAAACAACATCAAGCTACATTGTCACACATGCTAGGTGGGGAAGTGGGACCCTGTCCATTAGCATTTTTTATTTTGGTAGACAGCTAGATAAACAGATAGATACACATGCAATCAGATGTACAGCTGTATACAAAGACACAGACAGACAGATCATTCTAATATTTGTATTTGTATTTGTAAGGGGGGATGTTGACCCTTTAACCTCCCCACAAGTATTTTTTATTATGGAGAATGGAGGGTTAAGGTGTCACAAGCCCCACCTTATAACCTCCTGACACTGGCAGGTTGTTATGCCAGAAGCTGTTAAAATATGCTTCCACCATAACATTCATACAACTATGCAAACAAAATGGCAAACTGCAGTGGCCTCCTTTACTACCAACAATTGCAAATGTATCATGCCCTTATTTCAGCTTTTTGTACCCCTGGTATGCTTACAGTGTTATTCTAAAATTGATACATTTGTCCTTGACACAGATCATCCATGTTTGGGAACAGAAATGCTGCAAATGCTTTATAGAACTAGTAATGGCAGAGTGCTACTGTATGGAGAATATAGTGTTTTATTCTCACCATCCTTTACTGTAACAGCTGTGTATAGGTCTCTGGAACCTCTAACATATGCATTGCTACAGTGCTTCTGTTATAGTTTAGATATGGAATGCAACCTTCAGTTTGTCATATTCTCTGAGATTTCCTTTATCAACTAGAGGCTAGATTTCAAAATACTGGTTAGCATAGGATTTAGCCTCTACTAACTATTGTCACTACCCCAAAACTGAAATTCATCCCTGATCACAGGAATGGCATTATCCCAGAGGTGTGGTACACTAAAATCAGTGCCTTGAAACACCAAAATACAGGATGTCTGTGATTCCGGATATGCCAGGACCAGGCAATTAGATTATAAAATAGTCTTTGATAATGATTCTCATTACCTATTCATTGCATAGCTCAGTCCTACACAAAGACCTGGCAGACTTGCTGAGTCTGGTCATAGCTGCATGGTGCCATAGCTCCACCATGGGGAGCATACTTGCAGTATCAGAGTTACCATACAGGTGCAGCTGCATGGTTGTGAGGCTGTCATTTGCAGCAGTAGCATCACATCTTTGACAAATGAGAGCATACAGGCAGGCATTGCAGGTAGCATGGCTGTCATGTATGCATCCTTGTCCAAAGCAGAAGATGAGCATGTGGGGGTCACTAGTGCACAAAAAAGCCTTTTGTTTTTAACTATTAGATTTCTACAAGCAAATCCAACTGAGCTTCAAGGATGATGCACATGCCACCCAATCGTGCATCTGCACCATTCTTGGCTGTCCTTACAGCTCCCTCAGTAACAAAACATCTCCACATGTATATCAGACTTGCAGTTGCTGCTGCTGGCAGTCTGGCTTCCCACCATATAGTGCCCACAGTACTAAATGCTTATACAGGTGTAGCTGTTAATTTGCAGAAACAGCCATTGACTTCAAGTTGGCTACTCATTTGTTTCATAGTTGTACATGACAGGTTTCACAAATATACAAATCAAAAATGTTGCAGCATTACAAGCCTGATTCCCCTTTTGGAATCATGTGAGCAGCTCTGCCAGTCATCATTAGCATGACCTAAACGAGTTTAGGACTTGGTTGTTGGGTAACTACAGTTACCATCTGTCTCTCTCTCTCTCTCTCTCTCTCTCTCTTTATGCCATTCAGTTCCTTTTTGACCAGTTATATCCTGTGAAGTAGACATGAAAAATAATACTGCACAATTTTAGGACAAAAATATTTCCTAACTTTCCACTAATAGCTGTATAAAAGTGTTATTTTGTATCTAATATTGTATGAAATAACAGAAACAAATAAAACTCTACAGAAGTGATCTTTTCTCTTGGCCAAAAAAAGTGAAGATCAGTCCTTTGCATTGGTATAGTTTGTCCTGCAAAGTTTTGTATTTCCTTAAAAATTTCCCATTCAGGCATTTAAAAAAAGTGGCAGCACTACTGGTAACTGCTGTGCATAGCATATTACAATAAGCCCAAGTCCTTTTAGAAACTGATAGTAGAAAAGAATTAGATTAAAAAGGAGTCCTCCCACCTCTGGAAAGCTGAGACTTAATATATGGCCTTATTAAAAAAAGGCTAGGCATGCCACATCTAGCAACTTCCATTATCCTGCATCACGATCTGAAACACTCATTCCCACTTCCAGGAATAACATCATCCAGGAGAAAGTATATGCGGAAATCAGTAGCTCTCAACAGAAATGCAGTGAATGGCTGGGATTCCTTCTATGTCAGGAATAGATAGTCTGAAACATTCTGTGGTATTGAATCTTATTACCCATTCCTTACACAATGCAAAACCACCAAAATATGTTGTGTACCTGCTGAGTCTAGCCAAGACTGGCTTATGCAACATCTCTTTATGTATGGAAACTCTGTACTACAAGAAGAGATCCTGCCTGTAGTACCAGAGCTGCTATGCAGTTAAAGGAGTGCAGCACTGCCAAAAGTGTGATGGACAGGAGAATGCATGCATGGTAAGTAGCATGTCAATCATGAGTGTATTGTCCCCATGCACAGACAGGGACAGGCATTCAGGACCAATAGTTTACTCGGGAAATTGTTCTATTTTTATCTAGATTTCTGTATGAGCCATCACTACTGAATATCAAGGATGACTTGCAGACCACCAACTGCACATATACATGGTCCTGCCCCCCCCCCCACACACACACACACATATACCCACAGTTCTTACACAGTAATGGAACAGATCCACCCATAAATGAAACTTGCTACTGCTGCAGGCACTTTAACTTCCCATCATATACTGCCTGTAGCAACAAGTCATTTTAAGAGGTACAGCACTTGCTTCACAGAAAAAGGCCCATTGGGTACTCCATAGCTAGGGGGTTGAACAATGACAAGCCTAATTCCCCTTTTGGAATTTGATATAGGACTCTGCCAGTTTTCATTAACATATATTGAATGAAGACCAGTCGACACCGTGCTTTTGGACTTAGGGATTAGGTAACAGTTGGTGAAGAATGCTATGCCGCAGTCGTGTCCTTAGGAATCTGGATCACTATGTCTAGCCCTCTGTTTCCTGTTGTCAATAAATAACAATGCAAAAGTCTGACATTACAGGAGTATCTTGTTGCAATTATAACTTCATATTAAAAAACAAATTAATAAGTAAAAGATATGAATAAAATGATTTGTGAATACTTGCCTCTTCTAAGCTCAGGAATTAAAGTTAAGAGCAATATATTTAGAAAAAACACAAGATGGAAATATATTTAAATGAGTAAGGAAGGTGAAAGAATTGCATTATTCTTTACATAAAATTTTGTTAATAAATGATTGAAGCACTAATAGCAAAATTAAATTACCTTTAAAATACACAATCTTTTTGTATAGAAAAATTCACCACTGTAACTGGTACAAGCATGCAAAATCTGAGGGTAATGCTACTCAATGCTAGAAGTCTAAACCTCAAAATGCACTCACTTGAGGCACTCCTTAAAATAGAGAAAATCGACACCTGTGCAGTGACAGAGACCTGAATCAAGGCTCCAGAGAGCACCCCTGCATTACCAGGCTATAATTCATACCACACCTTTCGGCCACCTAACTTGAACTGAAGCACTAAAGGTGGAGGCATGTCAATATTTATTAAGGATATCCACACCTCCAGGCTAGTTGCTCAGCATAATGCATCTGAGATTATCTAAGTGCAACTAACTCTGGGCAAGACCGCAATGCAAATTGTAGCTTGCTGCAGATCCCCCACCATGCTCCAGGATTCCCACTCCTCATTTCTTGATACACTGGAAAATATTAGGGTACAACCTTACACCCTAATAATGGGTGATTTCACCTCCTCCACCATTAACTGGGGAAACTACTCATGTACCAACTCTTGTACTCAACGTTTTCTGGAATTCATAAATTATAATGCCTTGGATCAATTTATCCACAGCCCCACCAGGGCCAGCAATTTCCTAGACCTGGTCATTACCAACATGGGCAACCGGTGTTCCACACCAGAGGTCAATTACTTGTTGGTCAGATCTGACCACAGGCAAATCACCCTAGACATCAACATCCCAGCCCCACCCCCCATTAGGGAAACCACCGTAAAAAAATTCTCCAAAGCCAACTTCACACTTCTTAAGGCAGAAGTGGCAAACTTCTCAACACCCATGCTGACAGACAGTAGAGATACGACTGCTGTATCCCATACAATTGCACTTTAAAAGCACTTACACGAGTGCATGGGTTGTGCAATCCCTAACAGAACCAAGATGCTATCCTCCAAAAAATGGAAGCCAATCTGGTGGTCCCCTGGTATAAACAAACTCTACAACAGAAGAAAGAAACTGTTGCAAAAAAGAGTAAAGTCCCATGATTGGAGAAACTCCGTGGTCAGCCTCAGTAAGAAGCTGAGATCCCTCATAAAATCCTCCAAAGCTAGTTATGAAAACAAAATTGCCACTGATTCTAAAGACAACCACAAAGCATTCTATAGCTATGTCAAGAATCTCAGTGGCAACACTCAGATCTATTCTGAATTACAGCACAATGGCACTAAATATACAGAACCAACTGATATTGCCAACATCCTGGCAGATAGGTTCAATGCTAACTTTACCCCTCTCTCATCCCCTGAAGTGCCCATCTCTATACTTGGAGAATGAAAAAGTATCTGTAATCACGGCTAAACAGGTAAAAAATACACTCTCCAAAGCCAAGAACACAGCATCCATTTCACTTGACAACATCCCAGGCTGTGTTCTACATGAACTGCAGAATGAACCGGCACGCCACCTAAGTACCATGTTCAGTCATAGCCTCACCTCAGGCTTTGTGCCCACTGAATGGCACACAGCAATGGTTATCCCACTCCACAAAGGGGGAGCCACCACCAACCCCGGGAACTACTGCCCCATTAGCCTGATGAGCCTGGTCTGCAAGGCTATGGAGCGTATCATCATGGAACTTATAAACAATGACACTGTTAATCTCCAAACTCTGAACCCTACCCAGTTTGGGTTTGTAAAAGGCAGATCATGTGTCCTAAACCTGATTACTTCTTTGAAGCGGTAACCAAAGCTGTAGATTAGGGTAAGGTGGTACACACAGCCTATCTAGATTTCGCCAAGGCTTTCAACACCATCCCCCACTCTGGAATTATAGACAAACTCACTAAACTAGGTATAAATCCCTATGTCACAAGATGGGTTACCAACTGACTCACTGACCGAACCCACACTGTGAAAGTAGCAGACTCTAAATCCAACTTCAGACCAGTGACAAGTGGAGTACCACAGGGTTCAGTCCTATGCCCTCTCCTGTTTGGTATCTACTTCTCTGAAGTACAGGCTAACACAGAAGGTCTTTGGCTAAGAAAGTTCGCAGATAACTGCAAACTAGGAGCCATAATCAAATCTCCTAACGATGTGGACATCCTACAAAAGGGCCTCACTGAGACAGATGCCTGGTGTAAAAGCCATGACCTCAAGCTCAATGCCAAAAAGTGCATTGTCATCCCTTTTGGTAAAAACTCTTTACCCATGAACTACCACATGGGCAGTAATCTACTTAACACAAAAAGTGTGATAAGAGACCTTGGGACACAGGTGGACAGTAGTCTCTCCTTTGATAATCACATCACCACACTAGTCAGGAAATCCTTCCATGTGTCACACCTCATCACAAAAGTTTTCTCATCCAGGAAAAAAGAGGTCATTGTCCCCCTCTACTCATCACTCATTAGACCCATTATAGAGTACAACACCCCTTTTGGTATGTACCTCACAAGACATCTACAACAATTGGAAAGGCCACAGAAATACCTCATAAAGAGGATTACTGGCCTAAAACAGATGTCCTACGCAGATCATCTCAAAAAACTCCAGCTTTACTCTGTCACATATCACCTACTCAGGAGCGATCTCTGCCTAATATACAAAGCTATGTCAAACCCAGAGCTGTTGGACATGCTCCACATAAAGAAATCCCAATCCCTCCGAGCTACATGCTCTAAGGACCTAAACCTTGTCACCACAATAAACAGAACATGCTGTAGGGATAGATTCCTGTCTCAGAGACTTCCCATACTCTGGAACAAACTACCTATCTATATCAAACAAAGCTCCTCATTAGCACTCTTCAAGAAAAATCTTGATGATTGGATGGGAGATAGGAAATTCACCCCGGGGATCACTTCTGTGGCTCTGCTTGACAGGGGCACAGGAAATTAATTTTCTTGGGTGGCAAAAGCCAAGGTACCATTTGGCTAGGCTTATATAGGCCCTAGGGCCAATAGCTTAGTACCTACCTACCTATGAACCTATGAACCTATAAGAAGGAAAAATCATCAGACATTTATTTAGCTCTAGAAACAACATGAATCTGTCGCAGCACTTTGCAGAGGTATAACTGTATCACTCTTAATTCACTTCACTTTTTGTCTTTGTATTGTACAGTTATGAGTCTTTCAAGATGCTTCAAAGCAAATCTGAATTGCAAAATGTTATTTCACATCACAGGTGAGTTTCCTCTTTTAAATGTTTTTGAAATATTTAACATGTTGAAATTCTTTGCAAAAGCAGAGTTCAGGATCAGTTCTTCAGTTCAGATTGCAAAGTAGTTGTTTTTACTTCCTGTGTGATTTTATGAGTTTGACAAATACTGTAAGGTTTAACAGACTTTCTGAAAATAGCATGGGAATGGTATTTGTGTGTGTGTGTGTGTGTGTGTGTGTGTGTGTGTGTGTGTGTGTGTGTGTGTGTGTGTGTGTGTGTGTGTGTATGCAAATGCATTTGTTATATGTCCAAGTAGTCACTAGAGACACTAATTTCTATAAAACACAAGTATGTTCAATAATGCATAGGGGGAATCAGAATAATAGCTTACTTGGTTTGCAGATCAAAATGAAAATAAAGCAATTCCTTTAGCTATTTTCCAACAATTATTTACAGCCTAAAGTAACACCTTCACAAAAGAACCTGTCTTTTAAAAGCCCAAAATTGTAGACCTCAACCTGGCCTCAATTCATGTTCATTATTAAGGGTGATTCCTTTAGATATACTCCACAAGTTAGTCTGGCTTGGGTTGTCACACTCTACATCTCCAGAGTTTTTTAGATAAGCTCCTACATATCAGTTTTGAAAATCCACATGAGAAAAGAATTTCCTGTCTTGATGTTGCACGCCACCTCTTTTTTTGTACAGCATTAACTTGAAATCAATGCCTTATTAACTGGTTAACACATATATTTTTGACTACTACTGTGGGAACCTTTCACCTGCAAGGCACATTTAAATCACAAATACGTTTTCAAACTCAGCATGTCACAATGACCTCATTCCCAGCACAAAACCAGCAGTTTTTGACTAATAATGATGGGGTGCAGGCCCTTAAAAGAATCAGCATTTCTGTTGTCAAGGCCAGGCCTGTTGGTCAGTGTATACTGAAATACTTAGAAGGAAAGTACTGCCACCGATCTGCCTACTCAACCAGTATGGAATATGCAGTGGAGTATGATCATTTATGGAACTCAAATGCCTACCTAACATATAGAGCTTCAAGGAATAGTTTGGTTTTATAGCTAAATGCTCTTTCTGTAGTGGAATATCTCTTTTTTGTATTGCTTAAAATTCTCCTCATATAGCTCACTGGGTTCTTTTCAGCTTGACTAGCTTGAGATAGCACAACTACCAAACCTGGCTCCATCTGATGGCTTGGTATATGTGGTAAATTATTTATTAAATCAGGGTTCATTATCACAGGTTCAGAACACAGGGCTCTTAGTTAATTTTCACCTTTATAAAGAAGCACATTGCTTGATGATAGTTATTGTCCATCTTATCAGATTTATCATATAACAGGAAACAGCCATAAAATCAGACTTGATCTAGTACCATGCCAGTACTTCTGATTTAGCAATTTTATAGTCTTTAAATCTTCTATTTTTTTTTTCTAGTTGTGGTCTAACCTCCCTCCATTCACATAAGATACCATAACCACTTGGCTTTCACTATACATAGTTTACATTTTCTTAGCATTGTTAAGCCTGACTGTTTTACTTTTGGCAAGTGAGACTCCCAGTCATCTGAATGAATAACTACATCATCCAGGTATACCATAGCATATTAGGAATGAAAACTCAATATTTTGTCCATCTGCCTCTGAAAGATGGCTGACGCACCATATAGGCCAAATAGTAGCATATAATTTGGAATCAGAATGTCAAGGATTGCAAGTGCTGTTTTCCTCTTTGGTAAAAGGGATAAGTGGCATTTGTCTGTATCCCTTTGTGAAGTTCAGTGTTGTCAAGTGCCTAGCCTTTATTAGGTTCTCTATCAACTCATCAATTTTGGGCATAGGATATCGATCCATCTCTGAAATACTATTCAGTTTCTTGAAGTTGTTGCACAATCTAATACTTCCATTAAATTTATGAATAAGTTCTAGTGCGCTACTCCATTTACTGTTTTTGTGACTCTTTTGGCTAGGCCAACCAGCCCTGTTGATAACAACCTAACTTTCACTCCAAGGGTTGTCCATATGGTATGTTCTCTCAGCTTAGATTTGCCAGGTATGTCTGAAACACTCTTTTATTTTTTAAGTTAGAGTTACTTACTTCTTGATTTTTTACTTTTAACATGTAGTCATGTAACTGTACTTCGGGTAGATCTGGTTTAGTTCCTCCTCCATAAACTTTCACTAGCAAACTCAATACTGAGCTTACCACAGCTTTCCATGGTTTCATTGCATTAAAGTAATAGATTTCTTCTAGTTCTCCCTTTCATGGCTGTCTGCTATGTAGTTCATGGCACTTATCATTTCAATCACCTCAATGGCTTTTGCCCTGTAGACAAGAATCTGTTTTCTGTACAGGTCACTAATACTAATGTCAGATCTCCTAGGTTAGACAAAAATTGTCTGCTGTTTACTTTTGCTGTATTTAGAAGTCCATCGAGTGATCTGTTTTGTTTTTTGTTGTTGCTCTTTCTCTATCCTAATGTAAGTGCTCATTTTTCCTTCCGTATTTTACAC
Source organism: Protopterus annectens (assembly GCF_019279795.1). Lineage (NCBI taxonomy): Eukaryota > Metazoa > Chordata > Ceratodontiformes > Protopteridae > Protopterus > Protopterus annectens. The sequence continues at coordinate 1,764,033,807 of NC_056737.1, forward strand.
TTCCTTTGCAGATGCATGTTGATTGGAATCTATCTTCACTTCAAATTTCTGCTTTACTGTAGCAGAAGTGGGTTCACACCTCTGACATTCCTTATCTGTCTCCGGTTTTTGCATTTGCTACTTTTTTTTGCTCTGAAGGTTCTCAGTGAAATGCACAACTTTTTTCTGTTTTTGTTTTGGTGCTAATATTTCTTGTAAGTCTCTCTGCAGACTTCTTTTTATATTGTTGTTGACTTTAGAGTTTCCTGAAAGTTCATTGTCAGTTTTTATACTGACGCCTATTTCAGTTTGGACTTTTATTACTCTATCATTGAAGTAGCTTTCCAGTAAAAGTAAGGATCCTTTTCACTGTCTGAACACAAGCACCTTCTAGCCCATATGTAGCTTGAATGCCTCCTCCCTTCACTTGGTTCTGATTCTGGATAACTATACAAATGTCACTGAGTTGCCCTCACCCCCTTTATTTTACTGAAGTGGTGCATCAGGCTGGTGTTTTTTCCACTTTACTGTTAAATGTATCAGCCTGCCACAATGTGACAATGGATTCTCCCTCCTCCTCTGTGATCCATAGTACCTTAAAGTGGATACATAATTGTTTTGTTATTTTACATTGTGAGTCAGAACAGGAGTTACTGACACAGGATACAGTTCCCAAAACTATTTGAATTTCGACATGTGTGAAGGGCTATTCTGTTGTTTCACCATGAATGCATAATACCTCCACTTTTAGGTTGTTTCTTATCCTATGCTTACATACTAGAGCACCCTTGACAAGGATAATCATGACTCGAGTCTAGCAAGGTTTAACTTTCCCTCTAGAAATACTGCACACAGCCCAACTGTAGTATAATGACATAATGCTGACTGAGTTATTCCAACTACTGATTTAACATACTCTGTAAATAAAATAAATAAAATTATTGGTAGCATGCATTTCAGTTTTCACATTTCTACCAGTAATACACTCTTCAACAATAGTAGTTCAGACCTTAACAGTTTGACCCCCCCCCCTCACTCTCTTCCTCACACACACAAACACACACACACACACACACACACACACACACACACACACACACACACACACACACACACACACACACACACACACTTAAAACAAATTAACATACTAGGTGTTTTTTTATTTCACAAAAGATGACAAATTCCTTACTACAATTTTATACCTAAAAATAAATGTTTCAGTTTTAGTGTTATGTCATTAACTAATAAATTAATAAACAAGATCATCCCTGGCCCAATTCAGGCAAAACCTTGACAATTGGATGTGAAATCATAAATTCACCTCAGTCTGGCCCCCATGACCCTTAGGGACAGAGGATATCAATAAAAAAGTATGATCCTAACACCCCCATAAATCCTTAGGTACCTCCCTACTAACATGGCCCCCAGTATAGATGCCCATGGTACTTGAAAACAAAGGGTTTGGGGTCTGCAACTATGCTTGTAAGGTATGAACCTTTGAATGTATTTACTAAAGTTACTAGTTTATCAGTGTTCTTGGAATCCCTTTATAATACTATTGTACACATTTTGTTGAAGTAGCAGCAGTTGGCTTATGCATGTATGACTTACAGATTAACTAGCTTTCCCTATGGTAGATACTATACTGTTAGGCTCACCCTACCTCCTTCAGAGGACACAAGGAATTTTTATTCATTTTATGAGTTTTTTTTTTTTATTTCACTGTGATATTCCTGTATCAGTTCAAGATCTGCTATTAAAGACTGGACATTCATATATTTTAGCTAATAAAGGAAGGTTGTACAATAAGTGTATATACAATTACTACTCCTACTACCCTCCCTCTAACTTTCTATGGCCAAACTGTTCTGCTGAGTGGTGCATCTACAGTGAAATGAAGAATAACTCCAGGACCAAACACGGCTTCCAGGATATCAAAATTTTACTAAAACAAACTTGAAAAATGGTTAGCACTTTCATGCCTTACAACAGGCACTTCATCAGACATTCTAACAGGAAAAACAGACTCTTTTTATAACATCATTAATTAATCAATCAGTGATACAATTTGTGATCTTTAAGCAAGGGTTTTAAGTGTGCAAACCCATTTAATCCCAGATATTTTTGTGCCTGTAGCAGCATTATCCCTCTAGCTTCAGCTTTCTCTACTTTATTATTCAAATGGTACATCTACAGTGCAGGAAATGTATCAAGAATTGTTGATGGATTGTATCATGTAGATAACAAAAAGAGATTGTTTAACAAGAAGATGCACAAAGTATCCCCCAGCAGCTCTTGCCCATTTCTATGGACAATGTTGTTGCTTAGCAGTACATCCTGAGTACTAGAGACTTATCAAGAATTGTCATTATGGTCAGCAGTATCCTTTTGTTAACAAACTTAGGTTTTGCTATAAGGAAATACATTGGGAATCCTCCAGTTGCCCCCTCCACCCACCTTTCTATCGACAGACTGTGTTTCTTGGCAGTACATCCACAATACAAACCACTTAACAAAAAATGAAGATTTTGTTAATCATAAATTTTAGTTAGCAGAGTCACACATTAATTAGTTTTCCCTATGCTGCTCTATTGTTATGACCCCCACCCCCCAGGAGTTATTATTTTATCAAGATGCTGTTGTATCAATCATAGTTTTGTAAATTAAGGTTTAAGTACTCATATATTTTAGTTAACAAAGGGAAAATCTACAGCAAGGAGACACACAGGAATTCAACTTACCTAATGCATCACTACCTAAAACCTCCTCTTCCCAAAACAACACTGGCTCTTGTTCAGTCGTATCATACTCACCACCCTATTGAACCTAAGCAAGAGGCCTCCTCACTGGCACAATCTTAATTGACCTTTCAAAAGCATTTGACCTCACTGACCATCCCATCCTTCTCCATCATCATTATTTCAATATTTATAAGTACTGATTATCTACCTTAGTTTGAAAACTTCCTCACCAATTGCCATTTTCCATCAAAATTCACTACTGAATTTTTCAATCAGTCTGCCTTCAAGAAGTAGCAAAATGTTCCATACTTGCTCCTCTGCTAATTTCTGTCTTTATAAATGCATTTCTACTTCACTTACTTCATCTTGACACCCTCTCTTCAAATCTCATAGTACTATTTTGAACAAACAACTCAATATCCAACCTTTAGACAGGCTTTCAATCAGACTTCTTAGTCCTAATCCACTGGATCTCCAACAAAAGCCTCCTTCTCAATTCCAACAAATCAAAATTATGATTTTTGACAGTAAACTGAATCTTAATTCAAGACGGCATTCTCTATATATCTAAAACATCCCTATAGAAAAGATTACCTCTTCTAAGGACCCTGGCATTTGACTTGATCCATTCCTTAACTTCTCCACTCTCTTCACTATTTTTATTAGAATTTTTTTATTAGTGTTAGAATGCTTTTTATTGAAATTACCTTTGTGGCGCTAACCCTCTATGATTCTGTCATACTCTCGTGAGACAGCAGAAAAATGCTGAGCTTCTCCTTGGTGAGGGACACACCCACAAAGCGACAGAGCGGCATGCACTGTACTATGATCTGTGAACCTCTGTGCAGGGATATGCATTAGACTTTTACCTCATAAAACATGCAAATACCTGTTTACCAGAAGAAATGAGGTTTGCATCATGTGCCTTTGTATTTAAAGTGTAGTTTAAACGTTAATTAAAAGCAGTGACATATATGCAGTATGCTAGTAAAATCACACGAACAAACTGAGAATAAAACAAAAACTGATGGAAGGCAGCCAGAGAAAGTATAAGTATTTAATGAAGTGCTTTTTGTTTGCTGAATAGACAAACTTCTTCAGATATCTGAAGAAGTTTGTCTACTCAGCCAAATGAAAAGCACTTCATTAAATACTTATACCTTCTCTGGCTGCCTTCCATCAGTTTTTGTTTTATATATGCAGTATGCACTAATCTTTTGACTATTATCCATGTGGTGGGGGGCACCTTTTATTGCCTTCTTTCACAGGTAATAATATTTAGCTTCTGTTGGAACTTGATCAGTGGCAGAGCTGTAGAGAACAGCATGGATATTGGTGGGTTTATTTATGTTATATAACCTGCTTAAAAGAGATCATTAAGAGTCCTGTGTAAGGGGGTAACTGCAGATGGAGCTCCTGTCTGTGCTGCCAACCAGGTGCATAAATAAAGCACTGAAATTACAGAGAAAAATCTGAAGCAACACAACTGTGTCTGCATTTCTATGAATTATTAAAAACAATAGAGGGTGACAATTAAGGTTTCACCTGGATGAAGATAAGATAAGCCTGAAATGACTTAGCATTCAAACTAAAGCAATATTTCAGAGTGGTAGAAATGCTAGGCAAGTCTTCTATCAGTCAGATTGCAGTTATACCCCTATCAAAGTGTTTCTGTTTCTGAAAAAATGGTGGCAATGCCACATAATTTAAATGTGTATGTATGAATACATTTTAAAAACATACTCTTTATTCTGTCTGTAATTCTGCATATAAAGACGATGAACATTATTCTGTTTGAATTCCTTTTGGTAGTGTTACCCACTGGTAGATAACAAAATACTCTGCTGACAAAGCATACAGTTGTACCTCACAATATTAATTTTATAGTAGGCACCTGCAATAGTGTAATCCATTGCTATCAAAGCTACCAGTTCTTAAAATGTACACCATTAAACAGATATACACCTCTATGCTTGAAGACTGGCACTCCAGTTAAGAAAACCATATATATGTTCTCCTTTCTGTAGGTAGTAGGTTAAGTGGTGTACAATATGTTAATGTGAGGGTGGTTTCTTTTTTCCTCCTTTAAAACTGCACACACTGATCACAGGAGCATTCTCTTTTTTACACACACACTAACACACACACATGCACACACACACGCACACACACACGCACACACACACACACACACACACACACACACACACACACACACACACACACACACACACACACTGAGTTGCAAAAACATAATTTTTGTTTTATACAAACATTGCTTTTTGCAGCAAATAATGTCTCCTGCAGTCTGTCATTGCATCTTCCTACATCATTTCCTACACACACACACACACACACACACACACACACACACACACACACACACACACACACACACACACACACATGCACACGCACATGCACATGCACATGGACACACACACGCACACACACATATGCACTGAGTCCCAAAAACATAACTTTACTTTTATAAAGCATTACTGTTGTATTTCTGTTGATTCTGTTATTGAAGTAGCAGAAGAAGTAGGAAGAATCAACACAACCAACTTTGAATGCTTTTTAGAAACCAGCTTGTCTGTGTTTCTTTTTCAAAGTTTTCACTCTTCTTCCTTATTTTTTACTTTTTAGAGCAACCGAATAAAAAGCATTCTTTATTAAAAAAATCTTTTTTTTTTGTTTATATTTTTATGGGCCAATAAGCTCTCATCTTGTCTTACTTACACCTCCAGAACAGCCATTCTACATTCCTAACTTGAATATGGCCTTACCTTTATAGCCTCAGCATCAAAAACAAACTCCACACACATTCAAACAACAATCAGTAAAATCTGTAGATTTATTACCCAGTCCACTAAAAATGGATACCACTGTAAAACTTGGCCTGACCATGCTTCATGTCTCTGCGAGATTGATCCCCTTAGCAGAACTGCAACTTGTCCAGTTCTAGATCCTATGTTCAGTCAAACTGAACCTCCCTCCAAGGAACTACAATCTTTTCTGCCTTACCTCATCACCCTCGTCAGACTGAACCCCTCCAGCAAGATGGTGGTCCATCCTGCCCTGTTTATTAGTTTAATTATTTGTTTATTTATTGTGCATTTTCTCTTTGTTGACTTGGCTAGTCACACTAGGCCAGTGTCCTCTTTTCAGGGAAGACCTGAGGTAGTGCTTATATTGACTAGGAGAAATTTGGCCAGAGCAACAGGAAACTATTCTTACTCTTTCAGCCACTAGGTGGTGCCAGACGGCTATTGGTGAGTCCAAAGCTTTTCCAATATGGTGGAGGAAAGGAAAAAGCAGGAATATTGTAGAATACTGAAATATCTCAAACAGAGTCTGTAAGAGAAGATATTGTTGTTACAGAGTTAGAGGATGGATGTCTGGAAACTTTTGTGTTGGCAGAGAAGATAGATCAAGGTTAGATTAGCCAAATGCTGATGAGGAAGTAAGCTAGAGTACTATGTTTATTGTATGCTGGGAGCAGTAATAGAGAAGTTACTTCCAGATGAATCAGCAAAAGGAAATAGATTAACAGAAGGTGCAGACAACGACTTTTAAATTATTCATGGCCAGTATTAAATTGTTAAAAAAAGCATGCCTCTTCAAGAGGGTGCATTTGTGAACTGGAACAAAATGTTTACATATGCATACACTGTAGACAAAGAAAAGCAAGATGCTGTGACTGAAGCTGAGAAAATGCAAAGATTGATGCAAGGTCAACAAAACATGAACAGGTGACTAGTGTCAAGAGTCAAACCAAAGACATGTGATATTATTAAGAGGTATGAAGTTATAGACTTTATTATGCTACTCTGAGGGTTAAATTATAGGATATTACAGCATTATTATAGCTGGGAACAGAAGACTTTAGTGAGGTTACTTTTGAAACTTTTACTTCACTTGAATAACTTATGAGTGAAGTAGAAAAAAGCCATCTGCACCATGCAATGAGTATATTTTTCACACCCTGAGACTGCACTTAAAGAATAAAATAAATGTGTAATTCAGAATATTTCACATATGGCAACTTGAGTTAAAGACTTAGTTCTACTTGTTTGTAATAGAATGCATGAGATTAAAAAGATCAAGATGAAATAAATGTTTTGACATGAGTTGACAAGTATGGGTGACACAGGATGTGCATGAGGGAAACTGCAGCATATTTCAAATGTTATTACTGTGAATGAGAAACAGAGAACAGTGAAGTATTGGGTTCAAATGTAAAACCTGTTTTTGTGAGGATGAAAAGCACGAAGTGCAAGGCTCTAATGAACAAAATGAGAGAGAGAGATGTGGTCAGTGAGGGAAAAGGGGACATACCACAAAACAATTATAAACCTAACTGTAGGAAGTACAAAAAAATTGGATATTTTTATTTCACTGTCCTGTACTAGAAAAGGAAAGTTTAGAAGAAAAAAAATAGAACTTATTTTAGAAGAATGTCAATCTAATGCTAATATAACTGAAGTTATTAGTAAGTAAAGTATTATGTTTTACATAACTGAAGAAGAAAATGAAAATGTAGCTATTATGGAGAGGAATGATGGGAATGAGGTAGGAATTTTTTTACAAACAGAAAGTATTACAATAAAACATAAAAAGATATACAGCACTAGGAAGTGAAGAAGGGGAACAGGAAGAATTTGCACCTGGAGAAGAACAAAGTAAAAGGGGAAAATGATAAATCAGTTGGGAGGTGCAGCAAAAGAACTAAATCTAAAACTGGAAATAAGAAAGGCACAAACAAAGAAAGGGTTGACTTATGCATATTAGCACGAAATGTAAAAGGCAATTGAAGTGATATGGGAAGTGTAGCAGTGACTGAATGGTGTAAAATACATTTAGAGGTTATATGTTTGTTTAGATATGGAATGCAAAGGGAAGAAAAAAAGGAAAATAACTGAGGCAATGTTTGGAAAAAAGATTATATGGTCAATGGGAAGTGATACGTTTTTAAGAATATGATTTTTAATGAAGATATAAAGATAATAGATGACAGTTGTAGTACTTTGGAAACTAGTGTTATGTGTTATAAGGAAAAAGGACAGATTGTTAAGTGCAATTGTGGTATATGCATACATCAATATTACAGTGAGAAAAAAGTCTGAGGAAATTAAAAACTTTATGTTACTAAATATGTCAATTATTTTGGTGGGAAATGCTATTTGAAAAAGGAGTGGAGAAAAATAACACTAGATAATAAAGTGAACATATAAGTTATAATAAACAGAAGGTTGTAAATAGGGGAATATAGAGAATAGAAGTATAAAAAGGGGAATGTTTAGAATTGAAATAGATTCTGTGGATGAGTTTTACAGGTCATAATGCAGTATTGGCTAAAATGAGAGATAACAGAGAAGTAATAAAAGAAGAAATATCAATAAAATGATTGAAAAGAAAGATTATTAAGTAGATGAGATGAAAAAGGAATATAAGATTTATGAGCACAATATTTGACAATGTGTGGAGTGCTTATAAAGAAAATATTTTGATTGTAGAAAAAAGAGTGAAGCAAAGGAATAAGAGAGTATATGATGAGATCATGAAAAGGAAATAGAACAACTTTGTGAAAGAACAAGAGAAATAGAAAGACAGTTACATGAAAAAAGTACAGAATAAGTAAGCAAATTTTTTAAAGGGAAAAAGGAGGAAGTGGAAACATTTTAGGGAAAAGAGATAAATACAAGCAAGAAGGAAGAATAGATGTAATATTTCTTGAAAAGGTGAATATTAGATATAGGCAGAGTGAAATAATGGAGACTGTGGAAAGGTTTGTGGGTAAAATATATGAAAATGAAATAGTACAAGAAGAAGAATAGATTTTTAAAAATATGCAAATGTTAAGAATTCTCTATAAAAGGACTTTATAATAGACAAAGTGAAGAAATAATACAAGGAGGAAGGGCAAAATCAGCATCGGGAGTAAATAGATTAAATTATGAATATTATAAAGAAATGTATGAAAATGAGAAATTAGCATTCTGCAAAATATTAAACAACTGGATGCAGAAAGAAATAACAGAGGAAGAGATTTGTGATAAAGTAATTAAGATTATATAGAAACAAAATAAAAAAAAAATTGGAGACAGATAACACTGGGAAAAACATTATAAAATATTTATGAAAATAATACATAAAAAGATGCAGAAGATTTTGGAGAAAGTTATAGGAGAAATGGTTTGCAGAATCAATGTGAGAAAAGTGATAGAAATGTGAATAAAAATTAAAAAGTAACAGATATTATTTTGAAAGAAAATAATTAAATAAGGCTAATGACATTTGATATGCAAAAGGCATTTCATTACGTTAGTCATGAAGTAATATAAAACATTCTGGAGACATCTGGGATAGGAGAACATTTTTGAATATAATAAAATATGCTATGAAATGTTATGGGTGAGAGTTATGACAAATGGATGCATGGGCCCAAAGATAAAAATTAGGAGAAGTGTTAAAAAAGAATGTCCATTAAATTTGCAGGAAAGTATACTGATAAAGAATGCAAAAATTCAAACAGTATGTGGTAAATGACAAAAAATGGGGTTATAATACCAGTGTGTCTTTCATATGCAGATGATTTAGTGATTGTGGCTAAAAATAGCATATAGATAACTGAAGTGGTAGCATGAGTGGAAGAATTATTAAATACACTTGGCTTAAAGTTAAATAAGGCAAAAAATAAAGGGTTTGATCAAAGTATGAAATTAAGTTGGAATATTATACAAGGAAGGAACAAATATATTAGGAATGAACTATGGAGCGCATGATAATGTAATAGAACAGTGGAAATAATGCTGGAAGAAACTGCTATCATAATGAGAAGTTTTAATCATGTATTTAACACAAAACTGTATATGTTAAATATGTACATATTAGAGAAACCAGTGTATTTAGAAGTACACATTTCCAACTAAAATGGAGAAAGAGATGGTAGAAATATGTATTTTTCCATTTTGCTTGGGGATTAAACCATGATCAGGCAAATGTACATATTGTCAAACAATAAAACATAATAGTAATACTTTGCCAGTGGATTTGATTAACCAAAACGTTTGACTTACCAACATTTACCTTACAAAAAAAAAAAAAAACAGATGATGCAGAAGGATCCAATAAAATCAGATCTTTAATCCTCAGTCTAGTGTTTCATCAAATAGGATGTTATCATTTGATGAAGTCTTTATTTGACAACAGTGCTAGACTGAGGGTTAAACATTTCAGTTTACTGGATACTTCCACATAATCTGATGTTTAATTTTTATTTATTTTATAACTGAGTTTATATAATTATGGACAAGTTTTTTTTTTAGTTCATTTACCTAACAATACTTGTAAACATATATATTTTTTATATATTTAGTATCATGAAATGGAATTTATATCCAATCTCAGTCTGAAACCAATGATTACAATACTTATTCATAATTATCATATTATCATAAGTAATTAATTGTTTATAAATACACATCTGCAAATAAATCATATTTCCTAGCTTCTTAACCAATTTACATTTTCTACACCCTTATAATTTAGTATGACTTTGAATAAACACATGAAATATCTAAAGACCAGTCTGCAGACATTGACTACATGCAGCCTCTAAACTACTTGGTGCTGCTCCTCTAGACATATATTACAATTTAGTAGTTAGTGAATTAAGGTACAAAGGTCCATGTACACTTTTAGAAGAAAAATGCATACACTATTCTACTGAAACATTGTATTACAGCCATTGTAATCCTTTGAAGAAAAACAAACAAAATGCTACTTAACTTCAGCACTATATGTAACTGGGTGTCAGCTACTTTTTTTAGTACAATCAGACCATTTCCAAAATTCCTCATGACAGTGGTGACAACAATCAGCAGTCCTACCCTGTTTACACCACACCATACTGTGTTGTAAATGGCACTGTCAAAAAGCTGCTGTTTATTCTGTGGATACTGTGACATTCTCTGTTGAGGATGGCAGACTCACCACTGCTTTTGTCATTGAAGTAATGAGTTAACTCCCATTGTAACTGTTAGCAGAAATGTTACCAGGATAGATGCTGCATTGCAAAACTGGAGTTTACACACAATACCAACAAAGAAAGGAAATCTGTGTTTCGTGTAACAATATGCTCCTTATTAAGCCCATGCTACCTGGACTTCTGGGATACTATCTCTACCACTATTCCAGCAGATCCACTGTTAAGGGAATAAACTTTTATAGGCTCATAGGTGTAGGTGTATACTAGGCTAATCATGACTCAGGCCTTTTTAAGCCTAGCTTTGCAACCCAAATGTGATCCAAAAGTTTTATGCTTTAGATATTTAAATAGGGGGTAATTTTTGGTTACAACATGATTTACTGTCATCAGAGACATAGGCAGCACATCAGGCATGAAATTCTGATTTCCTACCCAGTTGCTCAAGTTTCTCATAAATAGGGTTAGCGAGAGGCTTTGTTTCATATAGATGCGGAGCCTATTCAAGAGAAGGGGAATTATCTGAGAAATGTATCTGTCCCTCCAACATGTTCTATTTATGTCGAAAGCAAAATTTAGGTCTTTGGATCTAGTAGTTCTGATGCTGTTTGTTTTGCAGACGTGCAAAAGGATCATCAGGACAGTGTCCAAGGATGCCTTGTAAACTAGGCATACATCGCCTCTCAGTAGTCTGTAGAAGACTGAGTACAGGTATAGGGCTTTGAGGCAGTCCTTATAGGACATTATGTTTATGCCAGTTGCTGCATGTGTCTGGTCAGGTACATACTGAAGAGGGCATTATACTCTATGATGGGTTTGATGAGGGCAGACTACAGTGGTAAAATGACTTCTCTGGGCCTAGATGTAATGCCTTTATTTATAAATTGTGGAGCATAAAAGGATTTTCTTACTATATCGGACACTTGTTGGTCGAAGGCTGCATTACCATCTACATAAGTTCCCATATCCCTCACTAGAGTACATGAAATAGCATAATATTATTTTAATATCAGAGATCCATGTGATAATTTTAGCAAACATCTCTTATTTGATCTAGTAAATAACTAAGAACAAAGAAGTCCACTTGTGAAGTACACAGTATAAACATAAACACACCTTAGTTTCATACAGGTTGGCTACTGCAAGATGGTGTGAATTTGTACTATAACCAGATTTGAAGAAGTTGGATAGTTGCAGACTATGTCAGATGTCATACTGACTAAACCTAGTTTAAGACTAAAGTTTAAAAGTATTGCAGCTAAACTGTTTTTTATGATCCTTAATTATATTCATCTGGATTGTTTAATTGAAGCAAGATATTCACAGTTTCTGTTTGTGTTTGGAAATATTTGGTTCTGTTTTCCTAAGAATATAAACAAAGGTAAAGTCTATCTCCATATTATATTGAAATGTAATGCCATTTTTTTTGGGGGGTGGGGAGTAAACAAGTTATTTTATACCCCAAAAGTGAGGGGACCTATGTGGTCTACTGACACTGAATTTTGGACATGCCTACTTTAAATACTTCTCTTAACTGTTAAATTAAACTATATATTACTGCTGCATCAAAGTTTACTAATGAATTGAGAGAATTTTCCAGAGCAGAAATTTATGCTGACTTACATTTTGCCATATTAGAGTCTTTGCTAATAAGAATGCCTGTAAATATAATTTTAAATGCTGCCCATCTGATGTCAAATGAGTGGCACAAATCTTCTTGTAGCTCTGAGGATAGAGGCAACTGTATGCACATCACACATTAACACAGCTTTAGTACATCACCAGACACATACGGTCATTAAAGGTGAAGTGGTCACAATAGAGCATCAGACAAAAGGCATAAAACTAGCTTACTCAATACACTATAAAATCTGACTCATTAAAAAGGTGGTTTTAAAAAACAGATCTGACAACTTTACTATTGACCATTTGGCTTTGCTAATTACAGTCTTTCAAAACACAAACTACATTCAATGGCAACTATTTACAATGACTAATACAACTTGCAAATTACAATATTAGAAATACATACTTTATTTTCTAACATTCTTTCCGTGTTTTGTGTTTTTCTTTCCATTTCTTTTCAATTACATATTTTCATAACCTCATTATTTTGCCTTGATCTACATATCCTCCACCATTATAGGGTTTATATAAGAAATCAGGTTTAAATAGGTTCAAAGGTAAATACTAGACAATCAGTCTATAGACAGTTATAAGCCTAGTCAACAAACTGTAGTTATAGCATCATAGGCTCATAGGAGATTACTAGGCTATCGATCCAGAGGTCATTTTAAGTCTAGCCTTTTCAACCCAATGTAATACCATAGAGGTACTAGTCAATACTCAAGATTGCATTTAGTAATGACTGCCCAATGTCCAGAAGGGTTGCGTGCACTTTCCCCAGTAAGAATTTATGGTTCCCCATCCACTCATCTGGGTACCTGTTGAACAGTGTCATAGAGGTGCTCTGTTTCACATGAATCGGTAGCCTGTTCCAGTTTCCCTCCAGCTTCACGGAGAGAAATACAAGATAGATGGGGGATTTGAAACTGCTCATTCAATTATCTGGATTTACTTTGAAGTTGGCTACTCTGCTTGATATGCAGTGGAAGCTTGTTTCACGGATGAGGGCACTTTGGGACATGAATCTATCATGCTAATGTGCTATATTTATTTGATGAAGTAGGCTTAGCTTTTATAATCAGGTATTTGAGGACCCATGTATTCTGTTATGGAATAAGGTAAAAGACGGTCAGATTTTTTTTGGACTGAAAGTCTAGACACAGATCTCTCTGAATGAGTCTATAAGAGACCAAATACATCACGAGAGCTGCTAGTCTGCTCTGATAACTAAGATATTTGAGGCCACTGATCTATCAGGAATCTCTGAGGTCTCTCAAGCTGAGTAAAATGTTTACACAAATACATGACAGAAGGCATACTATATTGAATAGCAGCCATGATGAGATATGAGTAAAGAGGAATTAAGACTTCTATGGATTTAGAGGAGATGTCTCTGGAAATTTGATGAGCCAGACAGAAGGCTTTCTGAACTATTGTGGCGACATGATGGCCGAAATAAGGCTTTCTTAACTACTACAGAGACATGGTAAAAAGATAAGGAATTATCAACAAATGTGGCTAGATCCGTTATATTCCTGGTCTAAACTGTGTTGGAGCAATCATAAGTCAATGGAAGACTGAATAACAACACCCAGTTTATGGTCACCTGCAGACTTAAATAACTATAGAGCAGGAGCATTGGCTTTTGTTCTGAGAAATATAAGCTAAATAGGAGAGAGACCAACACTGAGCCCTGTGGTACACTCTGTTACTTTTGTTTTTTTGCTTTCAGAACTGGTACCTGGAACTCTAACCACATGGGTTCTGTGTGACAACCAGTTACATACCAATATGTATTCATTTTTACAAGTCTTTAAGTAATGTCTGCATGGGGAATAGTCATAAATGCATTGGCCAGATTCAAATATGCTGTATGCATGTACTGGTCTGAGGCATGATAAAAAGGAAAACCTATTCAGTAAATTTAAGACATACGTCTTTATGAATATTTTCATCTGGGTTAATATGAGCATAAGCAGATGTATTATAAACAAAGTTAAGATGTATGATGTTGCTACAAAACATACAAAGAAAAACATACAAAGAAAGCTGTTTCTAAATAAAAAGTGATAACATTAAAAAGCAACTCCACTCTAGAAAAAACAGTCTTTTTACTCACTTTTTTGAACAGTCAGAATTTTCTAATATTTAAAGTTAAAGTACAATGATTAAAGTGC
>NC_056737.1:1764053322-1764123322 GCF_019279795.1 Protopterus annectens
TGCACACGCTTCCTAACTTGACTTTACCTTTACTCTTCCCAGTACTTAAATTTACTACAATGGATGAACAACTACATTGGCAAACAAGGACAGGTTGTGGTGATCTACACGGATGAGAAATTGTTTGAATTGCTCACTGTGTAGATGCTTTGAGGTAGGCAGTTCTTGGAGGACAGCACATAGCTAATTAGCATATGCCTCTCTCCTGGACTGCCATGTCAGTATAAAGCATTACCACGGAGACAGTCCACTATGGTGCTGCATGTCTTGATGTGAAAGCACTATGATAGTGCTGTTGTAGGGCTATTTTTAAATTTGAAAATGTTACCATGAGGCAACATTTATGAATCTGGCCCATTATTATGACAGCTTTCTAGTGGTATTCCCTACATTAAACTCACACAACTCATGAAACTATCAATATAAAGAACTCCAGAAAAATAACAAGTGTAATGCACCTTGGGTCTGTATGTTTTCATCTCATGAAAGCTTAAATCGAGCTGTTCAACTCTAAAATGACAGGCAGTGCAACACCCCACTTGTGAATGACAATATGAAAGACTAAAGGGCAAAGCAGAGAACTAAAAATGAGAGGAAGAAACAGAGAAATATAAAAACTTCATGAAGAGATGGCGAATGGGAATATGAAGACAAGCATCCTTTAGGTCTAGGGAAACTGCAGAAGCCTGTAGAAGTAAGAGAGGAAACAGTGTCTGGAGGCAAACCATACAGAAAGAAGGAATCTGCAGAAAAGTGTTAAGAAAGGAGATGCCTAAGACAGGTCTCCATGACCACTCTTTTCTGGGAACCAGAAACACTGCTCCTCTTTGGGATTCTGGAATGAGTTGGATGGTGCACCGATCCAATAGATCCTGCTGAAACACAGAAAAATTAACAAAACTGGTCTGTAAGAGGTTGAGGAAGACATGAGAAAGGGGGGAAGGATTTTAATACCATAAAATAATCATGACAGATAACAGACAGAACCCAAGAGTCTGAAGTAAATGTTTGCCAGATGGGGAGAGAATGTGAAAGACTGAGAGATGGGGGAACCTGGCTGAGAAGAGTACATCTTCATAACTGAATGTGAAGCAGCAGCTCTAGAGGATGCATCAGTTGCATCACAGCTACATTTGATAGAGTGAAGGGCTACCTGTGAAGTAGAACTCAGTAAGGAGAGGACTAAGCAATCTTACCTTCAGAGCCAGACACCCACCATGTTGGGACACAAGGGTCAAAACATACCCGGTTATATAGGTTTGATAATTTTTGGCCCTGAAGGACAGAGTAGCAGAAGCATTAACCTTTTTCCCCAGCCTCACCAAAGCCCAACTGTCTTTATCATAAGGAAGAAGTTTAGAAATTTGGAATAGGGTAAAAACCTGGATAGCTTATCAACATAAACAGGGACATCAGCAGGGTCTGAAAAAGGATGCTTGTAAAGGTACTTAAAGGCCTTAGGCACCTTATAAAAATGGCCAAGCTTCTTAGGAGCCAGAGGGTCATAGGTTCATAGGAGGTACTAGGCTATTGGTCCTAGGGCCTATATAAGCCTAGCCAAAAAGGTACCCTGGCTTTTGCCACCCAAGAAAATTATTTTCCTGTGCCCCTGTCGAGCAGAGCCACAGAAGTGATCCCCGGGATGAATTTCCTATTTCCCATCTGATCATCAAATTTTTTCTTGACAAGTGCTAATGAGGAGCTTTGTTTGATATAGATAGGTAGTTTGTTCCAGAGTATGGGAAGTCTCTGGGACAGGAATCTATCCCTCCAGCATGGTCTGTTTATTGTGCTTACAAGATTTAGGTCCCTAGAGCATGTGGCTCTGAGGGATTGGGATTTTTTTAAGTGGAGCATGTCCAACAGCTCTGGGTTTGACATTGCTTTGTATGTTAGGCAGAGATCGCCTCTGAGTAGGTGATATACAACAAAGTAAAGCTGGAGTTTTTTGAGACAGTCTGCGTAGGGCATCTGTTTGAGGCTGGTAATCCTCTTTGTGAGGTATTTCTGCTGCCTTTCCAGCTGTTGTAGATGTCTTGTGAGGCACATACCAAAAGGAGCATTATACTCTATAATGGGTCTAATGAGTGATGAGTAGAGGGGAGCAATGACCTCTTTTTTCCTGGATGAGTAACCTTTTGTAATGAGGTGTGCCCTGTAGAAGGATTTCCTGACTACTGTAGCGATGTGAATATCAAAGGAGAGACTACTGTCCACATGTGTCCCAAGGTCTCTTATCACGCTTTCAGTGTTAAGTAGACTATCGCCTATGTGGTAGTTCATGGGTACAGAGTTTTTACCAAAAGGGATGACAATGCACTTTTTGGCCATGGCTTTGACGCTAGGCATCTGTATCAGTGAGGCCCTTTTGTAGGATTTCCACATCATTAGGAATTTCAATTATGGCCCCTAGTTTGCAGTCATCTGCGAACTTCATTAGACAAAGTCCTTCTATGTTAGCCTGTACTTCAGAGAAGTAGATACCAAACAGGAGAAAAGCTAGGACTGAATCCTGTGGTATTCCACTTGTCACTGGTCTGAAGTCGGATTTGTAGTCTGCTACTTTCACAGTGTGGGTTCTATCAGTGAGCCAGTTGGCAACTCATCTTATGACAGAGGTATTTATACCTAGTTTAATGAGTTTATCTATAATTACAGAGTGCAGGATGGTGTCGAAAGCCTTGGCAATATCTAGATAGGCTGTGTGAACCACCTTACCCTCATCTACGGCTTTGGTGACTGCTTCAAAGAAATCTATCAAGTTTAGGAGACATGATCTGCCTTTTACAAACCCAAACTGGGTGGGGTCCAGAGTTTGGAGATTACCGATGTCTTTGTTTATAAGTTCCATGATGATATGTTCCATGGCCTTGCAGACCAGGCTCGTAAGGCTTATGGGGCGGTAGTTCCTGGGGTCCATGATGGATCCCTCTTTGTGGAGTGTGATAACCATTCCTGTGCGCCATTCAGTGAGCACAAACTCCAAAGTGAGGCTATGACTGAATATGATACTTGGGGTGTCAGTTCATTTGGTAGTTCATGTAAAACGCAGCCTGGGATGTTGTCAGGTCCCATGGATGTTGTGTTATTGGCTTTGGAGAGTGCGTTTTTTACCTGCGCAACCATGATTACAGGAACTTTGCATACTTCCAGTATAGAGATGGACCCTTTAGCGGGTGAGAGGTGGGTAAAGTTAGCACTGAACCTATCTGCCAGGATATTGGCAATATCAGTTGGTTCTGTATATTTAGTGCCATTGTGCTGTAACTCAGAGCAGATATGCGTGTTGCTATTGCTATTCTTGACATAGCTATAGAATGCTTTGTGGTTGTCTTTAGAATCAGTGGTAATTTTGTTTTTGTAACTAGCTTTGGAGGATTTTATGAGGGATCTCAGCTTCTTACTGAGTCTGACCATGGGCTTCCTCCAATCATGGGATTTTACTCTTTTTTTGCAGCAGTTTCTTTCTTCTGTTGTAGCGTTTGTTTATGGTAGGGGACCAACAGATTGGCTTCCTTTTTTTGGAGGATAGCATCTCGGTTCTGTTAGGGATACAATGATCCATGCACTCATGTAAGTGCTTATAAAGTGCATTTGTGTAGGATTCAGCAGTCGTAACTCTATTGTCCATCTGGATGGGTGTCATGAAGTTTGCCACTTCTGTCTTAAGAAGCGTGAAGTTGGCTTTGGAGAAATTTTTTACAGTGGTTTCCCTAATGGGTGGTGGGGTGGGATGTGGATGTCTAGGGTGATTAGCTTGTGGTCAGATTTGACCAACGAGGAATTGACCTCTGGTGTGTAACACCGGTCGCTCATGTTGGTAAGGACCAGGTCTAGGATATTGCTGCCCCTGGTGGGGATGTGGATAAGTTGACCCAAGGCATTGGAATTTATGAATTCCAGAAAATGTTGAGCAAAAGAGTTGGTACATGAGTAGTTTTCCCAGTTAATGGTGGTGTAGTTGAAATCACCCATTATTAGGGTGTTGGGTTCTACCCTAATATTTTCCATTGTATCAAGAAATGAGGAGTGGGAATCCTCAGGCATGGTGGGGGATGTATAGCAAGCTACAATTTGGATTGCAGTCTTGCCAGAGTTTGTTGCACTTGGATAATCTTGGATGCATTATGCTAAGCATCTAGCCTGGAGGTGTGGATATCCTTAATGAATATGGACACACCTCCATCTTTAGTGTTTCGGTCCAGGTTAGGTGGCTGAAAGTTGTGGTGTGAATTATAGCCTGGTAATGCAGGGGTGCTCTCTGGAACCTTGAACCAGTTCTCTGTCACTGCACAAATGTCGAAGATCTCCATTTTAAGGAGTGTCTCAAGTGAGTGCATTTTGAGGTTTAGAATTCTAGCATTGAGTAACATTACCCTCAGATTTTACTTCCTTGTACCTGTTATGGTGGTGAATTTGTCATTTGAACCTTGCTTAAAAAAAGGCACTATAGGGGTAGCAAGAGCCTTAGCCAGTGTCCGAAATCCCAAGGGCGACAGGTGCAGGCTACCTCTGGAAAAGCATTGTGGTCTGTTGATCATGTCATCCCAGGCAGACAGATACTGGATCCCCTTATTACACCAGAAGCTTAGCCAATTGTTGAAGTCAATCATTTTGCCCTTGTACTGTGGTATCATTCTGGGTAATGGCAGGATGCTACTCAGGGCTAGGGTCATACTGTCTGGGCTACAAGATTGGAGAGCTTCTCCATGTCTCTATTCCAGGGAGGTACATCTCAGGTCATTCAGACCAACATGGACAATGACATAGTCATATTTCTACTTGTGGAGTGACCTAAGTGTATGCGTTATGTGGCAGATCCTGGCACCCGACTGGCAGCTGACAGCAGCTTTCTCCTTGTTTAGTCTGGTAAGTGGAACATCAGTATGCCTGACTATAGAGTCACCTATGACTAGAGTGTTGGGTATGTTGTTATGCCTTATGGGTTGTGGTTGAGTGGCACACTGAGTTTGTGGGCTATGTGTCATTTGGGTTATGTTGGGTGGTGGAGTTTGCTTGCATTTCTGCTTTGGAGGTCTCTTTTGCTTGGGCAGAATCAGGAGCCAAAGTGGCAGCTACAAATATATCCAGCAAGGCATCCAACACAGGTGGAATAGCAGAAGGTTTGGGAAATGTCATTTGTAATACATGTTTTGAATGTCAGAGACCATGGAACAATCTCACTTGAAATGCTCCAATATGCGAACCACTGTGTCACCAAAGGTCAAAAGATCACCTCCTCAAAGGTAGAGTTGGAACTCAAGGAATCCTCTTCCTCAAATCAATAGTCTAAAGGAGTGGTAATCTGTGTGGAGTAGGCTAAGGATTCATCTCCTGAATTCACCTCCTTATCTGAGGAATCAGATTCCCTAGTCCTTTTGACCAAGGAGAAGCAGGAACAGATATCCCCTGAGGGGACCTCAAGGCCATCAGGATATTGAACAAGCTCTGGGCAAAATCCTGCCATTCCATCTGAGGATCCTTAGCAATGGGAGAATGTGTTTAGTTTTTTGCTTCTTCCTTAATGGGATGTCAGCTGGCCAGCCTGATTGGTTCAGAATCATGACTAGACTCAGTAAAGGTACCAGGAATCTCTTCTCTAAGAGGAATCTGGGGAATCCCTCTAGGTCCTTTGGAAATTATTAACTCTGGTTTCCCCCTCAACATCAGTGGTGGATGTTTGCATAGCCTCAGAGTGCATACAAGAAGCTGATTCCATGCTGGCCACTGACAGGTTCCTGTTAGAAGAAACTGGTGTCAGCACTAGATGGTTTTCAGGGTCTTCATCCACCTTAAGAGAGATATCTAGCAGAAGCTATACAACAACAGTCAGACCATGACTTTGTGGTCTTCTTTTTAAGAGATTTCTGAACCTCAGGGTGGGCAGATTTGGACATGGAACCTTGGGTCTAAAGTTTGAAACATTGGTTCTTAAGACAAATGGATAATGAAGACAGATGGCTGCAAAGAATTTTGGGAACTAAAACCTGCAAAATGGTACATTGTTTATAATCATGTGAACCACCTAGGCAGAATAAACACTTCTTGTGGTGGTCTTTATGGGGAATGTGCTTCCTACACTGATATGTTCTCTTCCTGGATGACATGAATCCTAAGTACAAAAAGAAAAGAAGGAAAAGAAGTTATCCCAATGGGCACTTAGCTATAAATGGTTCAGCAAAGGGCATTCAGACCATCCTTCAACTGTGGCACTCGGACTACTGGGAAAGAAGTCCTGAAAACTGAGCATGCATATATCATGTTTATGTCCTACACCTGCATGGGGAGCATAGGCATGGGCTAAGAGGATGTAAAGTCCTTGGTAAATTGGCCATGGATTGGGCTATCCTTGACAGGACATCCAACATGTGATAAATACTGGAACAGTGCTAAAGAAGGACATTGCAAAATTCACTTTACCTTGTACTACAGGGAGGGTAAAACAGTGGTAGATGTAAGGAGAGTTCAATACCACTTTGAGCTTGAAGGAAAGATTTATGTATAAAATGACTGAAAATTAGACAGGGCCTCCTGCACAAAAGAGCTTGAAGTTCTGAGATCTATCTGGCAAAGGTTACGGCTAGCACCAGTGCACTCTTACAGGACACTAATTAGCTGGAGTTGGAAGCAGCCAGTTCAAAGATTGACAAATGTACTTATTTTTTCCAGAATAAAACTGAGTTCCCATGGTAGTGTTATTTCTTTCTGGGGAGGTCTCAAATGAAACTCCTTTAAGGAGTCATGTTATATGTAGCTATGTGAACACAGGAGGGGTGGGGCATAATGGCATGCAGAAAATATTACATGAAGCTTGACAGAGCTGTAAGGAAGGCCTGATTAAAATAAGTCTGACAGGTAAGGGAGTACAAAGGACTGATGGAGCTGTCTTTGATCATGTCTTCTCTTAATGCACCAATGGAAGAACCTTTCCTACTTAGCTATATAAGATTTTCTAGTGCTGAGCTTCTGACCTCCCTCAGTATTAGTAGCACATCTTCTGTAAACATGTGAGTGGTGGGGAAGAAAGCTAAATTCTCAACCCTGTCAAACTGAAAGTTAAGGTGAGATTAATGACTGAACCTCTGCTCTGGAACAAGAGATCTACCTGCTCTAGCAATGAGAGGGACTCCCTCCTCCCAGGCAAGGCTTAGAAGGAGGGAGAACTAACTTCATAGCAAAAATGATACTTTTAGACTCATCCACCCTGATCTTCTGGAACACCTGAGATTTAGGTGAATGGGAGGGAAAGCATACAGAAACAAACTTGCCTACAAGATGATGAAGGCATCTACCGGCCAGGCCTCTTGCTTGGTGATCCTGTGTAATGCTTCTGAAGCTTACTGTTTTCTGGGTAAGCAAAAAAAAATTTTTTGACACAGCCCACTTGCAGATAAAGTCCAAAAACACTTCCCTTCTTAGCATCCATTTATTGGGTCTAGTACTGTCCTGCTTAATCTGTCTACCATGCTGTTATCCTGAGTGTGATATACTGGGTCACAAGTGTCATTACCACCTCTTGAACATACTACTGTTGTATTTTCTGTCCTAAGCAAGAATGAAACTGGCTGCCAAATGTCCTTGAATCCTCTGAGAATAAAGATGGCTGCCATAATTTCCTTTATGTTTAGGTGCATTTTTCTATTTACCTTGTCCCAGGTGCCTTGACTCTCATATCTCTTGCATGAGCTCACCATTCCTATCTAAGGAATCTGCCATCAGAATCAGAGACCCTGGCAATTTGAAGGGGACACCATTGTCCAGGTGCATGTTGTCTTTATATCATAATCTCCTTCATTATGGAAGGGAGCAGGAGAATGTTAATAGACAGGATGGAGTGCAAATGTTGATGCTACTTGTTCCTGCGGTACCATCTATAAGCAGAACAGCAGGTATCCTAGAAGACACAGGAATACCCTACCTGTGAAAGCTGTCCACCTTGCTGAAATACTATGAGAGGAACAGAACCTTTGCTATAGACAAAAATGCTTTCTGTTTGTCTGAGTCCAGGAAATTTCACTCCCAGGTAAGTATGTGCAGATACAGCCTACCTTCTGGGAGCATGCCACTGTGAGTGCTAGCGCCCTTTGAGTGTCTGGCAGAAAAGAGGCTTGAATGAGGGAGACATCCACATATGTATAGATATGGATGCAGTTTGTCCTGTAAGAAGCAATTGCATCAGCTATGCACTTTTTAAAACTTTGGATGCAATAGATATGCCATAGTGCAAGAAAATGAGTTGGAAATGGCAACTCCATGATTTTCTCCACATAAATTGTTTGTCTGTTTGAGCTACGAGCATTTATAGGAAGGCATCCTTCAGATCTTGGGTCACCATTAGGTATCTTGGAAAAATCAGGGATGTAATACTTGTACAGTCAAAACTTTATAGGTTCATAAGTTCATAAATAAGTACTAGGCTACCTGCCCTTGCATGCCACTTTAAGCCAAACCAATATCCCTTTTTGTGCTTGAAATAAACTATCCCATTTGGTTACATATTGGCCTTACCCATCCCATTATCAATAATTATATGCTACCCCTAATGAGAATAACTGATATCATACCATAGATAATTTCAGGGGACCCATGCAAGATATAAAACATTTAGGAGTTACCTCTTTCCATTAGACATACAAAGGATAGTTCTGGGATACATTTTCTATTTTCTACCATATATCTAAGTTGTGCTTGAAAATAGACATGGATGAAATTTATTTTACATGTATGGGAAGTCTGTTTCACAGCAGCACTGTCCTCTGCAAGCTATATCTGTCCTTCTAAACCATTTTGTTGATATTGCAGAATA
The DNA here is from genome assembly GCF_019279795.1 of Protopterus annectens. Classification (NCBI taxonomy): domain Eukaryota; kingdom Metazoa; phylum Chordata; order Ceratodontiformes; family Protopteridae; genus Protopterus; species Protopterus annectens. The sequence continues at coordinate 1,764,062,129 of NC_056737.1, forward strand.
GGTTTGGATCCCTAGATCAAGTACTTGTGATGCCATTTGATTTGCTGATACTGAGTAAATCCATCATTAATGTGTTGGAGGATGCCTTCTATGCCAGACACAGGACACCTCTTAGCAGTCTGCAGGATAGTAAGTATACTGGCAGAGCTCTGAATCAGTCCATGTAGGACATGTTGTTTAGGCCTTATATCTTTTTAATAAGTATCTCTGTGGGTGTTCCAGTTGTTGCATGTTTCTGGACAGATACATGCTAAAATGGGCATTATATTCAATGAATGGTCTAATGATTGATGAGTAAAGAGGGACAATACCATCCCTAGATCTAGATCTAGACTTAGTCTCTTTGTTTATAAGGTGCACAGTATAGAAGGACTTTCTTTCAATAATAGACATGTAATGGTTAAACGTTAGGCCACTGTCCACATAAGTTCCCAAATCATGATCAATTGGGTCAAAGTTTAGGGACATATTGTCAATTGGTAGTTCCATTTTTAATTTTTGCACTAGTAAATACCTATATGGCCTTGACAAATCCAGCATGGGTCTCCAAGATCTTTATTTTCTTGGAATAGTAACAGATCCCAGTAAAATCCTATTCTCTGGCTCTTTCTGGTACTTATTCAATGGCATCTTATGTCAGAAGACTGCCAATCTGTTGAGATATCAGGTGCAGTTGTTTTATGGGTATGGATGCCTAGAGATTTTGATGTCTTTAGAATGTGCAAGCTATAGACTTGACTTTATGATATGCAAGATGCACTTGTCCTTGGTAATGGGCATCTATATTACATAATCGAACTTTTAAAAGTTCAAACGTCATATGGTCGACACCATATGATCAAACTTTTATAAGATTGAAAATGTAATAAAAAAATAAACCAAAGGAAAAAACCTACTTGAATGGTTTAAGAAGGGGGGCAAGCCCCCATGCACCCCCCACATGGGGGGCTGTGCCCCTACACCCCCCCGGTCTTTAAATATACCAACTCTGAGATTGCACTACAGTGCAGAAAAGGGAAATATTCCTATTCTGCACTGTACGGAGATCTCTGTTGAAACGTTCAAACTTTTAAAAGTTTGATCATATGGTATCAACCATATGACGTTCGAACTTTTAGGAGTTCGACAACATGATATAGACCTGGTAATGGTTACCAATTGCTCTACAAAAAGGAGAGCATTTCTCCTATTTTTTCATTGGTGGTCAGGAAGGGATGGAAGGATGGGATGAGATATTCTGCAGGTTGGGAGGTGCTGAGAAGAATAACAGTTTCCTGTGGGCTTCCTCACCATGAGGCTCATAGGTGTACCTTTAGGGACAGTTTGACACTTTTTGTACAGTTTCCATTCATCCCATTCTGGGTATTATCTTTGCCTCACCTGAGGGAAAAAGGACAATATTTGCTTTGATAATTCCTGTCACGTCTATAAAGTAGGGAAGGAAAAGTTCCTTAATGGATTAAATGGTTATCATCTGGTGTCTCTTCTGTCTTTTGCTTAAAGTTCTTGTGGAGAGACTCCCAAAATTTAAGTTTCTGGGAATGGCAGTTTAGGGACCTAATGACTATGGTAGATGAGATGGGAGTCTGTTTATCAAATAGCTTAGCAATCCTGCTCTCCACCTTGTTTGGAATTGCATTTTTCTCTGCAGACCTACCAGATCCTTTGCTAGATCCCAAGACCACCTTGACTGGATCTGCTGCTGGATTTTTATGGAGTTGTTTCTGAGAATCATGCATACTATCGAAGCAGCCTTGTTTCTTGGGTGCAGGAAGCTGGGAATTTTGTTGCAGATATGCTGCATTTAAAGCATTTTCCAGGATCTCAAGTACTCGAAGTATAGCCAAGGTTCTAGGCTTCAGCAGGCCTAGTAAATGCAATGCCTGATCGGGGCCTAAGAAAAATCTTTATACTCCCAATTGAAATATTTCTTCATCCTGTGAATGCTATGTCCAAAGCATAGATCCTCAGGTGACAAGTGTGAGGAAGGTGTATCAGCAAACATTAGAATCCATAGAGGAGGCTGAGGAAATCAGGCCCACATAAGACAAATTCTCCACCCCGAGTCAGAGGAATCTGAGTTGTTTTAGAAAGAGGTCTCCTTTTTCCTATTAAAAGGAGAAATCCCTGAAGCAGGAACTTTTTTAGAGGTTGTCTGTCTGGATTTCATAAGCTCCATGAAATTATGTGCTGGTTTGAAAAGGTTCTGGCAAAGATCTTGGAGAAATGGGGGCAAGACCTAGTCATCTGTGGCTGAAGCAAGCAAATCCAAGACTGCATAGGCTTTGGTATCTTAGGCTTTGGTCTGGGTGTATGGCCTGGCTTATAGGCCTTAGGATACTGGTGGGTGACTGAGATCCCAATAGAGTCTCCTTCAACTTGCTCCCTTACTTTAATACTAGGTTACTGCCTTTCCTTTGGAAACCAACTCTTCTGCATCACAGATGAAGGCCTGTACCAGCAGGCTCAGTCAGCCATAAAGATGATTAAGATCATCAGGATGTTCCAGAGACAGATAGGGCATGCCAAAGGCTTTAGTCAGATTAGGCACCAGGTATACGGGCTACAAATGCACCTCACTGACCTTGGCACCCTAGAACCAAGGGGCTTATGAGACACTAACATTATGCCATCAGCCTCACACTCTTATCTTTTGGATGCTTCCCTTTCCCTGTTTTGGGAACTGCAAAGCCTGGCAGATGGCATAGCATGCCAACCACACGATTTCTGCAACAAATATTTTTTCAAGGGACTTGGCAGGTACTCAACTTCCCTAATATTGAAGTATGTGCACTGGCAAAGTTGAGCAAGCCATTCTCAGGACTGTGGAAAACAACACAGAAACTGCAAAAATCGTTGTGTAAAATCTACTTCCTACACATCAGAGCACTGCTAATTTTATGCTCTGACATTGAGAAGTAACAATTCAGAGTGAAAAGTGATAAGAAAATTCCCCCGTGTGTACTTAACAGGAACTCTAGCCCCAGGCCAGCATGAGAGACTGGCAATACAACAGCTGAATATGAGACATGCATTTCATTAATTGCATTTAAAAAAAAAACTAAGACAGCACTGTCCAGCTACCAGCTATATCACTGAAGTCCAAACATTAGAAAGGGAGGAAGCCAACTTGACAGGATGTGGAAAATGATAGATCCATGCAGGCCTTTGGCTTCTGAAGGCAGGAACCCTGTAACGCAGTAATGCATCATTGAACCGCTAAGAACATTAACATATTAGATTATAGCAAATTGAAGGATGCTGCTGGCTTTTTTGTGCATGTGGTAGGGGATTCCCTTTAATCAGGACTTATTTTTAGGAAAGGGACATCCATTAGGAATGTTACATACATCAGGGGACATATACAATTTCTCTAACAGAAATTCATTGAAAAACTATTAACCAAATTGTCTCTTTGCATGATACTATATCCAGTAAACAAAGTACACATATAATGCTTGTTAACGGACATTTATCATTCATTATTTAAATAGTCTGTAACTGTTTTACCATAAAATGCTGGGGTGCAACTGAATGAGTGGATGTATGGTAAAGCACATATTTATTTATCAAAATCATAAGAAAATGAAAATAAAATATTCAGGCATAAAGTCATGTAAACTAGCAGCCTGTAGTGAAATAATTAAAGTAAACTGTAATCAATTATGGGTTGCTGAAATACGCCATTGTCCAATGCTTTATTGTTTGGCCTTGTTATGAATCAGACTTGTGAAAAGCAAGACATTAAAAGAACAACTTACAGGCAAATGATAACCAAGTGCAACTACAGTGCTATAAATGCCTATTTCCCCTAGTTTTTTTTAGATGTAAAACTCTTTTAGATAGCTTCACATATTTAGAGAGATTGAGCCTTCTTCTACAATTTACTGGGTATAGTTTCACTATTTAAACGTACCACATCTGTGATCTGCAAGGAAGAACACCTTTCAGTTAAGAATGGATGCTTAAAATTAGCACATTTACAAGATGTTGTGAATAAATGGCTTTGAAAGATTTATGCAAAGGCAGTTAATAGTGCCAGCTGGTAATCTAAGCTTCATGATTTCACAGTTGTCTGATAAACTTCATTGTTTCTTAATATATTAATAGTGGTTATTAAATGTCAACTCCCATTGCTCCTGTTAATGTACAAGGACAAAAATGTTTAGTAATTGGCAAAAGATGTTTTTCCAACACATTCAAAAATTACCTTTGAGGATATTAAAGTGTTGCCTTGGATCTGGCAAAATAATTCTTAGTTGCACAATTAACTTGGGGATTACCACTGGATGTTTCATGATTTATATAGTACAATCATACATTTAAAATTAACTCCTAATGCATATATGTCAAAGCATCAGCAACTTCTTTTCAGCCCAACTCATTTGAAATAATATATAATAAATTAAATATATAATAGTATTCAGCAAACTCTGTACTGACTGAAAGGAAATTTTGAAAAGGGGTTAAGGGCCATGCCTATCCCAAAGAGTAATGGCTGCTTAATTTTCTCTGGTTCTTCCTACAGATGATTTTCTTTAATATTTTATATCAAAACTGGTATTTAGTATATTAAATTATCATCATTGTCATCATCAACCCACTTTTTCCCATTTTCTACATGAGGACATGGTGCTTCATCAACTGCCGCTGCCTCTTTCGATTAAGTGCCACAGTTCTACCCTCTTTGACAGTCAAGCCTAACTAGCACATGTCTAGTCTCATGCAGTCTTTCCTTCCCTTTGCTGTATATCCTCATTTCATATTGCCTTCTGTTTGCCTTTTCCAAATCTTCTTTACCAAATTGTCTTCTGCTTTTTAGCATATGTGCCTGAACCATTGTAACCTGTTCTGTTCATCCTTTTATGCAACTGGAGATATTTTGGCTTCTGCTCCAATGTCATCATTTCTTTGTCCTACAGCATGTATCTTATCACCCATTTCAGGCACTTTATCCATCTTCTCTAACTTCCTAGCTGCCCCCTCTGCTCTGCTCTGTCTTTACTGCACAGGTTTCTGTACCCTGCAGGAGTACTGATTGTATCACTGTTTTGTACACCTTACTATTTAGCTTCTTTTACAACCATCTGTCTCACTTTGCTCTTGATACTTTGTACCAGATGGCTGCTGAACCTCTGATTATATAAAAAATAATTGGCTGTCTGTCATGTTCTTCTGCACTTAATACATTATGTACTTATTTGATTATTCATGCCTAGTGTGTATATGTTTATTTACTATGTTCTTCTGCTTTTTGCTCATCTCATATGGATTGCTTACTGTAGTTGTTATTATCACTGCTTAAAATGAATGCAGATAAATTATTATAAAAAAGCTTGAAAATCGGCCATGAACTTACAACATGCATTCTAAAGTATTTTCTCTTCAAGGAGAAATTCCAAAAGCACTATACCATAGTAACCTTGTCACCACCTTGTTGGCTAGGCTTACTTAGGCCCTTGGGCCGATAGCCTAGTACCTACCTATGAACCTATGGACATCTTTTTTTCTTGTGCGAGAGTCTTATGACTGACTGAGTGATTAACCTTCTTTAGTGTTAGCACAGAAGTGTGATTCCTGTCATACATGCAAAACATTGCAACTGTGTTTTTCAGAGTCTTTTTTTTTTATTCTGAGGTATAGTGAGCTCAGAGTAAGCATCCATAAGTGGAACGGGTGTTGATAGAACAACATATGCCACCCCACGTCACACACACACACACACACACACACACACACACACACACACACATATATATATGTGTGTGTGTGTGTGTGTGTGTGTGTGTGTGTGTATGTATATATATATATATATATATATATATATATATATATATATATATATATTTATATATATATACTTATAAATCTCAGACCTCAAATAACCAAACTTCATTTTCACGAGATGAAAATCATAAAAGCTTAAATACCTGAACGATTAATTTTTCCCAGGGTAAGTAAACACATTCTCAAGATGACCTTTTCTGCACTGTAGAGTGATCCCAGAGCTGGTATATATATATATATATATATATATATATATATATATATATATATATATATATATATATATATATATATATATATATATATATATATATATATATATATATATATATATATATATATATATATATATATATATATATATATATATATATAGTTGGGGGGGGGGCTTACTTTTGTGTATGTTTAGTATAAATTTGGGCAAGTTTTTGCTGACACATCATCAAATTGTTGTAAGGACCTAAGGAAGTGGTTAAATATGATTAATTCAACAATTCATGGAGCAGTACTCTTATCTGTCTGAAGACACCTCTAAATCAAATGAAGGACATCAATTATTTGCGATCTCACATTTTTTTTCAATTATGTAGAATATCTTCATTATCTCCCCTTTTTTCCCATTTTCTACATGGGGTCAGGGTGTTTTCACTTGTCACCATCTCTCCTTATTCAATTACGCCAACCTACCTTATTCAACAGTCATGCTTAATGGTCACAGGTCTTGTCGCACAGAATCCAGCCACTTCTTTGCCAAATGCCCTCATTTCCTCTTGCCTTCTTCATGTTTGTCCAAATCATGTTCACTAGATTGTCTTATGCTTTCCTGCACATGTGCCCAAACCACCATAATATGTTCTCTTTGATATTTTCTGTAATTGGAGCTACTTTGGCTTTTACTGTTATGTCCTCATTCCTTTGTCTGTCCCACAGTGTACATCCAACCACCTGTCTCAGATACTTCTATCTTAGTCAGGTGCTCTGCCTTTACTGTACAGTTTTCTCTACCATACAATAGTACTGGTTACACCATTGTTTTGTACACCTTACATTTAAGCTTCTTTGGCATTCTTCTTTTATACTCTGCCCCAGAAATGCTGTGCCAGTTGGCTGCAGTCCCTCTCATTCTAGATTTAACCTCCACATTCAGACTTCCCTTCTCCTCAACCACCCCTCCCAGTTATTTGAAGCTGTTAACCTGTTCCCACTGTTATCCCTTATATCTTAATTCTCAGCATTGTCTGATTCCCCCATTTGCAGCCATTATAACTGCCTTATCTGTACTCAATTTCACCCCATGTGTCTTGAATTTTACATTCCATTCCCCTACTCTTTGCTGAAGTTCTTGCTCAGAGTCTGCCTGTAATGCCACACCACCTGTATACACCAATTTTGTAGCTCTGTCCCCTCTGGCCTGTTTGCTAATGAAGTCCATCACTAGTATGAATAGTAGTATGCTCAGAGATGAACTCTGATGTGCACCCATTCCCACTGGGAACCCCTCTGTAAGATCAAACATTGTTCGTACTTGAGTCATTGGGTCTTTTACATATCTTTCATGAGTTCTACTAATGTTTCTGGGACTTTGAACAATCACAGGACTGCCCAAATCTTCTTTCTTGGGACCTTGTCACGTGCCTTCTGAGTCTATGAATGCCCAGCAAGACTCTCCTCATTTCTAACTTCGCCTCAAGTATCTATGCCACTATAAACATTGGGCTGGTTGTGGTGCATCCTAATCTGAAATGGAACAACTAATTTCCCCTCTTACTTTCTACTAGTCTGTGCATTCTTTTATAAATCACCCTCTTCAAAACTTTTATGCAGTGTGGTACAATTTTGATACCTATATACTGACCATAGTTGTGAATGTCCTCTTTGTTCTTGAACATTGGCACCAGTATGCTTACTCTCCATTCATCTGGGATATACTTTCTCTCCATATTGCTATGAGTACCCTCAGGAGCCATTTCTCCCCTATTTCACCCAACATCTTATGATTATTAACAACTTAAATTGGTTAAGTTGAACCATTTGTCAAAATGTTATATAACAGCTGGATGGTGCTCCACTGGTATGTGCCAGGACACCCTTTTCTAGTGTCTTCTAATCCTTTACATCAGAGGCATTGTAAGCCACCAAAGGCATTTTGTACTTCCTTACTTCAGAATGGTGTGATGATTCTAACCCATTTGACAGATGGCTATAATAAATAGCATTAAGGGTTCAGCAACATTTTGTTTTAGAGTTTGTTGCATTCACTTACTTGTTTCTTGCAGACCACTGTTGCATTCGCATAGTTCTTTAATGTTGTTGCCTTAGTCATGCCATTCTAAAATGTACAGATAGATCTTGTTGTCAAACCTACCGTAAGGCAGCAGTTCTTTGGAAAGGGCTTTTACTGCCTTCTCCACACTTTCATTCTTAAAAAAATGTATAGTATTTACAATTTTACAGTCTTTCCACACAAAGTTTACAAGTGCCTATATGTTCACAGTCTTAGAATAAATTTAGTTTGCTTAACATTACAGCTAGTTAGGCCTGTAAAATCAGAATCTCTTCACAACATGTTCACAAGTGCTTGTAGGTTCACAATCTTTAAGACAATTTTCTGAGGATAGAATAGTTCAACAATTGAAACCTCTTTGGAATCTCCACTGGCTCCCTATTGAAATGTCTGTACTCGAAATGCTGAGTGACGACAAGCCAAAAAAACAAATACAAAAACACAGGAGAAGAGTGAATCACAAAATCACTCTTCTCTTTTAAACTTCTTTTTTTCAGGGCCCCCCCGCACCCCCATGTGGGGATGCAAACCCCCCACACCCACTCCAAGATTGCCATACCTTGGAGAAAAGGAAATATTTTGGGAAATGGCATCTCGGACTTAGTTTTGTAAGTCCATTCTTTCACCCAATCAGTCTTTGTATTTCAGGACTCCCTCTAGTGAGTGTCAACATTTTAAAAAGTTACCATCTCCACCACATGTAGCAACGCTGATGCCTCTGGTTTCCTGGAAAAGAATACAAAAAAGATTGTGTGCAGTAAAAGCAAATATTTCTTCAAGAGTGCTCATCAAGAAAGGAACACAACACAGTCTATGGCAGTTCGTCTTGTTTCCTCACAAATAAAATAAATTTAGATGGCTTAATTCATCCTATTAATAAACCATTTCCTTTACTGCTTTAATAAAGAAACACAAAAGTGTCCACTCTTTTATCAATCTAATCTCAGTTTGATTGGGAGTATTTTAGCCCTTATGCTGAACACATAAAGCAGTTCTCCTGACTAATTTTAATACTATGACTAAAAATAACAGACATTCATAAACCACATTTTCAAAATTAGTAAAGTTTCCAAAATTACACACTGCATTGACATATTTATTAAATCTACAAAACTAGATTTTTTTCTCTATTTTATTTATTGTTATACAGCCAATATTACAATATGGATGTCCATCTATAGTATGCCAGGTCAAAATCTAATACAATGGTTTTAGAAAAAGATCCAGGTATGTTTCATTAAATAACTATACTGTTGTAGTGGCATGTCTTATTATGAGATGACAAATGTGTTAGATCTTTATATTTTAGAAGGCTGAAGGGTGTATTTATTATGGCTTTCTAGACATGAAAATTGATTTTCTCTTTGAATGCCTTGATTAGAAAGCATGAAAACTGATTGGTAACATAATGCTTTAACAAATGAAAGAATCAATATTACCTATGATAGAATTGATAAATGCTGGAGTAATTTGCCAAATGAGTTTAAAGGATTACGATACTCAGATGACTTTAAAATGAGCTTGGAAAACATTAACAGAGAAAATAAGTTTTAAAGCAGTCACATACTCATATTCTTGCCCCTAATCAGAACATGAATGTGACAACAAAAACAATTCTTTCTTAGTACTGTGTAGTCAGAAAAGAAAAGTCAAACAAATGTCACAGTTCTGCTGAACATTTACAGATAAAGCACCTTCTTTCCTTTGTTGAGAAGAAGCAACCTTCAAAGACAGTGTCAATCATCTCTGCATACAGTACAAATCTCTTTCTCTTGGTTATCTCTAAGTTACAACTTTGCCCACTTTGCTAGTAATCTAATGAACCATCATGCCTACACGTTAATAAGAAAAGCTCTCTTTGTTATTTCTAACAAGTTTCCAGGTTTCCATATAGCATAAAACTAGAAATCAGTGTGTGTTCTTTTCTGTTCAAAACATAATCTCTGTTTCCTCTCTGAATCTGTCTCTCAATATCATTCTGTCTACCCCTTGTTTTAAAAGGAGTGTCTTTTTTTCTTTACTCTGTCCTCCTTTGGAATATCTGTCAGGCAACACTTGAAAGGAGAAGGTCAGTTTGATAGCTGGAATAGTTATAGTAAATTTTACCTTTGTAGCTGACATTGATCATTTATGGGGTCCAAAGAGTTCAAGCAGCCCAAAAAGCTCACTTGTTTGTAGTCATATTGGTTGCTTACCCACAATATTTTACATAGCTACTAGGAGTTATCTATGTGATGCCTTAGTACTTTTCTGAAAATCAGAACACTCATGCCCCGATTACTGCAGCAGTATCTATTTTTGAGTAAACTAATTCCTTACTTTTCCCTTTGAAGCTCTGATCAGATGTGGATCCTGTTGTTTAGTGATTTTTTTTTCTTATTTTTGAGAACTTGTGTGATAAAGCTTGACATTTTCTGGGAAGAGGCTCTAGTATATCTGATTTTTGTTTCCATCAAGGCCACTGTCAGATAATGGATTTCACCTGATAAATTCATTAGGATTAAACGCACGTGTTGGACTGAATGAATCATCAGAATCAGAAGCACATTTATTGGCCAAATATGTGCATATACAGGGAATATGACTAGTTTCAATGACTCTCCTGGTATGAATTACATAAATGACATACATACAACTATTAAAAACAAGACAAAAATGGAGTATACCTATATATATATATATATATATATATATATATATATATATATATATATACACAAGGAGCAAAGTGCAACTCAGTGCAAGAAATACTGAAATAAACTCTGAGAAAAACAAGTAAGTGGCTTAGGAAAAAGAATACCCAGCCTAATAAGCCAAATTAACCATTTATGAACTTGATGATCTGCTTGTTTTGGTGCGTATTAATCTATAACACTAGTTTAAAAAGATGGTGGCCTGAACATGAAGGGTCGGTGATGATTCTTCCCTGCTCATTTCATGACTCTGGAATGACACATGTCCTGTAAGGAGGACAAACTAGCACCAATGATATTTTGGCAGACCTGACAATTTGATGTAACCTATTTTTGTCATATTTAGACACAGATCCAAATCACACTGTTATGGATGAGCTGAGAACAGACTCAGTGACTGCTGGGTAGAACTGAATCAACAGCTTCTGTGGGAGGATGAACTTCCTCAGCTGTCACAGAAAGTACATTCACTGTTGTGACCTTTTTATGATGGCTCCTACACTGGTCTCCCACTTCAAGTCCTGGGATACTATAGATTCCAAAAACTTGAAGGTTTCCACAACTGACACTGCAGTTTTAAATATAAAGAGGGGGGATAATATTGTAGTGCCACTCCTAAAGTCCACTGTCATCTCCACAGTTTTAAAAGTGTTCAGCTCCAGATTATTCTGACTACATCAAAGGGCCAGCTGTTCAACCTCCCATCTGTATGTAAACTCATCATCATTTTTGATGAGCCCAATAATGGTTGTATCATCCACATATTTAATAAGATTGACAGCGGGGTCCTTAGAGGTGCAGTCATTAGTGTAGAGGGAAAATAGCAGTGGGGAGAGCACACAGCTCTGGGGGTCACCTGTATTGATCATGCGATAGCTAGATGTAAATTTTCCCAGTTTCACCTGATGATCCATTGACAGGTGGGAGACAGGAATGGAAAGTTGGGATAGTTTCAAGTAGAGAAGTTCTAGAATTATTTTATTAATTGCAGAGCTGAAGTCCACAAACAAAATCCTTACATATGTCCCTGGGTTGCCAAGATGCTGCAAAAAATAGTACAAACCCATATTAATTGCTTCATCCACTGACAGGTTTTTCTCGATAAGCAAACTCCATTAAGGGAGCTGTAATATCCTTCAAGTGAGCTAACACCAGCCTGTCAAAAGTTTTTATGACCACTGATGTCAAAGCAGCAAGCCTGTAGTCATTCGTTCCTGTTATACTGGATTTTTTAGGGACTGGAATGATTGTGGCTTGTTTGAAATGTAAGGGAATTTCACACAAGTCTAATGATTTAATAAAAATCTGAGTAAAAACAGCATACTCTCAGGCTCGAGCATTCCTATCATACCATACCTTTTTATGCTGTTGGGCTAATGCTAAGTTCTCTTGGGCCAAACCCATGAGCTGCTTAATCTTCTCGTGAAGTTAAGGATGTATGCCACAACAGACTCCTTGTGAAATTCACTCTCACCTTCCCACTCATCTCAAATCAAATCAAAAGGCCCTCTCACTCTATGCCTGTAAACCTGTAAAACAACTCAAAGGGTGAAAGACCTGTAGATTCCTGTGGTACTTCTCTATACACAAATAATAGATGGGGCAAATACTTGTCCCACTCCCATTTAAACTAGTCTGCAAATGCCTGTAGCATAGTCTTTAATGTTGAGTTTAATCTATGTCTGACATGAAGTTGGCTCCTTGGTCAGTCAGTATATCCCTCAGAAAACCTACCCTTTGGAAAATTTCTAGCAAAGCATTTGCCACCTTTTCTGCCTCAATTGATGACAGAGCCACTGCCTCAGGGTGTCTGGTAGCATAATATACTACCACCAGGATATATTTCTTCCCTGTAGAACTTGGAGTACTCAGGGGTCCCACAATATCCATGGCCACTCCCCAAAATGGCTCTTCAATAACAGGTAAAGGAATTAATAGGGCCTTGACCTTGTGCCCTGCCTTGCCTACTTTTTGGCACTGTTCAGAAGTCATACAATATCTTACCACATCCTTTGCAATCCCAGATCAATAAAAAATCTGCAGAATACATCTCTTAGTACATTTTATTCCCATATGACCTGAAAAAGATATGTCGTGTTATGGATAAAAGTGGCAGGAGGCAAGTTCTAGGCACTAGCAATTGCTGTATTACCTTACCTTCTAGCCCAACTTCAGGAGTCCACACATATACAACAAACCTTTGTTCCAGTATACAGATTCCCCTCTTCCTTGAGCCTCAGGTGCCTCCTTAGCCACCTCTCTCAAGCTTTATAATGTAGGGTCCATAAGTTGAGCCTGTATCAACTCTACCTTTGTGACCCTTCCTAGCTCCCCTTCCACAGTAAGACCTAGTAACCTCAGACTTCTGTGCTTCACTGTCAGTCTGGGTACTACCACTCACCGCTGTCCTTGCAGTCACCATGTTCAAGGGAACATCAGTAACCACCAGCAGCTATGGCTCACTTTCAACTCAAACAGCCACCACACCAGTCCCAGCTTCAGGTATGAGATCTGTCTGGGTCTCAGAATTCAATAACCAGGAAAATGAAATTAATACTGAAGGATAGAAATTCAACATTTAGAAAAACTCTGACTAATTAGCTATAATTTCCTATCTAACTGAAGAACAATGTCCCTGATCTAAACTAAATATTACAGAGCGAAGGTAGGCTTACAGTTCTTGGTGAATCCTTTGGGTATCCACTGCTCAGTACAACTGTGAACTGAAATTAACTAAACTGAATTGAACTGAACTCATCAACTCAACACAATGACTGTTTAAACTGTCTTCAGCAGGCTGTTTTATAAACTAGAAAAATAAAATGATGTCATGCACTAGCAAAACCAAACAGACTTGAAAGGAATGATAGCTTTTATTCACAAATAAAATCATAATGACTAACCGCTTTTACCCAGAAATTGGGCTTCTTCAAGCAATTACAAAAAAAATCAGCACTTTTATAGCAATTAACACCACTAATCATGCCATTAAAAGGTTAAAATGAAAACAGTTAACCCTTTAGCAATTTTACACACATAAACCTAGCAACTGCTACATAAGAAAAAACTACTATAGCCTAACATAATTAATCCACTTTTAAAACAATGTAAAATTTAATAAAACTTAAAAAAATGAATAATTAAATATTTCTATAAACCTTTCTTTTCTTTTAAAAAATTGTTTCCCATCTATTTAGTTACTAACCAAATTTAATTAAATATTAAATGAAATGGGGTTTATATTTCGACACACTAGCTATAGAGATATTCTCATTGATGCCAGGTGCTGTTGTTGCATCCAGGCATAGCTGCCTGTCAATGACAAACAATAAAAACTTTTTATAATTAACACAGTTCTGACTGTGACTAAATAGGGCACTTGTGGACTTCCTGTTTTTTATGTCCCTGTTGTGTTCCAGTATACATAGCCTTAGTTTATTCATAGACATCCCCACATAAAATGCTATACATGATAAACAAGTGGCAACATACACCACCATGTCAGTTTTGCAATTGCAGTACCCTGGGCATTTTAATGTTCTTTTGTAACCGAACTTGCACATAGGGTCCATCATTAAAGAATTTGCACATACTACATGTACCACATTTTCCCATCTGTGAAATATTCTGAAAAGTGGCCACTGAGCCTCTTTCTAACTGATCTTTCAAATTCAAACCCCTACTATTAATGAAGCTTGGACTGGGACCTTGTGTATCCTTTAAATCTTGAGTAAATACACTATCCCATATTGTGTAAACAATGTTCTTAACTTTTATTCCTGTGGGGTTAAAGTCCAACACCATTCCAATAGAGTTGTTCAAACTAGAATTGTTTTTGTCACTACCATTTAATAAAGTATCATTTCTACTAACATCAAAAAATAGGTAAAAGGTCATTACACCTTCTTTTCTCAATTTCTTTACTAAGCTTAGTCAATAAATCCATGGGATATCCTTTGTTTTTAAACATATCAATGAGCTTTGAAAATTCAACTTAAAACAGTCTTCCTGACTAATCAGTCTTGACACTCGAATCATCTGCCCCTTAAACACATTTTTCTTTTGGAAGTGGGGGTGGCAGCTCTCGTAGTGTAAGAATTGCTGTATGTTTTTTTACGATAGATGTTTGAATGCATTTGACCATTTTCTTTATAAAGAAGAATGTCCAAAAATTCTATGTTGTCTCTTTCAGTGTGATTTGTAAACTAGAAAAGTAGTCGTGCCATTCAGATAACCAATAAACTCTTCTAGGTCCTGCTTGGAGCCCTTGGAAGAAGTTAAGCAAAAGGTAAGGACACAATCAGCAGAATTCCAATAACTCAGGGGGGCCGAATTGTTGCCTATTATGACCATTAGCAATACTTTTAACTGAAATGTGGCTAACATGTGCACCCAAACCCCATGTGTAATGAACAAAATGTGTTATTAACTGCATACATTTATCAATAAGTTCAACCAAAATAAATAAATTAATTAAAACAACATAAACTATTAATTTCAATATTTTACTATACAAGAAAATGTTATAAATTTACATATGTAAGTTTACATGGCAGCTCCTCCTGGCAGATACTTGTCCTCCCAGAAACATCACACCAACATCAATTACATGTATTTGTGCACTTTCCACTGATCTCTCTTGATCTGTGACAGTGGAAAAAACTTTTCATTCAGTATCAGTTGTAGCTTTGTAACAGCTCCCCATAGCCAGCTATACACGGGCAACTGCAGCTGTTCTCCTCCGGGTTGATGAAATCATATCAGTGGCCCTATGATACACCTGATCAAAAGTCCTGTTGTGTCCCCCTATGGCATTTACATCACTTGCTATCTGGTTCCAAATCTGCATTCTGTCAGACATAACCCCATGTCCTCTCTCAAGCAGAAAGGCACCATGGCATCTAAAAACTTGCACAAGTATCTCATTTTTGAGTCACTGAAAGGTGGTTTACATGGATTGGTATGCTTGGGTGCCCTTCTCTTGGGTGACATAAGACAGAAAAGGATACAACACAGAAACACCACATAATTAAGTTCCTGCTTATGTGCACATATGTATTTTCATTATTAACCACTGGAGATACACAGTTCAGGTATTAAAATTTAAGGTTTATGTGTTTGTACCATATCACAGTCACACACAAACCAGTGTTTTATTCAAAACTTTATGAATACCAATGGAGTAATGTATTGTTTACCACAGAAAGAACTAGATGACTACACAATTTCAAAAGCAAACATCTTGAAACACAATTTTTGTTGTGGCAGCACACAAATGGTATTTGCCCCCCTTTTACCGCAAAAAGATAGGCAAATGCAGTTTGTACAAAGGAAGGAATATCGCAGTAGTCAATTGTTAGAAATATTTTCAAGAAAATTCTCACAAAATATGTACACATTTACAACAGAAACGTAAATTTTATACAATTGCCAGTGACCTCTCCCTGTGCCCAGCACTCCACATTGGAAGCCTAATACCCCTGTGTCATTGACAATATAGGACATTAAATTTCACTGAATAACATGGAAGATTTTAAGATAACCAATTGTAACAATACCTCTTGTGATAAAAGCTAATAAGGCTGTGTATCTGAGAAAGTAAAATTCCTGACATAAATGCCTAAGCCAATAGTGAAATTATAAGAAGTGCATACAAATAAAAGTGACATTTTCTAATGTGTATGTCTAAAATATTTTACTTGTAAAATGGGAAAAAATCTAGCATGTACTTGGAAAATACAATCATACCTTAGAAAGATTAGGAGGCTTCGGTACAGATAAATCCAAAGTAATAGCAATCATCTTCAGTATTCTTCACATATACAACTCTCCCCACCTTCGAATTCCCTCGCTACACAGTCACCTTTTTAGTGTATATTCAAGCTACTGAGCATGATGAATATGCAAATGAGGTGTGAACTCATTAGAATTGCTGAATGCCTTTGACTTTGTGTAGCAAGTGTAAAGATAGTGCAGGCACTACCTTAGTGTTAGATATAAAGAAAAACAGGCTGAGCCAGTCACCACGGCTGATATAAATCCACTTTAATTGTAGAGACAAAAAGTAAGCACTTTCACGATCCTCTCAACTGTTTCATCAGACTCAAATAAAATCCTTTCATACACCTACTTTTATACACTCAACAATCAATTAAAACATTAATTAAGAACATCAATTATTCAATTATGCATGCTAAAACTTCATATAAGGACTTCATTTAAAAAATAGTAAAAAATATAGCAAAAAATACATTTGTCTGATAATAACTCATTAATGCATAAGTGTCCTAGCTTTTAAAAAGGGTTTCAGGGACACTGCCTTATTAATCCCAAGAGAGGTATGTGTATTCAATCTGAGTATCCATCTTTGCTCTATATGCGCTTGCAGAATACTTATCCAGCAGATATTTTACTTGACAGAATAGATGGTCTACATGACCAGATTGCTGGATATGATAAACACCTACAAAATGGTAAATTAAAAAAGTTGCAAAGGGACATGACCGATTTCCAAAGTGGGAGGGTTTTTGCCTGGCTGAGGCAAACTCCCACGAATGGAGACCAGGTGACTGAACAGCCTGTCATGCATCGGCAAACGATGAACAGGGAAGTGGAGGAGGAAGTGAGAATAACCGATAATGCCATGGGCGGTGCTGTCTTACCAGAGTTAATATTAGAAATGACCAAAAACACCCAAAGAACGAGTGCCATCCGTAAAGTACAAAGTAGCACATCCAACTGTACCAATCAAGCTACTTCTTTTTCGGAGGTTATGGGTCAGTAGAAAGGAACTTTGCTAGTGCCATTTCAACTACAAGAGGCACTACTAATACGAGAGAGATCGAGGAGTCAAGGAAGGAGAGGGAAAACCTGGAGAAATCCAAAAGTCTAGCTGCACAACAGAGAGTAACACAGAGCAGAAGTGCAAAGGTTTGGTCATAAATATCCCTAGCATACCATTGACTTCTACACATGTACTTGTGCTGGAATATATTAAATTTTGGTATCCTGTGAGTTTTCAGTATTATGAGTTTCAGTATTTTGAGTTTTCAGTATTTTCAATTTTCAAGACTTTGGTGTCAGGATTTTGGGTTTCAGAATTTTGTAGCGCTCCTGATATATATATATATATATATATATATATATATATATATATATATATATATATATATATATATGGGATCCGTATAGATCACAGAATGGCAAAATAACTGAAACAGATTCAGCGGGGCATACTTGCACGAAAGTGCTTTTCACCAAAAGGCACTTTTGTGTAAGTATGCCTGTTGCTGAGATCACACTACAGTGGGGGTAAGGGAAAATTCCCTTTTCCCCACTGTAGAGCAACCTCGGAGTGAGAATATTTAACTGGGGGGTGTGGGGGGGTGCAGGGGGGCTTGCCCCCTTGCAAAAACGTAAAAGTAATTATTTATTTTTTTATTTTTTAAACACACTTTAACGAAAGCGCTTTTTCAGTGAAAGCGCTTTCATTAACGTGTGTTCGGTGATTGTGGATTCGGACTATTGAACTTTCGTTCAATAGTCCTAGATCCATATATATATATATATATATATATATATATATATACACAAACACACACAAGATGTTTAACTGTGTGTATCAGTAGAATTATGGTTCTAAACTTAAACATTTATTTTGTGAATGTTTATGTCATACATAAACATGGTTAAACACTCAACTCTTTAGTGTGTATGTATGACTAGTGAGCAGGTTTGACGAACACTGTCTCAGCTGCAATGAATACTCTGCACAGTAATGATAATGATAAATACACTTATAGTCTATTCTTCCCTGTAGTAACTGGTATATATTAATGCCCATAATTCAGGTCAGCCAGGGTTCTAATTTAGCACACTCTCGGTGTTATTAATGCTTGTCCACTCAATTAAAAAAAAACAAAGACAATGTAAACATAATTATAAATAGCAATAACTATGTACAGTACTGGAGTTCATATGAATTATATATGTGACTGAGAATATACTGACAATTATGTTTCTGTAATTATAATTCTCTTTTTTGCCCTTGGATGGACTTCATACTTCAATGATAGTTATATACACACATGAATGTATAAACAAGGAGCAACACTAGAAATTCCAAGGTCGTAATCCAAGCAGATCCATGTAGTATGAATGAATAATTAACTTTAATTTTCGATTCAAATGCAATAAAAGGCTCTACACATACTACACACACAGTCAATGTTATGCATGCTTTCACCTCGTAAAATACAAAGCTTCATCAGAACTGAAAACTCATTCTATCAGGTGCATTGAATAGTCTCATTTTAAATTGAATAATCATTTCTTAAAGAGACCGTTCATCCCCTTAAATAAATCAGTGTTCAAACTTCATAACAACTTTAAAAGTAAACCCCTTTAAAAGTTAACTAAATCCCATTTAACCGTACTTTTTAATTTTAATGTCCCTGTATGAATCTAAAATAGTAAATTCATAAAATAATGAATAATACATAGTATGTTAAAATAGTGAATGCCACATAGTGTGTTAATATATACTAAATAATAAATAACCCCCGCTAAAAATATAAAAAGGTAGACTAATGGGAAATATTGCATACTGTGTTAATTTCATAATTTAACAGTACAATCATAACTTAGCTTGTCTTAATTTCAACACACTGTTAATACTAATACCATCATTCAGACCAGGGAATCTACCAGCATCAGTTTTTAACTGCCAGAATAACTCCCTGAATTCAACTCTAGACTCCCAATTACTACCACAGGGGTCAGTGACTACCTGTTCCACTACTGCGAACTTAATATTCATATTTTTGCAAACTAAAGAATGCTTGTAAAAGGTATTAGATTCCTTGCCTTTACTAATTTCGTAAAGGTGCTCATATATCCTCTTCCTAAGAGTACGCGTAGTTTTTCCTATATATAAACTGTTACAAACTACACAAATTCCTATGTATATTAGCCCTTTCGTACCACAATTATAATGTTTGAAGGCTGTCAACCTAATGCCTCTTGAGGGAATCTGTTTATCACTGCCTTCAAGAATGAACTCACATTGATGACAGGCACCACATTTAAAGGTACCTTTGCTTGACCTCACGGTTCTCCCCTGATTATCATTCTTCTTCTCAAACATATCCTTTAAATTCATACTTCTCTTTCTTACAAAAGAAGGGAGTGCTGGAATACATACCCCTATGTCCTCATTCACTTTCAATATCGGCCAATATTTTTTGATAGTCTCTTCCAGTCTACCTGATGTGGCAGAAAAAGTGTGTGCAAAAGCCACATTGTAATCAACTCTGTTCTCATGATGTGTAGTCTCTTCCATGTGTCCTAAGCCTAATAATGGAAAAAACTTACTGTCCCTGTTTTTAATAACTTCCTCAACTAAATACATTATCATAGGTTTGGGGTATCCTCTTTCTAAGAAAAAAGAACTTACAATCTTCATTTCATCTAAAAATTCAGAATAGGTACTAGTCATTCCTGATGCCCTTATCAACTGACCTTTTACAATCCCTTTCTTTTGGTAATATGGGTGTCCACTCTCAAAATGCAAATAAGTGTTAGAGAAAGTGGGTTTCCTATATAACCTAGACTGAAAACAATTATTCAGTGTGTCCTTGTATATCATAACATCCAAATAGTTTATACTAGAATCATCGATAGTGTAAGTAAAGGTCAGAAAGTCAGTGGAATTATTCAAATAGGACATAAATTCCTTAAATTCTCCTTCAGAGCCCTTCCATAATAAACAAATATCATCCAGGTAGCGGGTGTAAAAGGTAATATGTCTCCACCAGTCAGTATTAAGGACAAATTTCTGTTTCCAATGATATAGAACGCAAATGGCATATAAGGGGACACGTGCTGCCCCCATAGCTACTCCCTCTCTTTGTCGGTAGAAATCCCCATTAAAGTAAACAAAATTGTTTTTCAAAATGGTTTTAGTGAAATCCAGAATCAAATTAATTGTGTTGCTGCCTAATCCTGTTTCAGTACACAAAATTTCTCCAAACCACTCTAAACCTATCTCATGTGGAATACTTGGGAATAACTCTACTATATCTATAGTAGCAAAAAATGTGTCCACATCATATTTGTCATTAGTTATTCTCCTTAAATAATCCCAAGAATCTTGTGTTATATGAGGAACAGAATTAATAATTTTTTTCAACTGGGAGTCCACAAAAATCGCTAAAGGTTCAGTGATACTACCACGTCCTGCTACTATAGGTCTAAATTTAAGTTCGTTGATCCTTTATGCACTTTAGGGATCCCAAATATAGCAGGGACTCTGGGGTTCTCGACATACAAAAAATTAAATAGTTTCTCATTGCTACTTCCTTGCAATAAATAATCTGACAAGTAATATTTGATTTTGGAGCAAGAAATATTAATTTCATTCCGAGAAACGGCAGTGTAATGTTCTGAATCCTGGAAAATATTGTGTATGTATGTATCATACTCTTCATTGTACATCAAGACCTCCCCTCCCCCTTTGTCCGGCTACATCACTCTACAGTTTTCATCCTTTAATGTTTTCAATAAACTTTTTTCTTCTTCAGACAAATTGTTGTTACTAAAATTGTCATTGTTATTCAATTGTCTCACCTCCTTTTCAACTAACTCTTCAAAAATTTTTAACGATGAATTAATTGGTGGGTTAAACAAACTCTTCCTAGACATTTCATCATGATTTGAATGTGTACCTTTAAAATAAATTTGTAAATTCAGCTGTCTAATGAATAACTTAATGTCAGTTAATGTATTTACCAGTGAGCCTGGACTTGTCGGAACAAAATGAACTCCTTTAGTAAATAAACTGAAATAAATCTCATTAACTACTAAGTCCGTAAAGTTATAAATAGTAAAGTTATTCTGTTTACAGACTCTTGAGTCCACCTCATTTTGGGTCATATCCTGATTAGCATCCTGTGTAATATCAGGGGGTAGGGGCAAAACATCAAAATATATCAATAATTCTGGGCTCTCCCTGGAAGTCTTCCCCCCTCCCCCCTGTAAAACTGGGGGTTCTGATAAGAATATTTCCTTTGTTTTTCTGCTAACCTCTCGCTTCTCCTCACTGTTTTTTCCCCTAAAGGGCGACCGTCATGCTCATTATTGTTGTTGTCATCATTTCCTAAATCCGTTACATTGTCACTGTCTACACTGGTTGTCCCAGAAGTGCTGTTAAAGACTGGATAGGCTCTACCACTTCTGTATTCCTTTAAATCCCTGTCAAGTTTCTTCATTTTTCTAAAAATTATTTTATCACAGTAATTATCAATTTCCCCAAACAAATCCTCGTATTTTCTTTGATCAAAATTAGCACTGTTAAACCTTGTTGTGCAATAAATTCGTTTCACTTAACATTTTTTTTGGCTTTCATAGTCCCTAACCATTAATTTCGACATTTCAGTACTAGTATTATTAAACAATTCAGTTAACTGTTTATACAGTAAAGAATTCTGCTTGACATTGTTTGGATATTTAAATAATCTCAACTCTTAAGGCACTCTTTCTGTTGAAATACATTCATTCAAATAATCAATTTCTAGTTGATTCGTTTTCAATGTGTAAAGTCTGTCTTTAAACTGTTTAAATGTCTCATCAAAGGTTTCAAACCTATTGTCAAATGTTTTTTCATTAAAATTGAATCGTCGACTAGACCACATATCAAAATTAAAACTGTCAGTACCTGTATTCACTTTACTACCGTGAGGGGGTTGTTGTATACTGTTAAAGTCTCTTTTGTTATGGTTTTGTTGTTCATTCTCCCCCAAAAGACCGCCATGTCTCTTTCCTTCCCGGACTGTATTTTGTTTCAAGGAGCCATGCCCATAGCTTGTGGTGTGCTGCTCCTTATATTGGTGTTGGTTACCCGGTACCTCGACTGTCCAGATAATGGAGTTTTTGTGTTCTCAAGGATTTGAGACAGGAGAAACATCACCTGGTTAAATTCGACTCTAGTAACCGGCGAGTTGTCATCATTCAACGTTTCTTTTAATGCCGCTGGTGTGTCCACAAAAACGTCTGATTCCACCCATTCTGCCATGGACAATTCAACTGAAGAACCAGGAAGTGAATGGACCAAGCCAGTAACACTAGAAATTCCAAGGCAGTAATCCAAGCAGATCCATGTAGTATGAATGAATAATTAACCTTGTCAGATCAGACACATACATGGTTAACCTTCACTCTATGCGTATATGTAATTAATGAGCATATTCTAATGAGTGTTTCTTCTATGACACAGATGAAACAACGCCTATGTAGAAGAATGTGTTTTGTCTATTATACATAGGTTTGAATCCCACATTGTACAAATTACTTTTATCAGTGTGTACAAGCACCAAAAATGAGTCAGATCATAAAATGTATACCCCTAATACATGTCTGAAAAGTTAAAACAACTAACAGTTACAGCAGCATTCAAACCAAAACCTAATGCCAATAGTCACATTACTCTTGCTCTCCACTTAACACCGTGCAAACATGGTTGGCATGCTTGTTTGGGTTAGCACTCTAGCTGTAAAACACGATAACTCAAACTGGAGGGGAAACACTGTTGCTGTTGGAGCTAGGAGGAAGGTGCCCAATTTAGGGCTCAAAGATGGGGGGGGGGGTGGAGGAGTCCAGAATTTTAATTTCACTCCTCATGTAGCACTGCTGCCATAGGCTACTACAGAGGGACTATATAATGGGTCTCAATACAAATCAGAGGCTTGGAATAGTCTGTCCGAGGCTGACTCTAGTGCGACTAGCATTCCAAGAATTGCATAGAGCAATGCTAGCACCACTAAAATGACATGAAAAGGCACAAGCAGGCACAACTCAATAAGTGGCTGAATGAGTTTAGGACTGCTGACATCCCACAATTGTGTAAGTACACAGATAAAAATACTTTAGATAGAAAGCTGGATATAGTTAAGACTGGTATGCATAATGCCCTTTTTCACCCCTTTTTCTTTTACAGTCACCTAGGAGATAGCAGTTAATAGTGAGGCCCTTGCCGACCATTTAGAAAGACTTAGAGAAGCAAGGGGTATGTATGCAGTGCAAATGAATATAATTATTTCATCTAAAGTATTGATTTTGTATACATTATTAACAAATTAAGCATGCATATCATAACTGTCAAATCAAGTATACATGCTTCAGTCTGTAGCTTAAGATAACTGTAGGAGTCAACTGTAATAGTGTAGTCAGATGTTATGGGTTCAAATCCCACAGATAGCCAATGTATAGTAAACTAAGGTAACAATATTACATAATAATTTCAACAAAATTGGCATATGTGTCATGCTGTTAACTCAATATGTATTATTTGATCGAACATATGTGCAGTGTATGCATACTGGAAACATTACTTGGAGCAATTTCCAGCCATGCCCTGGGATTCATGAAGCTCGGCGCAAGGCCGGCGTTAGTCTTGCACCAACCATGTGGCATGAAGATGGTGCAGTAGTGCCAAATGCATGTTAATGAAGGTGCGCTGCCGCCACAGCCACATGCATAGGAAATGAGCACGAGTGCATAGGGCGTGTCGAAGTGCCGCACGGAGGCGTGGAAATGTCAGCTGTCAACATGCAACCTAAAATGCTTGCATATAACAATATGCATGAAATAGTAATCACATCTATCAGTGTCCATGGATACTGAAATGTATGCAAAGCATGAAAGACAGTTTCTGCAAACACAAAATGAAGAAACAAACACAAATGCACACTAGGGAATAACAGGTCCCCATCCCTCGAACAAATGACATTGAAAACCGTGTGTCCGTAGTCCAATGCAGTGTAGATAGTTATACCAAGTGGAAGTGAAATGCATCATGTTAGCGCGCCGCCAATAGCTACGTCCAGCCCAATGGTCAGGGTCACCAGCTGTCCCACATTGTGAGGGAGAGTACACAGCTGGGCAGATTTGTCCATAACAAAACCATGATAAATGTTAATATCTAGCGACCGTATGACAGAATTATATCCCACAACGCATGTAATAGTCACATACAATAGGTATGTCCGTATTTAACATACCATATGTGACAAGAAATAGAATAAGCAAGAAAACGAAACAGAAGGAGCATATAAAGTGCAACAACAATAAGGCAACATGTAGGCTTAAAGGAACGGTATTATCCGTAGCGTTGACTGTGGGTATGTGTTGTCCAGTACAATCAGATATGTGTCTAGAATATATCCCATCCTGGACATAGGAAAAGGTGGCACCCTACCAATGATCAGAGCAGTAGGCCAAAATCCGCACATATGTGGTCCAAGCCGTACTTGTCAGGATGTGTCACAGTTGAACGGGTATTACCCGGGTGTACCAACCATGTCATGAAAGTTAAGTATGGGCGTGTACCTATGTGTGTGATGTATAGCATCTGGAAGGTGAAATATGCCAGGGTAGTCCACACAACCATACAGGTACCTGACATATGTAGTGTATGTAATGTGTTACCTTGACCATGTCATGGACCATCAACCAAAGCGGTGATGGATGGAGTGTCAGGAATGTGTGTGGTGGGGATGGGTAATGGTATAATCCTCAAAGGCGAAACTGTGTCGTATGCAGAATAGGTGAACTGGAGGTGTATGAGGGAGCAGCGGGTGAATCAGAAAGAAACACAAAGAACATGTATACACATCTGCAATACAACCTGACAGGCCATACTGTAGAACACAATCTCACAAACACATGAATATTAAATGTGAGATACAAATGTACAGAAATTCAAATGCAACAAACCTGGATGCATAATGGAATACCCATCATCCCCTCCACAGCACACAACCCACCCCAATACCTGAACATCCACCAAATCCAGCCATACTTGGCCTACTAGCTTGGAGCAGCCACATCTACACATAGTGACCACTACTCCTATGTAGTAGGCAGTGTCACCCTGTCACCCTAGACAGTTTCAGGATTGCAAACTATGTATCCCTTGCATGTAAAACCCCCAACACATTTTCGTAAAGCCAAAAGAACGGTCGGTATTGGTCTTGTTAAATTTTTGGATATCCCTCATGGGATAAGTAACTTGTGTAAACAACAGAATGGGTATCAAGACATGATGTCCAGTCCTGTAGACATCTGGACACAAGTTTGAATGTGCAGTAGTGGTGCACGAGACTGTACAGCCCTAGACGGTCATGCAGAACCTACTACCCAGGATCAAACACCTGCCCGTGACGCTTGTGTCCCCACATGAATAATCGAGAGAATATATTGTACACATTCGCATAGTGGCACTTGGAAATAGGCTGATGAAGGCACTGACATAAACAGGATACCCCATGATCCACTGTGTGAGGGACAATCACTGTGTGGGAAGGTGTGTCCTGACCAACAATGATATAATGCCAAATGTCCTGTGATTGTAGGAAATAATTATGTACCATACTGCATGTAACAGTTGCCTAAAGCAGTCATATCAGGATAGAAAATACATAATTTGTACAAGAAATAGACTAACAACTAAAGTGCTAAAGGTATAGGCTCTCAGCTAGGAAAATAATGAATGTTCTAAACCTGCACTGACCATGGGTATGTGTTGGCCTAAACAATCTGGTGTCCCCAGAATATATCCCAACCTGTACATATGACAATGTGTCAATCCTGCCAATGGTCAGAGCATTCGCACAATAACTGGCCAGCCTCTTAATCACTCACAAAGCCAGTGACCTTTGGAGGAAAGGTGTTGAATGAGAATGACTAATTACAACAATTAAGAGTAATAGATGCATTTAACTGCAGAAAATAAGTAGTAATACGAATCTGTCAACATGTTCCAAGTTAATAGTACTAATATGGTAGAAGTGTCAATGATTGTCCCTGATTTATCATAGCCTTGTCCCTGTCACTGTAGAAACTAGTCCCCGAGTATCACAGAGGTCCATACACATCACATTTGTTGACAAGACTATTGCATAACTGTAGTGAATTTATAACTGATGTCCAGAATAATATTCATTGTATATATATATATATAAATGAATGAAATAGTCAAATGTGAAGGGAAACATGTGGAAACCCCCCCCCCTGTATTATGTAGTGGAACCACTCTCTGCCCTATATTATGTTGTGCCGACCTAATAATGTGGCCAGAGGTGCCCAAACACCTGCATCTGTAAACACAGGTAGAATGTTAAAATCTGGACTAACTCTGTCCATGTGCTACATCTGATATTTGAACAGCTACAGGGGAGTTCTAGTCACCAGTCGGACAAGCCTAAACCCAGACCAGCACATGAACACCCTGACAATCAAACATATGTATGTGCGAGGACTATAAGTGTAGGAGTTCTGAATATCCTTGGAGTGAGTAGACATGCAGCACGGGTCCAGAGCAGTAGGAAATAGGGAATGTCAGAAGTGTAGTACTGCAGTTTTCCCAGCAGCAGAATGGATGCCTGATGTGTAAATGAAGCGGTGAGGCTTATGTCAGAGTAGCTATGAACCATGGGTATACATATAAATGAGGCAGAACAACCATAGTGTAGTGGTTAGAGCATCCGCCTAACGTAAAGGCATTCCCAGTTCAAGTACGACTATGGCACATATTAATTTATTGTGTAATGAATGCCTCTGTGCTGTAAAGCCAACATTTATACATGTAAAGGTAACCGCGTGTCTCGCATGCGGCCGTTAACCGGATTCCATCAATCAAAGTGGTACTTTCATAAGGAATAAGGCACATGTAATCACAAAGAAGTGGCAGTAAACATATGTAACTCACAATAAGTAGATGCAAGTGCACCTGTGCGGGTGTAAGCAGCTTGTAGCATAGCAAATGTATGGTGTCTTGTACAGCTGTAACTTTTATATATATAGATATAGATAGATAGATAGATAGATAGATAGATAGATAGATAGATAGATAGATAGATGTGTGTATAGATAAATATCCACAGACATAAAAGAAATATGCAATTTTATATATATATATATATATATATATATATATATATATATATATATATATATAGATTATATATACATATTTATATATAGATATATATATATATACATATATATATATATATATATATATACATATAGATATATATATATATATATATATATATATATATATATATATATATATATATATATATATATATATATATATATATATAGATATATATATCTACATATTTATCTATAGATATATATATATACATATTTCTATATAGATATATATATATACATATTTATTTATAGATATAGATATATATATATATATATATATATATATATAAAATGAACGCCAAAAGACGAAAGCAAACATAAGGGTTGTGAAGGGAATCTAGAGCAAGTAAGGTATTATAAAGTGCTCACAGCATATGTCAGATAAAGCTGTGAGTAGAACACCGCTATTCACACCAGAGGCAGGGTTATACCAGTGACCATAACATTGTTGAAGTGCTATGTCAACATTATACACAGACGGAATGTAGTACATGTTGCGACCACCTACACTTGTAACCCGCAAATCGTTCGTAATCCGTAACACCAGGAAAAGCACGTATGTGCAAATATGAATGGATGAGGACCTTGTGAATACACGAGGGGGTACAAAATGTGTGTAGGGCCCCAATGCTCTGGAGAGGACAATGTGTAAAGGTGTGTCATGGCTGCGATATCAGGTGGATAATGGCTGTTATGCATGGACACTCAACACAGTTGTGCTGGAGAAACTCTGGATATGCGATTATGGACACAGGAGTACTAGGGTATGTTGCGCCGGTTGCAATGGAGCGGCCCGTTGAGGTCAGCTAGTACGTAGGTGCAATTCCCAGATAGAGAGTCGTCTGCGTAGAGACATGTGTGAATGGGCATATCGTCGTTGGACGTTGTGCCTCAGGGCTGGCAGCCCGGCACGTAAATCCTATCTGCCAACCATGAGCGGAACGGAGTTCTGCTGTGACAACCCCAAACCGGGAAAAGCAGAAAGACACAACTACACGCAGACATCAATATGTTGACGTACAATCTCAGTAACACAAACACTCATTCTATTAACATTAATAATATGAATGTGCACAGAAATAAACAGAGTAGTGGGAATAATAGGCTGTGCATACGAGTAATAGGTTGAATGACACTGTATCGCATCACACTTATCAGCGGCACCCCAGACATGAAAAATGTGCGACATCTGTCTGCTGCATAACGTGCAGTATACTGATCACAAGTCCACCGGAGTGAAGTGTCGGTGTCATAATGACTAAGGCAATAGTATGCTGTTGAAGCAGAGATAAAACCCAATATGCATGTGTAAGTGTCTATGTCCGGGAAATGTATAGGTTAACGGACACACAGATGTATATATAGATAATAACGTTTATATATATATATATATATATATATATATATATATATATATATATATATATATATATATGTTTATATATATATATATATATATATATATATATATATATATATATATATATATATATATATATATATATATATATATATATATATATATATATATATACATACACACACACACACAAAGATATAATACACATATATATATATATATATATATATAAATATATTTATATATATATATATATATATATATATACATATATATATATGTCATTGTAGATATACACATGTACATAACTAAGTTACTTTACAGCAATTAGGGGAAACATATTTACAGACCGGGCATATGTGACTGGGAGGTCCAATAAATACACGTTGTACCCCCCCACACTGCCCAGCTAGGCCGGTCAGACAAACAGACAGTCAATAAAGATAAATACACTGCTGCTGTCCAAAACACCGGCAGGAAAGTACCAGTGGGAGAGATCTGCAAGGTCTACACTTTAAACATGGATAATCGTGTCCCTTGCGGGACCCCAAAAATTCACTGTACATGTGAACGCGTGGTTATCAATGTGACCGGGATGTAGGTGTACATGGAACAGTAGGTTGTGCAAGTGTGATAATACATGGGTTGACAAAACATATGACATGTGTCCCGAGATGGGGAGAGTGAGCAATGTTTAGGGGTGTGCTCATACCCCAACTGTGCTCACAGTAAGTATTTGTCATCAGTGCTGTAGAGGGGTGCCAGGTAAGTGAACCATGGTTATGCAATAATGGGGTTAAGTGTGCAGGTGCTGGTTGGCAGAGATGTAGTAGGCCCGCCCAGTGGAAGTAATTAATATTCCTATGTGGGCATAGCAGACGCCTATACCTCCCAAACCTGAAAAGCACATCTACCGGATAGTCTGTAAACCATCGGGGGAATACATAGGGACCAAATCAGTGCCGTGTACCCAATTAGCATGGACGTCCATAGTTATGAATCAGAATGTAACAAAGTCCAACTAAACACTTCCAGAACTAGTGATATTAGATGTACAGGTGGCAGAATTCTGGTAATGACAGATGATAACATGTATGAATCATAAACAGCATGTACCTCGACAAACGTGAATGAATACATATGCTCTGTGACTGTCAATGTGTCTGGTTAATAGAACCAATCATCTAAATGTGTCCCACAGGGTGTTATGCAGTGTCCCTGATACAGTGTTCATTCTCCCCCATTGGTATGTGAGGTCTGCTAGTGATGGAAAGTGCATAATTTGCTGATGACCATAGGTAGATGATAGCACAATAGATGAGGTTTACCACCTGTAAGCCTTTGAGGGACACACCCGTCTGGGCAGTTGTGCCCTGCAAAATGAATGTTATGGCACATGGCCTGTGAGTTCAGGAAAGGAGGCCATATATTGTGTGTAGTGGTGTCAGAAATTAATTTGTTGTATCAGAAACAGCTACATGTAACAGGAAACAGTATTAGCAATTATAATGCTACAAGAATAACCTTAACATATGCAAACCATTGAAGTAGCTAGTTTACTACTGGCTGTGGGTAGGTGTTGCCTTGACACATGTGATAGCTCTATATATAGGATCTATAAGGCTGCCACCATTCTGAATGGCCAAAGTGGGACCTGCTCTGTAGAAATGTCAGACGTACCAGGGCAGAACATACCTACAGCCATGCATAGTACAGAAATATACATTTCAGCACAAATCAAAGCGAAGTCTAGCAGCAGTAAAGTTACTTATGCTACTAGATATAACATATCGACATGTCAGGTATACAAGACCTGTAACAAGCAACCACTACAGACACGTTGAATATGAGAATGTCCCCTAATCAAGACAGTTGCAATGGCTAGAGTATTGTCACATGACATATGCCTAATGAGGGACTGTTCCATGCAAAGTGGGAAAGGTGTTACTCCTACAGTCTCCTGTCGTGCAATCTGAAAGGTGGAAAACATACAGTATGTATGCTGTAGCATGACTCGGTGGACAGCTGTGTTAACAAAATAACATTCACATGTCAGCATTGCAAAGTATTGGTTCCCATGTATCAGGCAGATGGGAGCAGATCGTATGAGGAACACGCATATAATATGATTACATCACTGGACAGGCCGCCAAGTCCGTACAGTCGAATGGCTGCCATCACCAAATGGTTAGACATACCCGATACTGTAATCATGTAGTCTGATGTAATACACATCACAAGGGATCGCACACACCCAGCGTGAGTGACAAATGTAAGCACAAATGTCGGTGAGCGAGCGGCTGTAAGTGTGTTTGTCTACCAGTATGCCAGTAGTGTACTGTCAAAGAAATGTGGAGTCTAAACGGGTATAAGGTGCTGTAACCAGAGGTCAGCAGTGCTTAACACTGTGCAAACCCATGCACAACTGCCCCCACCTGCTGGAATGTGCCTTACCCAGTCCGTATCCAAAGGCGTCGGTCTGTTCGTAAACAAAGAACCGTCCTATTCATGTGTTGGTAGCAGTACCCAGCGCACATAGCTCATGTGAATTAACAATAGACCACGGCATATGTACAGACAATAGACCACACACACACACACACACACACACACACACACACACACACACACACACACACACACACACACACACACACAATACAGCACAGTCCTCCAACAGTATAGCAATGTACTGGCAGATATGTCCAGACCACTGGTGTATGCATGCCTGGCCATCCTATGTTTCAGTGTGTGAGCATGCCCACTATGATTGTTACGCATGTTGTCGTCCAACATTACAGTCATACCATCATGTGTGTGAGCATGCCAAGTATGGCCAACTGTATTCCAGATAGTCAGTACTGTGTTGCCGACCACTCTGTTCTACACAGACAGGTGTCATGCTGTGTCTGCTGGGTATCTAATGGTCATGTGGCAATGACAGTTGCTAAATGTCTGCATAGCGTAGGGGGACATCCAACTGCATCCACAGTCCTATACTGCACCGTGGGTGGCACAAATGACTCTCACATATGTAGGTTGGACGGGGGGGCACAGCTGACAGTTCTACACATCTGCCACTACTGTACTGGTATGCCAGGTACTCCATGTCAGTGTGTGGACCTACTGAAATTGCTGGTTGGAGGGATACCAGTGTACGTCAGATCCCAGCTTTAAATACCAGCATAGTGGTGTTGGACGTCCTAGCTTTCACAACCTACATCAAACTGCCTAGTCTGCTGTAGTCTGTGTGTGTCTTTGGGGGTTGGGGTCATTCATTGGGCATATCCATAGGCCATTGTATATCATTTGTCTGTATTGGTCCACACCTGTCCAGCTGCATGGAATGTGTGTGGGCTGTACTGACACACATGGTATTCAGCCCATAGTCTGCAGTGGGTTAGGACACCCTGTGTACTACTGGCTACCATTGGGACCCCTGTATGTGCTACAGATGTCATGGTACCACTATGGATGTGTACTGTCTGCTGCCCTAACATTCGGCCACCAAAGTCTCTTGTATGCTCACATACATACCATAGCAACGGGTAAATACACATTCTAATACAACTGCCAATTGTTAGGTCGATAGATGTACCCTGAAGGTGTTCTGGACCTGAGGACAGTGCTGGAGGGCTGCCTATGTCAGATGTACACAGTGCACCTCCTATATATGGCCGAGCACAGGTAGTGTCAAGTTTGGCATCCATTGTACTGTGTGCGGGTCAGAGAGGGGAAATCTGTGGGTACCTACTGTGTCAGTGCATATGCCTTGTGTTGCCTCTTTGCCAAGGGCAGGTCATACTGTGCACAGCCTTACGCCGACTGGGCCCTGCTCAGGTAGTTCCTTCGCCAAGTTACACTGTGCTTGTACGCCCTGGCAGTGGTGTTGGGCCGTGTGACCCTGCCACATGCTGTTCCTGCTGCAACTGTTACAGCAGGATCAGATTGTGTAGCATAGCAAATACCATAACAAATTGTGTGCATGTAGCTAGTGAATATGGCAGGGATCCACCGGATGTGTCAAGATACCAGAACCGTGACCTGAGCATCCCAAACACATGCTCAATTATATGTCTTGCCTGTGCATCTGCCTCATTATGGTGTGAGTGTTCAGGTGTGTGTGCATTGCTGATGGGTGTCATCAGCCACGACACCAGTGGTTACCCAGCATCCCCCACTAGGAGACTGTAGGGGATGTCCATATTGGCAAAGGTGTGGTACAGCTGTATCATAAGCCATATATCGGAATCATCATAGCTTCCAGGGCAGACAGCACACACATTCAATCTAATGCCCTGGCCATCGCGGGTATGCCCCTGCAGTGAATGTAGGCCCCACCCTGCTCACCGGGTGATGCTTTGATATGTATATATATATATATATATATATATATATATATATATATATATATATATATATATATATATATATAGCACCCAGCACCCCAGGGTAGTCAGCCATGTGGTTGAAGAGATGCATATTGCTGGCCTACTAATCACGTGTGTTGAGGACATGTACGTGCTCACTAGCATGTGTTGACATGGCGTCTGTGAACTGGTGCAATACTCTGGATGCAGATGCCTGTGAGATCCCCATGATATCCCCAGTTGTGCTGTGTGAGGTACCTGTGGCTAGTATACCTAGGCTAACACATACCATGGTATCCACTGTGATGGGTTTCCCTCGGCCTGTTTGATGTGTCAGGTGTGGCAGGCACAGGTCAACAAGCCGCTGTAGGAGGTCTCTGTCCACCCCATAGTGCTCCACCATCCCCAGCTCATGTAGCCCTGGTAAGTCACCCTGGGTCTATAAAGTCTTATGTCACCCCAGTAAGGGTTATTCGGCAGCATACACATCCTCACTGCCCTCAGCCTCCTGCACATGTTGGTCTATGTTACCTGCTGCAGCCCTTCTCATTTGGTTGGACTGTGTTGTGAAATGTCCCTGCAGGTATACACTGGTGGTGTAGAGTACGGAAGAAACCTGTCTGTATGCTGCTTTCTCACATTACCATACTGTTCAGGTGTGGGCTGGCCATGTCATCTGCTGATTGTGCTGATCATCACCTGTTTGTGCAGCCTGTACACCCTGACTACCCCACTACTGCTTTTGTTCCTCCCAATGTCACCAGGCAGGTATAGACACACCCCTAGCTTAGGTGTGCTAAGGCAGGAGCACTCCCGAGGCACAGTTCTGCATGCACGTACCGTATGCCTGACCCCCCTCCCATGCTGTCAACTATATTCGAGCCTTGCACCTGGCTAACTACACACATACACTCCAGGGATCTGCATCACAACCTGGGGATAAATGGGATACACTATTGTCAACCTCATCTGCATCGTATAGTCTTCTAATGAATAGTTATATGACCCATACCGAACCACCAAATTAATAACCACTGCTTAGTGTCACTCAGATCCATACACAGCTGGTAACAGGTGCCTTACTATCATCATATTCGATGTCCCATGGTCTTCCCAGCAACAAAATAACTGGTGTCTACACAACTACAACCCGGGACCCTGCACACAACAGACGATGTGCAATACCACTACGCCATGGCAGATATACATACATCTGAGGTTATCACGTACAGATCACTGGCACAAACATTCAATAGTGCTGATGTCCCCAGACATATATGTTTATATCTATGTCTATCTCTCTATATCTACATATATCATATATATATTATATGTATATATGTATATATATATATATATATATATATATATATATATATATATATATATATATATATATATATACACACACACACACATATACATATACACACATATGTAGATATTGCATTTATATCACAACAGCGGACCACATGACAGCAAAGCATTAGACATGAATGAAAAGGAAACTACATGTACCACCTGCATCATGTAGTGTTGTTACTATCAGGGCATGTGTGTTTTGTTGCATTACATGGGTCAGACTGTTTTAAGGGTAAGAATAGGCCTGCTGACATTTACTTACCAGACCTATTGGCGAATGTATGTGTTGACAACCCAGTGTCTTGGCAGAATATGCAGGTTGTGGACACTATATAGGTCAGCAACAAAACACACTGAACACATCTGGCAGCTAGCCACCCACAGATACCAACACATAGGGTATAACTGCCAAACACACACACCTGCCATGCCTTAGAATCGAGCACCTATCTGTCTATTCTACCACACTACAGCATTATGCAGTAACAGAATGCGCTACTGAGTTCCGGCATCACAGCATTCCCAGAGGCATACTTCTGGGTGGGTGATATCATCAGCAAAGGCAAAGATGCCGATAGGGAGTGTACAGAGAGTGAGCTGTCTAAAAACAGTATTCTGTACCCAGGCAGCTGGAAACACACACACATGGCAGGGCTGGGATTAGTACATAGATCATACTACCGAACTACCTGATCATACTACAGCATTACGCAGTTACAGAACGCACTACCAAGTTTACTGGAACACACCACTCCCAGAGGCATACATCTAGGCAGGTGACATCATCAGCAAATGCAAAGATGCCGATAGGAAATGTATGGAGAGTGAGCAGTCTAAAAGCATTACTCTGTCTCCAGGCAGCTGGAAACCCACACACACTTGGTAGGGCTGGGAGTCGAACATACACCTAACTACCTTATCATAAGGTACAGCATTACACAGTTACAGAATGTGCTACCGAGATTACTGGAACACAGTATTTCCAGAGGCATACTTCTAGGTGGATGACATCACCAGCAAAGGCAAAGACACAGGTAGGGAATGTATGGAGAGTGAGCAGTCTAAAAGAATGACTTTGTCCCCAAGCAGCTGGAAACACACAGACAAACAATTGGCAGGACTGGGAGTTAAACATATACCTAACTACCTTATCACATTACAACATTTCACAGTTACAGAACACGCTACTGAGATTACTAGAACACAGCACTCCCAGAGGCATACTTCTAGGTGGATGACATCATCAGCAAAGGCAAAGACGCCGTTATGGAATGTATGGAGAGTGAGCAGTCTAAAAGCATTACTCTGTCCCCAGACAGCTGGAAACACACAGACACACACACTTGGCAGGGCTGGGAGTCAAACATACACCTAACTACCTTATCACACTACAGTATTATGCATTTACAGAACACACTACTGAGATTACTGAAATACAGCACTCCCAGAGGCATACTTCTAGGTGGATGACATCATCAGCAAAGGCAAAGACGCCAATAGGGAATGTATGGAGAGTGAGCAGTCTAAAAGCATTATTCTGTCCCCAGGCAGCTGGAAACACACAGACACACACACACACACACACACTTGGCAGGGCTGGCAGTCGAACATACACCTAACTACCTTATCACACTACAGAATTTTGCAGTTACAGAAAACACTACTGAGATTACTGGAACACAGCACGCCCAGAGGCATACTTCTAGGTGGATGACATCATCAGCAAAGGCAAAGACGCCGATAAGGAATTTATGGAGAGTGAGCAGTCTAAAAGCATATTACTGTCCCAAGCTAGACGGAGAAAAACACATGGCAGTGGTGTGAGCGGGACAACTGCCTATCTATGGAGCACTATTACAACACTACATAGATACGAGACACGCCACAGACAGTACACCCTTCAAGACAGTCAACCAGTGTGTTCAATGTAGGAATCCATCCTGGCATGGGGTATGGACATCTGTTGGCTGGACGACCACTATCGCTATGCAGGAATTCAATGGTCATTCCCATACACAGAGGCACATAACCGACACATGGTGTCACTGGGCATGCTCACACACTTAGTAGCACACGTCCGTTTGGGATATACTGTGTGTCCATCTACACATCGGCGTACTGGGCATGCTCACACACTTAGTAGTAGTGAAGGGCTGTCTTGTATGCACACAGATTCTAAACACGGAAGGGCACAGTGTGTCGATAGTGAACATTGTTAGCAAGAATGCTGCACTACATATATCTGACACCGGTCGTCAGTGCTAGATGTGTAGCGTACGTAATCACAGCTGACAATCCAGATCCAACAATGGGGAATACGGACATCTCTGCAGTGAGAAACACCTGGCATATGACACAGTTGTGCACAATAGCACTACCATCGTATACCTCAGATACAGACATGTGAGCCATAAGACCGTGACGGACCGCTCCAGGTGTTACTGTCCACACGTACATGAAGGCCACTCACATGTACTGACCAGTACACACTCAACAGCCATCACAGATGTCTCAGGTGCAGACCACAGTGGTAAATGCCGCACTCTACTATGTAGCCCTCAGACATCCTTGGACCAGCAACACACATCCATACATTACTACTACACCATGTTACTCATGACCAGTGGACTGTACATAGGTCTACAGCAACTGTGCAGACTACACATGTACTGACAGGGTTCCATCATGTGTTATGCAATGCAGTGATACCACTGTTCATAACCAGGTCGGTTCTACACATAACAGGGGCCCTGGGTCTTATACTGTAACAGATGACTGTTGCTGTACACCAAACAACACTCATGTTTGGATATGACATACATGTAATTGCCGTGGATTTGTACAAGGCCCACACACACATGCGCACACACATACACACACACACACACACACACACACACACACACACACACCACATATGTACATAGCATAGCTTTTGCTGTCCTCTGTGCAAACAAGTGGCTACAGCAATCACACGCATGCACACGGAAGGTAGGTCCAT
This sequence comes from Protopterus annectens, assembly GCF_019279795.1. Lineage (NCBI taxonomy): Eukaryota > Metazoa > Chordata > Ceratodontiformes > Protopteridae > Protopterus > Protopterus annectens. The sequence goes on from NC_056737.1 coordinate 1,764,099,981, forward strand.
GGCTGTTGAATGCTAACAGTACATAAGGTAGCAATGTTGACTGAGGTAACATTCCCTCTGTACTAGTTACCCATGACAACCATCATATCATACAACAGTCCATGTGTCATGTATGTCATCACACATGTCCACCCACTGCAATGCATACAAGCATGGCTACATGACAGGAATGTAGGAACAATACACATGTACATGCAGTGGTGTGCATTCAGCTACCATGCATGTGCAATATCTGATGTATGCAGTTCATCTGTGTCTAACTGCAACATGCAGTTGCAATGCAGCCCCATCATTGACACCTGTATATGGTGATGTACTGACAGTACGGTAGGATGTACATCAGGTATGGATGGATGTCTGTACATAAAGTGGTGGTCCACCTTTGCAGATGGATGTTTGCTAAAGACAGCTCACAGGTGTGTCACAAGCCATCTACCATGACATGTGCAAACAGTACGCTATGTTACTGTTACTTGCAGGTGAAGACATACAACCTACACAGCGGTCAGGGTGTTACTGATTGTAAATCACTTGACACCTGTAACACTTACGTCCTCCCATGTGCATATAGCAGCACAATTGCCGAAGGTAGCGTTGGTACATATAATGCGGCCAATACTGCTGCATGTCTGTCAGACGTATCATCATATAGCAGGTGTATGATTTACAGTACTGCCATGTGTGTTTGCTTGTGTGACCATATATGCCATGTGTGGTGGGGAATACATCCCAGTTGTTACACACCCCTGTACACTGTTGTAGAGATTTGTATATACTGCAGTGTAGAAAGCAAAACATAGGCAGGGGTGGTGTGTGTATCACACACATGTCAGCTATCTGTATGTGAATGACATTTGTGGACTCCACCGTGTGTGTTTGTGTGTGTGTGTGTGTGTGTGTGTGTGTGTGTGTGTGTGTGTGTGTGTGTGTGTGTGTGTGTATGCCTGTCTGGCGCATGGGATGAGGGTGTATGCTACCATACAGAACAGACAGGATCCCTAACCCCTCATGGAGATGCAGTCTGCTACCCTGTTAATGCCGTCTGTCTCAGCCTTACTGGCTACCTGTACATGTTCATTCTCTGTGTCGCATCATGTGGGTGCACAGTACTGTGAAGGTGATTACCACATAGGCAGGGGTACTCACCTCAACACTATCGAGTGTGCGTTATAGTGTTATTGACCCCGTGAGTGTGGGCATGTTACTGTGTGCTTCTGTGTATGTCTGTGCGAGTTCTCATCCTGTAATGTGACAGTGTATTACTGCTACACAGTGAGGCCTCATGCTATCAACTGGCCTCTAACCTTGACATCAGCCAGACCGCTGTGTAAACCCCCCACAACAGGTCACTGTATCTGTGATGGGACCCAGTATGGATGTCACATCTCTAGCCACTGTAGCCTATTAAACAGCTCACATGCTTCTGGATCAGTAGATGTGTGGACATCTGTGGAATGGTAGCCTTTCTAACAGTGAGGTTGAGGCTACGTATAGCATGCTGGTATTGCCATACATGCCTATGAGTACTCCACATTTACACATGAGAAACTGCAAGCACTGCTACTTATTGGCACATGCAATTAGACCTTAAAAAGGGAAGCAGGGCATCATTACCAACATGCTATTACTGTTGTTACCAAGACACATACTGTGAACATATAACAATGCATTCTATACCTGTACTACATGGTATGTCTGGTGCGTGTCAACAGTACACAACAAATGTAATATACACTTATCTCACTATTCTGTTCACCCTGTGCATCAGACCATATGAGCATGTCCCTGCACTGATGGTGTGGATGACAGGGATGCAGCACAGGCATCATCATATGCACAGGGTGATAATGTTTGCCAGGGGCATAGGCTGCACCAGTGGATGACATCATGTGTGTGGGTTAGGGCCGGTGATCTGGTTGGACATGTGTGGTTGTTATGGATGTGGGTGTTGTGGTGCCCTACAGATGTTTCTCCTGTGTGCGTGTATGTGTGCACACAGTTCTGCCATGTGTCTGGCCTACATAGGGGTATTATTGACAGCTCCAGAATGTACAGACCAGGATGTACAGCTCACTGTGTCCAGCCACGGCCACGTGACCTGTGCCTGCCAGGGGTTGCACGGGCACTACCAGGCAGAGGTACAAATTGGCTACTGTCCGATGACACATGTGCACTGGAACCGTGTCCCCACTGGGAATGTCCAGGGCCATGTCCACGTGGCCTGCTGTGTCCTGGTGTAGACAACAAAGCACCAGCTGCACTGCTACTGCTACCGGCACTGTGGGAGTGGGCATGTGAGGTAGCTCATTCACGTTGACCTGCACCAGGTGGTGTAGCTGGCCTACGTCCATGTGGCCTATGCCTCACTACTACCAGATGTTCCAGCACAGATAGCTCACGTTTGTGGATTGCCATGCCATGGTCAAGGATTCCAACCATGTCACCCAATCACCTGTCCAGAACATCAGCAATCTGCTGTTGAGCATTTGCCAGTGCCTGGATGTTGTCTTTTAAAGAACAGATAGCAGCCCTCTGAAACCTCTGCCCTTCTCTGTTCTGCCATTCAGCACATACCTGTGCTGCCATTACAGTCTGAAACATGCGTCTGGTGACACCATCTGCTGTGTTCTGTCCTGCAGGTGCATGTCTGTCAGAGTTCCTCCTATGAGCAGCACTGGCCACATGCCTGTGTGGCACATCTGCAGTCATTACACTGACACCATTGTGTGAAGACACACCTTCTGTAGCCACCACACATTCATGTTCCAAGCTAACACACGTTGACTGTCCTTCCTCTATGGCCACTGGTGATGGGGTATGTGTTGGCATGAGAACTGCATGTGGGAAAGAGGGGGACATAGCTGGGATGGCAACCATTGGCACAGATTCAGCCACTGACAACCCTGCCTGTACCTCATGCATATGTTCATCACTGCTAGAGTCTGTGGGGACACTAACATCAGATGGACCGCAGGAGGGCAATGCACCTACATCACCTGTGAATGCAAAGAAAGACTCTACATTACAATAGACACACACAGACACACAGAGACAGACACACACACAGACAGACACACACACAGACAGACACAGACACACAGACATAGACACAGAGACAGACCATGCATGTGATTTTACAGATGGCATGCAGCATGCATATGATACAGCAGACAGCATGCAGCTCAGACATTAATAATGGTAGTTAGCATACATCCCTGGGTTGCACACAACAGCAAGCAGGTGTCATATCAGACGCCATGCAGTTCACAATATCATGGTAGTAAGCATGCATCTCTGTGATACACCATGTGGACCAGCATAGGTTAACAGTACACATGGCTGATGTGACCTTGACATTAACATGTAGTATGACATGTAATCTGCTGATGTGTGCATTGACATGCATACATGTCTGACACAATGGTGTCCTGACATGTACAGCGGTGTAATGGGTATCACATTGCAGTGTTGCCTGTATCTCCTACAGATAGAATGCACTTTTAGCAGATGTGCATGAGCATTGAAGGATAGTATGAGCCGTCTACATTGCTATACAGTGTGAAGTACAAACACTGTGCCATTGCATGGCATCATGAGGTGTCTATATTGCTATACAGTGTGAAATACACACACAGTGCATAGCCATGACTGTGTGCATACACATTACATAACTACTGTGGATTGTGACCCATGTCGCTGAGGTGTATACACACTAAACCATACTGTGGCATGTGACAGGTCACTGGAAGACCTACGGATGACACCCCTGCACAACTACTAAAATGTCTTAGCTGCCTGGCAACCATGTCCACACATGGCAGACTTGTCAATACACCATGTCCCACATGACATTTATGTACCACACACACAAAGTGCACGGCTGACAGTGATGTCCAACAGCAGAAAGGGAAATGTACGGTATCTGTGGCATGATGTGGTGTCTATGTCTGTGAAAGCTGTACAGATGACTACTGTCATGCTATGACACAGTCATGATGCTCAACACATCTTATATGGTCGAATTAAGTGACACCTCCACAAGCTGTGCACAGGCATTTAGGATGTCCAGTGTTCCACATCAACTATATAACCATTCAACAAAGGCTATAGTTGGACCATGTGTGGACAATGTGCAACAGGGTGTATACACATCACATCTACTGTGTGTTGCTACATGTCTCTGGCCATCCTCCATGGCCATGTGTGAACATGTGTTGGCCAAATGTTTGTGATGGCCGTCTATCTCACATGTCTGTGTTGTCCCATATGACAAACACCCATAGATGTCAGATACATCACTGTCCACAGGGTTATACAGACAAAGGGTAGTATGTTTGGTATGTGGGGTATGTATTATGGGATAGTGAGACAATATTGCAGCCGGAACACTACATGTCTGGGACATGTCAGATGGCACATCACAATGTGTGCACCCATTGCAGGGGCATATTCCACAATGGTGAATCCTGTGGGCTGCCCATATCCCAGCTCACTATGTGGTACTGTTTGCGTACCACACATGTGTTGTTCCAATGTATAGTACATATTCTTACATTGAACAACACCTCCACTGTTGTATGCACAGCTGTCCATGCATCTAGCAATGACAGATACTGTGGTTTCATGTCAGTGTTTCATTTAGTTTGTATATATTGCACATGGGTAGCCAGTGTGATTGATCACAGATGTGACCTGTATATCGTCACTGAACCATACATTATGTGTACATGTGTTAACTGGCCACATGGCAAATAGATCTATGCATTAACATGCCTGATACTGATAACTGTCTCACCTGTAATGGACTGATGTCTGTGTGGCATGCCAGAGGTACCTGTATAGGGGTGACACAGCAGTTTGAACATTATCCATGACTGTATGACAGCTACAGGGTGCACTGTCCATGTTAACACATTCGCCTGTATAATAGCATATAGTATGCGCATGTGTGCATACACAGGGTAGCATACTATAGTATGCGGCATGTGTGTAAACATACCTTGCATATGATGTTACATTACATATTGTACAGTGACACATGCAACTAAATGGGATATAATAGTTATATGTGCAGTAGTGACTTACCAGGCAACTCCAGGCTCAGTGGTTGGGAGACACACACCTCCACGATGGCAGCTAGTGTTTGTGCATGCTGTACTGAGGGTGTCCCTAGGCTGGCCAGTAGCTCCTCGGTGGGTGTGAGTGGGGGCTGGGTTGGTGGCCCACCACCTGTTCTACCCTGTTCCCTGGCGATTGCATTGGCATGCTGTTTCGCATGTCATATCAGGTTTGTGCAGTGTCTGCACACCTGCTGGTAGGTGCAGTTAAGGCCACCCACATCATTAATCCTCCTGTGAAGTTCCTGCCACAGGTCGCCATGCTGCTGGGCATGCTGTGGCACATGGCTGAACAACACCTCATAGTTATCATGGAGGTGCGGTATGAGGGCATTATCCTCCAGGTGGCTATACGCTGGCAGGCGTGAACGAGGCATTATCTGGAAGACATAATGATGGAGACAGGTCACAGTTTCACAGAGATGTACAGAGATACAGCTGCACATACATTTGTATTAAATCTAGTACATATTACCAGTTATCTTTGCAAATCGTCATGCCACTGACACGACTGACATGTTTGTGTCACACACATATAACACCCGTTGTGCATTGGATATTATTACCATATATGTGTGTCACCTCATTACATTGCTCATACTCCATATGAATGCTGTCTTGATGTGGGCATGAATGTTTTCCTATACTGGTGTTCTTACCTATCAGCACATGCCTGGATGTATCCACAGTAATGCTGTTGACCTTGATGCTGTGTATATGTCACATATCAACACATACAGTGCCTTAACCGACATGAGCAGTGACAATGCAGACATGTGCACAGAAACCTTGACATGCATGTGTTTTGCCATATACATCTTCACAACACTGTACAGCTGTTCAACATCCTGCCACGTATTGCCTGTGTTGCACATGTGATACACATAGGACAATGGAGAGCCGGACGTTATTCGCAGGGATGGTTATCAACTATAGCATGTACGGGCAAGGTTTTGTAGCTGTATCCGACAGCCATTTTGCTGCCGCCAGGTGCATCAGTGCCACATTACTGATCCAGAAAGTTAATGATACATCTACCATGTGGTCATCGCACCATGTATGACATAGATGACATGCGCAGCTTTGATGAACAAGGTTGCATGGTATGGCAGGAGTATGTAACATGTATGGCACAGGGATCTGTCCAGCATGTGGTGATCCTTGTAGTAGGATGGTGGCTGTCCATGATGTATGTCTTTCAGATCAGGATATGTATGTGTAGCATGTCCAACATCACAGTGTTGCACATGTCTTTATGCAAGGTAGCCAGCATGCTGCATAGTGGAGGTGAGGATTGTGAAGGCTGGTGTTGCCCATCCACGCATGGCAAATGCCCTTTAAAGGTGATATGTGATCTGATATTGGTCACCCGAGTGCTGAGTATGCCTGTCCAATGATCTCCATGCTCGTGGATGGCACCCTGTCATGACATGGGTGCCTCGTATGACTACCTAATAGGCCTGGAGACGTCACCAGCTCAGGGAGGTGAACTGCACAGCACCATCCCTTACACACAGTGTCCATAATGCTGACCGCTGCCTAGGTGGTAGTTAATGGGTACAGGGTTATTCAACTAGTAGTGACAATGCTATTAGCAGCTGTCAGATTGTGCACATATGTCACGCACCTCACCGACAAAGCCCATTCTCTATGTTGTCCACAACACTGAGACAGCTATTGCTCCTAGGTCATGGCCATTCACATCCTTACATATGCAGATGCCTCCCATTTGTCTGTGTGGTATGGGCTAAAATGAGGAAGGAGTACAAAACATTAACCCTGTTTTACTGTAGCTGCCACTGGTGTGATATGCACATGTCACTCAGACACCTTTTATAGTGTTGCTTCTGTCAACAGGCCACTGGTAGAACACTCCTGTGACATACGAAGGTACATCTAGTATACTCAGTGTAGCTGGAACACAGTATGGGTGATGATGTCCTATGACCTGTCACAGGTATGCTATGCAGTGTGAAATCATCCGTACTGTCATCTACATCTGTACTGCTAACATTTACGTTGATAAAGGTTCATAGACTTGCAAACCATACTCAGCAGGGTAATAGTGCAGTGCCTCCAATTATGACTGGCGTCTCCACTTGTGGGCTGCAGTGGGTTTATATTATCCAACATCCTGTCTGTATTGGATATTAATGCTCAGCACTTGTTCAGAACATGTAAGCACTTCATGAACTACTAATTACTATAGCACCCATCCCGAATCATTTCATACAAGTACACTGTTTGTCCTTACATTTCCAGCTTGCTTACAGTACAACAGCTGTTGTACACACGTAACTCGCATATCTTGTGAGACATGGTTGAATATACAGGCATGTCCAAGTGTCACTTACCAGTGTTATTGCCTGTCTATATGATGAATATGGCAAACATGAGGAAATAGAGCAATTGTCTCATGTACGCAGTCAATGCTCACCTCCCAACATATGACACTACAGCCTGTGGGAGATGCACATATGCAGCCATGCTGGGGTTAATGCTCTTTCCATCCCAGACTGAACCTGACATTCATGTGAGGACTTTAAACATTTGCAACACACCCCAGTCATCACATAGTCTCACTAGATCTCCACCACCACAGGCCACACATAGTATGAGTGCGACATTTGCAGAACCTCTCCATACTCTCTATGTAGGCAACAGAGGCAGCCCCCATCACCAAACACAACACCAATTACTTATAGCCACAGACTCATGTGTGCCCATCAACTACAGCCAATAGGGTGTTATAACAAACCCAACACACCAGTCATAGGTGACTCTGTAGGGTAGGCAGTCACACTGATGTCCCACTCAGCAGGCTACAGAAGGCGATAGTTGCTTACATCTGGCTGTCAGGTAACAGGATCCACAACATAACCTATGCACCCATGCCACATCTCACCAGGTACAATTTGATTGTCATTCTCCATGTTAGTGTAACTGCCCTGAGGTGTAACTTCCTGGACTATATGTACAGGGACTTGCAATAGCTCTCCAGTCTTGTAGCCCAGAAGGTATCGCCCAAGCCCTGAGAAGCATTCTGCATTCATCCAGACTGATACCACTGTACAACGACTGAATGTTTCACTTCAATAGTTGCCTATGCTTCTGCTGTCAATCCACAGGCATCCAGTATCTGTCTGCTTTGAATGACATGGTCAACAAAACACAATGCTTTGGCACAGATGACCTGCACCTGTTGGCCCTGGGATTACAGATAACATGTAAGGCTCTTGCTGCTCCTATACTGCCTGTCTTGGACAGTTTCCAATAACATATTCACCACCAGAACAGGACCAGGCAAGCAAAACCTGGGGTAATGTTACTCAATGCTTGACATCTTCATCTCTAAAGCACTCAGGCAAGGCACTCCTTATAATGGACCACTTCGCTATCTCTGCAGTGACTGGGACCTGCCTCTAGGCTCCGGAGAGCACACCTGCACTGACAGGTTATACGCAGACCACACCTTTCAGTCATGTAACCAGGACTGGAACACCCACGGTGGAGGTGTGTCCATATTTCACAAGGATGTACAAACCTCCAGACTGGTTACTTAGCACAATGCATCAGAGGTGATCCACGTGCAACTAACTGTGGCCAGAACTGCTATACACATTGTAACTTGCTATGGATTCCACACCATATCTCATGGTTACTGGCCATCATTTCTTGGTGTACTGGACAGGCGGGTTCAGACAGGAACTACTGATGTGAGACTGACACTACCCCACACTTAACTGGGATACCTACTCACGTATCGACACATTAGGCCAACACTTTCTGGGATTCATAACCTCCACTTGGCTGGATCAACCCATACACACCACCACCAAGGCCAACAATATCCTAGACATGGACATTACCAACATGTGACTGGTGTTCCACACCTGGGGTTATCCCCTCATTGGTAGTTTCCGAATGTATGCTAATCACCCTTGTTATCCACATTCCGGCAACACACCCTTCATGGAATACACAGTACAAGATTTCTAATTGGCCTACTTCAGATGTCTTATGACAGTGGTAGTAAATGTCATGACACCCGTGCAGATGGACAATGTACTTACAAATGCTGAAACATACACCAGTGCACTTCATTAGCACTTACAAGACTGCATGGATCATGCTATCCCAAACAGAGCCATGATGGTACCCACCAGATAATGGATGCCACTCTGGGGGTCCAGTTCCATGGACATAATGTACAACAAAAGGTGGAGGCTATTACAAAGTGAAGTACAATCCCATGGGTGGGGTAGCTCACTGGTCAGCCTCAGGAGGACTCCGGGATCCCTTATCACATCCTTCAAAGCTAGCTACATAAACATTACTGCAACACATTCCAAGGACTTCCACATAGCATTATGGAGGTATTTCAGTACTCGATGGCAATACCCACATCTGCTCTGACATACGACGGTTAGCTGGGAACATTACAGAACCAACTGATATTGGCAACATCCTGGCAGATAGGTTGAATGCTAACTTTACACAATCTCACTCCCTATAGGGCCAAAATCTATACAGGAACAATGCAGAGTTCCTGCGGTCACAACTATGCAGTTCCAACCTGCACTGTCTAAGGCCTGGAACACAGACTCCATGTGACTGTCCAACATCCCAGGCTGCAATTTACACAAACCTCAGAACGACATGGCTCCCCACTTGACCACCAGATTCACTAATAGCCTTGTATCAGACATTGTGGCCCCTGAATGGTGCACAGCAACAGTTATCACACTCCACACAGGTGGCGCCACAATGAACCAGAGAGATTATTGCCGTATACGCCTGACTGGACTGTTCTGCAAGGCTATGGGGCACATCATCATGGAAGTCATTCACAGAGACATTGGTGGGCTCCAGACCTTTGATGCCACACAGGTTGGATTTGTTAGGGCCAGACCATGGCTCCTACACCTGGTGGACTCTTTTGATACAGTTTTATTTTTATTTTATTATTTTACATTTGTTGACTGGGCTAGTCTAACTGGATATATGTCCATTTTCAGTAGAGGCCTGGGGAGAAAAGCTCCAGCATAAACAGTTAAAACGTTAACAATTTATAAAAAGGACATGTATATTAAAATTACAGTACAGAGGTAGCATTGTTTATATGAATAAATATAATAATACAAATTATGGATTATAGACAATATATAAAGGTTTGCTAGGGGAAAAGTAAAGAACAATTATTAGACCACAAAAACAGAGCAGGTGTAAAGAGAAAAAGAGTTGGTTTGAATGCTTAGGTTAGTGTGTGGGGATGGGATTTGAGCAGGAGGGGCATGGAATTTCAGTCTGGGTTAGAACAAGGACATAGCCACTGGGTTTTAAGATTTTTTTTACCAGTTACCAGGGTAATTGATGATGGTAAGGGGGTCCACACAACCTGCATTGTCCTCTCATTGGCTTTCAGCACCATTCTCCATTCTGGTATTGACAACATACACATCCACCTCCACATCGACCCCTACATCTCGAGATGTTAAGCGAAGTGGCTCACGGACAGGACCCACACAATGAGGGTAGCATACCATAGTACCTACTATAATTCAGTTACACTTGGCGTACCACACTCCTCGGTCATAGGGCCCCTCATGTTCGGTATATGTTTCCCTGAGGTACAGGCTAGCACAGAGGGACTTTCCCTGAATAGGTTTCCAGACAACTGCAAACAAGGAGCCATGATTGATCCACCAGCTCATACAGACACCCTCCATAAGGGTGTCACTGTGACGGATACCTGGTGTCAATAACATGGCCTTAAGCTGCATGACACAAGGTGCGAATACATCCCCTTTGGATTACACCAATCACCCACTGACTATCACATAGGTGGTAGTCCCCTACATACATGTGACATTATACAGGATCTTAGTACACACGTATATAGTACCCACTCCTTTGATAACCATATTGCCAATGTGGCGTGGATATCCTTCTACGTGGCCACTCTTATCTGTAATGGGTTTGTAGCTGGAACAAAGGCACCCATTGTACCTCTATACTCCTGACATATGACACATGTTCAAGTGTACAACACCCCTTTTGGGGTGTACCTTACAGAACAGCAACAGCTTTACATACCACAACATTAACACACCATGAGGATTAATGACCTCCGAAGGATGACGTATGTGCCACAACTACAGACACTACAACTGTATACATTTGCATACTGCATACTCAGGGGTGACCTCTGCTGAACATACAGGGCCCACGTCCACAACAATATTGATGGGTATACTTCACATAAGTAACATAAACAAAAGCCACTGAGAGCAACATGCTCATGGATATGTACACAAATGCAACGGTGAGTGGGACGTGCTTGAGGGATACATTCCTGAACCAGACACTCATCATGCTTTGGAACATGATTCCTATATACATCAAGCAGGGACACTCACTAGCACTCTTCATGAGATATCTCAATGGGTGTATGGGAGACACACGTATGTCAGGGATCACTGCAGTCGCTATACTGTACACAGGTGCAGGTAACACATGGCTCTTCTGTTCACAGACACGGGACACTACCCTAGGGAGGTGCCACTGGTGAAAACACTGTAGTTGGGCTTACAAATGGACTTGGCCAGACAGCATAGTACCTAACTATGAACCTGTGAAGCTATTATATGTCCTTTGTGCATGGATAATTGAGTAGCTCTTCCATTTCAATTAGCTATCATGCTGTTACAGTGTCCCGTGACTACAAGCCATATGTATCCTGTTATTGTGTATTGTACATGCCAATAGACATACCTTTTGTTTGCATGATATAACAGTTATGCTGTGTAAATAATCTGACATATCTACCTACAATACTGTACATTACACATATTTTAAACATTATCCCATAATGCAAAGCATACTTGCACAGCAGGACCACCTTAGGCATGTTATTCGCGTTATATGCCCATACACATGCCTACTGTGACAGTATATCAACATATACTATCCCCTGCTATGGCACATACTTGTTGGACAAACCCTATCACTGATGGCGGGTGGTGTGGAATTGTTGTGTTTAAAGCCCTCATGTAGCATCCCTTGTGGTGTATGAGATGTTTACCTTGTGGCCCCCAGCAGGACACACAATTTCTACAAGCGTTACTATGCTCAACAAGACATCACTACATAATACCTTTTCCCACTTTATGCATTGCATGCACTTTAATTAATACAAAACAGGCTCTACATACACTAACATACTGAGTGTTTTACATACTTTGTTAGCATTCAAAGTCTTCGTAAATATCTTGCTTACACCTTTACTGTTTAAAAGGTTCTGTGGTATGAGCATACGGTTTGAATGTATGGCAAGGCATCCTTATATATGTAGGTAACTGTAATGTGGTATCCTGCCGCCAATTGGTGTTCCTGAGTAAAGTATTACATGCACATCAGCTGTGCAGCTACTCCATTGGCCAATTACGTGGCAACAGTGGGGTATAATTGAATTCTCCACTTGGGCATTGCCCTTTTGCCCTACCCTTGGGGAGACGGCCTGTATGTGTTTTGTTGTGAGGAATTGCAACTTCTATTTGGAGAGACATGGATATTTTCAATTCATGTCCCCCGTGGATTGTATGTGATGGCTAGAGTATGTGATTCTACATGCAAGTGTACCTGTCATCTCAACCATCTGATAAGGGATTATTGCAAACAAAACCTGTAACATCGCCGTCTGTTCCATTATACAACAGCTATGATTTCACATGGCGCCATTACAAATGTGTCTCTCACAAGGTATGTTAACGCTTCTGCAGATGTAATTGAGTGAGTGGATGTTTGTGATGTTATTACAGTCTGTATTGCAATTGTTTTGGGTGTGGGGGAGATGTAGGTGGGGGTACATAGCATATACAGGTTTGTGGGGACTGCTTTTCTACATATTCCATATATGTGTGTGTGCTCCTTCCCTAATTGAAGATCTATCATTTAGTAGACTAAAACTATGGTTGTTGCAGGTTTATACCTTGAGCCATTGTTAATTGGTTCCTATATAGCATGCAGGTGAGGTTGATACTTCAATACCTCCAGAAATACATCAATATGTAATGGAATGTTACTAAATGACAGCTGTCTCATGTATTTCTGTCACAGATATTTGCACTCATTGCAATTGTGTTGGTGACTGAACCTCTTTGGCATGGGTTGCCACCTTTTCAAATGGCCATAGTGGGACATTTGCAGGATACACATCGGTGTTTACAGGCCGACACATACCCAAGGTCAGTACACAGGATAGAATGTACTTTTATCCTAAATACATACTTATTCTTGTAGCACTTTAGCTACTTATCATGTTTCATGTAACATCTATGTATTTTAGATACAGGAATAACTATTTAATGCAACTATTACATAATATATGGGACATAATTATGTCCTACAATCTCAGACATTTGTCCTTTTTAATATTTGTTGTCAGGACACAACTGCCTAGGGAGGGGCTGTCCCTCCTAAAGTGGGACAGGTGATAACCATATGCCTACGGCCTACCATAATGATCTACCTCTGAGTTAGCACTAACAGACACACGATACTAACACACACACGCACATTACAGTCCCACGGAAATGCACATGGCACCCTCAACATACACTTACACAGACTACAGCAATCACAAACACAGTTGAACACAGTACCTACCTGGACCGCAGCACCGGCAGCGATAACTAAATGTCCCTTAACATCATGATAATGTTACTCGCGGTTCTAGTGTTCCGGTACTGTGGTCTTTCGGTCTTTAAGCCTTGTGATTACACGTGTCGGTATGTGATACATTCGATAGTTGGCAGTATCCTATTTATTTGTACCTCCATGGTTGTGTACATGTCATTGACCTATCTATTTATTTGCAGATATAGGTGAATCCGTATATATCGACATATATCTCTCTATCACCTTTTCTATCTCTTCTGTCTCTAAGATTATACATATCTATATATATATATATATATATATATATATATATATATATATATATATGTAGAGAGAGTGAGAGGGAGAACACATCTTTCGTTGTGTACATGGCGGTGTATACTGTTTCTTGGACTCCGCACATTTGTATTTTAACCTATCACAATACACACCTGCCGTTGGTACATCTCGGATAGCTTAGTGTTAGGTGGTTGTGTACATGATTGCGTGTTCTAATCCTGGCAGTGGTCGTTTTACCCTTCAGAGCAGGCACTATTAGTACAGGGGTGAATAATGTTAGTTTCACCTGTTCTGGACATCTTTGACCGTGATCTGCACGATATTCAGCAAAGATTATTCCTGTTTCACGCATATCCATATAGTCATGTTTAAACGATGCTTACCAGCACTTGCCAACACATAAACCCGCTAACATGTGCTAAACCTGATCTGATGACCTGCATCCAGCATCCATTATTCGTGCCTTCAGGATTACGTAACGTCCCTTGCAGGACGTGGAACCGGGAACATGTACGACAGTCAGTGCATTTACCACTTGAGCATCTGGGATTTGTACACATGTTATGGTGTTTTGTATGTGGACTGTACTATGGCTGTTACTCCATACTGCAATCAAATGTGTAACTCAGTTAGTTTACATATGGATGAGACCTATTAATGGTATGTCCAAGTGATGTTTAATGGATGCACTCCAGCATTGGGAATGTATGTTACAGTGAGCCACACACTGTAATGTGCTACACCTTCACACAACCATAGGTGGAGTATGCTGGGGTGACAGATACCTGTCATGGGTACTCCCAATGCTTTGCCACTACATCCCTGATTACATTATATGGAACCCCTCATTAACACACCAGGGAATCCATGCAGAGTGTGTGGGGAACAGTGATTACACACATAGATCCCGCAATTGGCTCTGCTCCACTGAGGGACAGTTGGTTAATCGATGTGGTGGTGACAGCAGACACTGTTTGCCTCAGCTGATGAATGGCCTCTGACAATTGGGCATGTATCTACCGATGTACCTAGGAACCTATACATACAGTATCAACATATGCTGTTAAGTGCGTGTACTGTTCAGGTATTGACATTTCTTGTTCCAATAGCTGTTGTGTGTGCAGTGGTTGAGGGCTGCCTATGTAGGATTCCCACAGTAGGCCACCTATACATTACAATTTACAGGTGGTCGTGTGTGTGTGCCATCCAGTTTACTGTGTGTGCAGGTGGAGAGTTGTGTCAGTCCGTAAGGGCATACACTGTCAGTGTATGTGCTATACGTTCCCTCTTTGTCAAGGCATGGGCATATTGGGCACACCTCTGTCTGCCTACTGGGGCTGGCACAGGGTGTTCATGGCCTGAATCCCTCTGTGCCTGTAATGGCCTTGGCAATTGCGGTGGGCTGTCAGGGCCTTCATCATTATGTCCCTGCTGCAGCTGTTTCCGCAGGATCATATTATGTAGCATGGCACATACTATGAAGATGTGGGCACACGTGCCTAGAGAGTACAGCAAGGCTCAACCAGATATGTCCAAGCAACGGAACCATGATTTCAGCATCCCAAACACACGCTCTATGATGATTCTGGTTTGTTTGTGTGCCTCATTATGGCGTTCTTGCATGGGTGTGTGTGCATTTCTGATGGGAGTCATCATCCACGGCTCCAGTGCATAGCCAGCAGCATCCCCCACAAGGTGGCCATGTGGGATGTCCCCCCTGACAAATACCTGATACAGCTGTGAGGCATGCCAGATGTGGGAGTCATGGTAGCTTCCAGGGCTGCCGGCACACACATCCATGATAATGCCCTGGGCATTGCACACTACCTGGCAGTTGATGGATTGGTATTCCTTGTGGTTTATGTAGCGCCTACCATGCTCACTGGGTGGTGACTTGATATATATGTGCCTGCAGTCTATCGCACCCAGTACCTCAGGTAGTGTGCCACATGGTGGAAGAGACGCATATTGCTGGCTAACTCCTCCTGAGTTTGGGGGAAGTATATATGCTCATTGGCATGTGGTAACATGGCATCCAGGAACTGGTGCAGTACCCTGGATGCTGATGCTTGTGAGATCCCCATTATATCTCCAGTTGGCCTTTGAAAGATACCTGTGTCTAGTACTCTCAAGCTTACACATACCTTCGTATGCACTGGGATGGGTTCCCTCTGTTTTTTCTGGATCTCAGGCGTGGCCGGCACAGGATCTCAGGCGTGGCCGGCACAGCTCAACTATTTGCTGTAAGATGTCCCTGTCCACCCTGTAACACTCTATTATCTCCAGATCATATAGCCCCTGGTAGGTTAACCTTGGTCTGAACACTCTTCTCCTCTGGTGCCTGCGGTGGTTGTCAGCATCATCCTCCACAACACCTTCAATCTCTAACACATGGTGATGAATCACAGCTATGGCAGCTCCCAACATGTACATTGTAAAAGTTCCCCATCTGTTTACACCGATGGTGCAGTGTTTGGGAATACACAAGTGCGTGTGTGGTGCCTTCACACTTTATACTATTGTGCTTTGAACACTGATGATGTCATAGGGTGTGTATGTACAATCAAAGCTACAGGGTATCTTATGTGTTTTATCACAGGTACTGCTATTGTGGTGCCTTTGGTATTGAATTACATTTAGCTGCCGTGGATTACCTCTTGCCCTTCCCTTAACATTTCTTACTGCTTCCCCTCCCATTTTCTGGCATACATCCAGCAGCCTGCTTTCTTTTGTACTTTCCAAAACCTGCCTTATCTTGCGAAATGTGTTCTATGGCTGATCTACTGCATGTTTGCTTTGCTCTGCTATGACAGTTCTCTTTTCTTTGCAATCCAACACCTCCCCTATCCTGTTCTGCAGGTTGCTGCAAGCAGACTTGTTAGCTGCCGTCGATTGCCCACTGTGAGTTAATAGGTGTTAATTGCTCAGTTGTACTCCAATTACCCTACTGCGGCATTTCCTCATTTTCTTCCACTAACCTTCCTGTTTGAGCTATGGTGAGTGGCACGTGCCTCTGCTTACCGGGTTTTGGTCACGTTTTCATCCATGTACACATGTGCTTTCAGGCACCATATGTGCTCTCAGCTAAACGATGGTATACCTACATCCCCAAGCCTATCCTGTGGCTTTACTTAGCAACAGGCAGCCCAGATTTGCATTGCTCCAATGTACTTACAGCTACGGTGGCACACCCCACTGCTGATGTCATGTATACCTCCAAACCACTCCTCGGTGTTGTAGCACTGCACCGTATGTTACATCCTTAGTCCGGCATGACGTTTGAGATTCACTATTACTTGCCTCATTTGCATAGCATTGACTACTAATTCATAGTTACCGTGCGGAATACTGTCACAGACCCTTAGCAACCCTTGCAGCTTGGTTGTGGTGTACCATGCATACCATTGAGCATTATGGTGAAATCATGATTTGTATTACATTGCGATTTTATGACATTTGTATATATTTTCCTTGTGTTCCTGTTTACACACAAATGCCCTGCGGTTGTACTTTGCGTTACTGTGGACATGACATTAAATGTTGTTTTTTAGGTGTTGTGCATCTTTTCTTATGCCATTGCCTGTATATTTAGTCATTGGCATATGTTAACTTTGTAATACATGAGTCTGGTCCGCTTTCATAGCTCCGATGTTCTGTTTGGCAAAATGTAAACCTTTTTTTTTGTTTTACATTTCTGTGGGCTTATGCTATGCCTGCACCACTTAATGAATCGCTATGTACCTTCATTTGCATGGTGCAGTACTACGTATGGGGTGATGAGCATACCTGATCCGAAGGCTGTGCAGATCTGGCGTATGCTGGTAGTGTACGTAGAATTGGATCGTACCTGAATCGCTTGGCAGACATATTTGGCATTATACCGCCTACGCTACGCCTGTGCCTGGCGCAAGCTTCATGAATCCCGGGGGTAGTTTATAGTTGTTAAAAGTATATTTAATGTAAAAGTATAATTATTTCTATTTGTATAGTACTAATTTATTGTATGTCACATACAATGGCACTATCTTCCTTTTTTATTTTTTGCCTCTTACCCCACCCCTTATCTCTCTGTTTTATTTTTATATGTGTGGCCACACCATTCTGATTTCATCAATTTCTGAAAACTCACAAAATGATGTACATCGCAGAGAGTAGGGCAACAACTATGAATCAGCCTGCGCCACCTCCAATGGCTGCTGCACTGAGGTCTAGCCCATCTGGGACCAACCTGGCAGTACTGTGTGTGCAGCCCATCCACCACCTGGGCACTCCACATCAGGTAACATTACCCTGGAATATAGTGCAGTGGTACCTTCTGTGAGTATTGGTGGAGGTGGTGATGTTTTAACCTGCTAGGAAATGCTGGGCATGGTGTGTGAAGTCATGAACAGTACCACTGGTGCACTCCTCAACCAGTAGAAGAGGATGCTCTCTGGAATGGTGCAAAAACAAAAATGTCAAGCACTACAAATGCAAGCTGAGTAACGGGACAGTGATGACAGTTCAGCAGATGAGGAATAGATTCTCACTTTCCCCATTCTTGACGGGCATCAGCATTTCATGTACCTTCCCTATTCCCAGTCATGGTGTCTTCCAACCTGTTGTGCCCCTTGCCATCCCTGTCTGTTGTCTTTTTTTTCCTGTTTGTCTGCATCCACTTTCTCACCTACCCAACCCTACTTACCTGACTCTGACATATCTATGTCCCTTCCATTATATATATATATATATATATATATATATATATATATATATATATATATATATATATATATATATATATATAGCATCCTCTATGTAGCTGTTCACTTTCCACATGTGTCTTTTCAACATACTTGATTTGGTCCAGTTGGCTTTACAACATGATTGCATTGTTGTTACTCATCTTTGTTGAGGTGACAGTCCATATTCATCCAATATTCTATCCATGTTCATTTTACACTGCTGAAGAAGAGAATACCTATGGTTCTTTCCTAGCTTCCTCATGCACATTCCTATATTGCTTCCCCTTTGCTCTTCCCCCTGTTCCCCCCATTTCACCACTTTTCTATCTATCTCATTTTTGACACCTTTAATATGGTCAAAAAATAGAATCATGCACTACACACATAAATAATAAATCCCTAATGAATCCCTTCACTTTTTGTCCTTTGTGTTTGCATGGAATTTGTTATAGTGCACCAATGCCAATCAAAGGTGAATGGCTCTTCACATCCTATGGCATGGCGCGGTTACCTCAGCTGAATGCTGCTTAAACTCACTGCACTAAGGAAACACACAATTAAAATAGAATAAAGGCACTCATATTAAAATGTGATATAAACTATTTATTTACACTAACGACTGCATAAATAAGTAACTCCATATGTGTACTGTTGTCTTAAATTCTTGAGTATTGTTTGTTTTTATACTGTACTTCACTGTAGTCATTCCCTCTCACATTTCCAAGATTTATCACATGTAATTATTTAATTACATCATCAATACATACATAAAAACTTAGATATAGCTGCATTCAAAACATGTACCCTCTGTGCTCAAAATAAGAGCTCACAACTATTACACCTGCTGCTGCAGAGTCAGGTATGAAGCAGGTGTTTTTACTTCCACTAAGTACTGCCTCTCCACTTAGTGTATTTGTGTGGAAGAAAGCAAACCAAAAGAACTCTCATAATTTTCTCAGTGAAGCAGTGACCCACTTTGGCTCATCGCTTAACTACATGCAAATGGAGAACTCAGTATAAATACTTTTTTAATGTTGTACAATTTATGATACAACATTTCCAATAAGAACTAGGTATGAATGTTAACATATCTGTTAGGTGTGTCTAACATAGCCAGCATGGATAAGTACTTCTAAAATTCAGGTAGGAGTCATGAAATGTGTATCTTGCATGCACCATTCATCACCCAAACAAGCTGCTCTGTAGTGTGCTACATAAAGTGCTTATTAGCATGTACTTGTTATGTTTACAACCCAGTTAATCATCATCACACTAAAATCCATGTACACACACAAGCAAAGGGAAACCACTTATTAATGACTGAACACATATTCACACTTTGGTCATTTCTTACCTGCACCCATGCACTTGAAATGTGTTATCTCAGTACTTGTTCACAAATAACAACTACACTATAGAAATAAATAGCAAAAGTGCATTGTTACATACCATGTGCACCTTTATAATGAAAATACACATTCAGATTATCTTATACAGATATTAATGTGGACAGCAATTTTTCACAGATATGAACACACAAATATGGGCAATTTAAGTGTGTAATGTACACAACATACTTGGAAACAGCTATATATGTCTCATTTCTGCTACCTACATTCCTGACAGCTCTTTGCATCTAATTTGACAAGCTGTCTCTTAAAGTATACCTGCACAAAACACAACAGGAAATAGTACATTCATACCTTGCACACCACTGCCATAACAAAAAATGTCAACCACATCATATAATGATGATGCCATTATCTATAAAGACCACAATGACAAGGCAAAAACATACTTCAGGGCTGCTAAAATCATTAAATACTGTGTTTTGTAGATGGAAACAAAATACTTAAACATGTGTTAAGTTACCACAGCAGCCACATTATGTGTGTGTCTTTGGGTATGTGTAACTGTGTGTGAATAGTCAAAGGAAAATCAGTCTGTATTCATACCATCATAAATCTGGTCCCATGCAGAAAGAAAATATCTTGAGAGTCATACATGGCTACACATCCATTTCTTGCAGGCCTCACAATATCTTCTCACAAACATCTAATGGGGATATCATCCACTACACATTTTACAGCAGCAGTGTAAGTCAGACTTGTGTTGTCTGTGGCACCCGCATCAAGTGCTGAGTTCTATAGCTAGTGTACCTAGTTAGGTAGGGGTTCTAATCTCACTGTAGCCAACTGGTGTGTGTGTGTGTGTGTGTGTGTGTGTGTGTGTGTGTGTGTGTGTGTGTGTGTGTGTGTGTGTGTGTGTGTGTGTGTGTGTGTGTGTGTGTGTGTGTGTGTGTGTGTGTGTGGTCAGAAATGTGTAAGATCCATGGAGTACAAATACTTTAACAGTCATACATGCCTACACATCCATGTCATACAGGCCTCCAAACATCTTCCCTCAAACATGCAATGATGATGTTGTCCACTACAAATTGTCCAGCAGCATTGTAAAAGTCAGCCTTTTTCCATGCACTTCTGTTAAGTACAGAAATCTATAGCTGGTGTACCAAGTTAGACAGGGGTTCTAATCTCACTGCAGTCAACTGGTGTGTGTGTATGCAGTCAGAAGTGTGTAACTGTGTCTCCTACTGCCAGCAGTCCATTCTCATGGTGAACAAATAATTTTGACAGACGTACATGGCTAAACAGCAATTTCATACACGCCTCCCATCCAATGAGGATGTCATCCAGTGTTAATTGATCAGCAGCATTGTAAACATTAGACTTGTGCTGTGGCACTTGCAATAATTACTGTGCTCTGTAAACAGTTAGGCAGGGATTCTACTCTTACTTAGGTCAACGTGTATGTGTGTGTGTGTGTGTGTGTGTGTGTGTGTGTGTGTGTGTGTGTGTGTGTGTGTGTGTTTCTGCTCACTTATCTGTCATTCTAGCTATCATTTTAGACCAGCATTTTAGACACACCTACATTCTTCATTTTCTCACCAGACATTGCTGATATCATCAGATAAAAACTGATGTCTGAGACGAAAAAAGCCAGATGTGTGATATGGTACTTGTGTTATGAACTGTGCTCTGTAGGTAGTTAGGTAGGGGTTCTAATCTCATTCAGTCAACTGGCTTGTGTGTGCATTCTACAATCATTATATTAATTGTAGAATGACATGTGAGTCCACAGCTATGTTAAGACACTTCTCCAAATTTCTTCTTGTAACATACACTGATGATGTCATCCTGTATAATATGCACTCTGACAGTATTCAAGACAAATATGTGCTGTAGCAGTAACATTACATACTGTGTTATTGAGCTACTTTACCTACATATATAGTGGTTCTAATGTTACAGCAGGCAACTTGACTGTGTATACACCTAAATATTACTTCTGAGACAATTTTACATAGAGATGTGACTCTATATCCATGTCAGACACTCTACCCAATATGTTCATCTCAGCATACAATATTTATCAGCATGGATACTTCATAAAGTGCAGTGTGACAGTGCTAAAGTCAGACATATGTGGTGGTGCTAGTGTTACACTGTGTGGCATTCATTTTCTATACCTTCACGGGTGTAATGTTCACATTAGGCCTAGTCTACTGCTGTGCTAGTGTTGCATTGCATGGAATTCATTTTCTATACCTGCACAGGAGTAATGTTCAAATCAGTGCCAGTCTACTGCTGTGTGTGTGTGTTTGTGTGTGTGTGTGTGTGTGTGTGTGTGTGTGTGTGTGTGTGTGTGTGTGTGTGTGTGTGTGTGTGGATGGTAGTACATTATGGTTATTTATGATCTTTGGAATCATTCTTCATGTCACTACCAATTATGTGAACCTTTAACATAGCTCTATGCATCCACTGTCCTCTTTTTTCCACTGGCCACATGACATCCTTCCTGCAGAGGAGTGGGGGATGTCCTCGTGCCAAATATGCATGCACACATCATGAAGCAGAGTCCTTTCATGAGCCTTTGCAAGCCATCTCCAGACCAATGCATGTGTGGTTGCTTATTCTGTCATGGTGTGGTGTACATGTCCCAACTGGAAAGTGGCAATATGTAATGCAATCTAACAAATGCACAAATATGCACAATATTCTTTATATCTTACTTCATATAGATATAAATAGAGTTTGTTTTAAATTGAATAATAATGGCTAGGATCTTATGTGATGCTGAACATTAGTTTAATAATGTTCTATGACCCTATGAATATTTGACGTATCAATGTTGCTGTCACTGACATGTGCTATGTTGAGGTGTGGATGTACAGTATGGCTAAAGGATGGTGTTACAGTCTATGATGTGAGTTAATGTATTGATGGCTGATGGATGCTCCTTCTATAACAGCTGTAGTAATATGCACTCCTGAAAACTGTTGATAAGGTATGAAAAGCTATGCACTATGCCTACATGGAGTTTATTGAATCCGCAGGCTTGTCCTTATGTCCTCTGCCTAAGTATATGTTCTGTGACTTTCAGCTGGCACTATAGAAGTTTACATTGCAACTTTTCCAGTGCTGCTACTCATGTGTATTTCATTGTTTTTAAATTCTGTACAAGAAAGTTCAAAGATGCAGTC